>NC_041038.1:6676382-6989174 GCF_900634625.1 Parambassis ranga | reverse complement strand
CAGAAAACACACAGCGATACAAGCATGCACATTCAAAAACCTTACACTTACTTTGAGGTGAGAATCAAAAGTGTGGCAGCTTTCCTGTGTTCATGCTGGACAAAGATATTAGATAAAAACACGACCTAACGCTTTACCCTCTTCCTATATTCCCTGATGGTTGTCTCTTGCACAGTAAGCACATTTTAAGTTGTTGTCTGTTATTCTTTATCTTATTTTGTCCCTCTAACCATGGCTAATAGCAGTTTTCCTATCTTCCCCTATTTCTGGGCTAAGCCGGGTCTTTGAGCTGGCCCTCCGTTTTACAGAGAGGCAGAAAATGCTTGGGTAAGCAGAGAAAGGATTCCTCGGTTGCTACTTCAGGTAGTCCCCTCCCTCCCTTTAGCTGAGATATCTATCCCAGGCCCTTATTATCACTAAACAAGCACTTTTTGATGATGATAAGTAATAGCCACATCCCTATGTGTAGGACTCACTTCTCAGGGGAGTAAGGAGAGCATGCTGGTCATTTTTCTTGCCTGTTTGGCGTCCAGCGATCCCAAGGAAAATTGAGGCAGCGTGGAGGTGGGGGGGCGATTCTGTGTTTGTGCAGCACTATTCACAATGAGGCGAAGATTGTGTGAGAGAAATGCCTCTTGCTGTTTTTCAGTGCAAAAAAAAAAAACACCTGACTTATTATAATCCTGATTAGCAGAATATCTTCTAAAAAAGGTGAGACATCAGTAAGTAGGAAATGGCCATTTCATTATCCAGCTTTACAATGTGGCTGTCAACAGTATGGATAATCCACAACTTGGCTGTTTATTTGGACCAACAATGATTGTGAGAAGGAACACATCAAAAGAGCGAGTGACTTAAGGGTCAGCGCTCACTGACAGAGCTTTCAGTAGCATAGTTGGGTGACAGGTTTGGTTGAGAAAGGCGAAAAACAATCTACGGACAAAAGTAAAGAAATCCCGCAACTGAGCGAACACAAATAAACAGCATCTCGGGGCCTTCTAATCTCACAGACGTGCTCGACAGTGGCCTGTCAAAATGCACAGCGTAATTTGAATGCACAGCAGGGGGAACTCCACTCTTTTCAATTTTGCAGGCATCTTGTTTATTTCAAGCTACATGTGCATCTTACAGACAACCAACATAATTCAGCTGGAGTTGTGAAGGAGTTTGATATTGTGGTCTGCCTAAATCAGAGATGGCAGAGAGGATGATAAGAAACTCAAAGACTAAGACAATAAAAGAGAGACTTAACAAAAAGGTTACCGTGTCAAACAGAACTCAGTTTTTGTACTTCAAGTTAAGGGATTAAGTCTCATGGACAGGATGTTCCTTTGTCTGTTTGTCCACCATAAATGCTGCTGCCCCGGATGTGGCCTGCCACTCAGCGGAGGAGATTTTTCAAAGCAAATCTGTTCTCAAACAAATTAGATTTACAGAGCTGTCACACATGTGGTCATGTAAGTAAGTGCCATCTTTTTCTAAACCTAACCAAGCAGATTTGTTGCTCAAAACAAACAGCAACTGAGAGCACAAGTTTGGTTTTATGGCTCAACACATGACATGAAGCCTAGTCTGTAGCCTTAAAATAGAGCTAATTTCCCCATCGCTGCCTCTGTTTGCAGACCTTTGTGCTATTTGCATGGGATTCAGTTTACCTAGGGACCTCCTGTAATTTAAATATGACTCATCACATCTGTGTTTTGAGTGGCACAGGATAAACAAAGACATTAGGTTACATAATTAACTGCCTTCTAATAACTGTTGAGCCTCTTGAAAGACTTGTCATTGCATGCTGGTTAATAGAGTAGCATGGCCTCTGAGACTGAGCAGTGTGTGGGTGTGCACATCTGGAGCAAGCAGCAAGTGGAGGAAAATTTCTCTCCAGTTAGCAGCTTGTGTGTTAAGCTATAGGGATAAAGTGCACAGCGTAGGTACAGTGGGAAACAAAGTTCTGTCTTCACAGAACTGTCTAGCTCTTGTTTCCAAAGCTGCTGGTAAAGCAACAGAAGGTTGTTCATCCCTGGAGCTGCTCAGATGTACTTTCTGACTACAGTCAGGAAGGTTTTGTTGGAATGGTTTACACATAACGCATCTATTCATCTCTCAAAACGTGCTGCTTCTGATTGATTATGGCTTAATCCAGGTTGTTTTAAGCAACACGAGCCTCCTGAAGTTACCGTTTGCAGAAAAGAGGCAAAGAGAAGGTTTGAAATATTGGTGGGTAATTTGAGACATGACAGATTCACTCAGGATTAAGATCACAGACGAGCTCTGTAATTATGACAAATTACCAGAAGTTCTCAGATAAAACTAATCCCATGCAAATAGGGCACTTGTCAGTCTTTATAGTCTCCCACTACACCCAAATGGCTATGCTATAAGGCAATGCTTGCATTAAAACATCTGCAACACATTTTGAAGACTTACATTCAGATTTCTGTGGATTAAGAGGCATAAATTCATGTGCAGTTCTTTAAAACGGCCTGTTTGATATTACTTATATGTCACTAGAAGAGTAGAAGTGTGTTGAGAGTGATGCCTGTGTTCTAAATATACAGCCAGTGGTGTGTATATGGTCACATAAAGGTGTTGGCTCCCGCCCCTCCCCACCATTCCTGGTGGCTGTCACAGTGAATCCCTGAGCTACCACTGAGCAGCCTGACCTTTGGCTCTGCCTTTTAGTGCATTGATCTGCCGGTCACTTTAAACCAAGATGGGTTCCCTTGTCTTGCTTGCTCTAACCCAGTTCACCTGAGTGGACTCGGTGACTGCCTGGGCTTTTGCCCCCGTGGCCTCTGGCACGTGGTCACCCCCGTTATACACGCTTCTGTGCACAACGCTGTCAAAATTATCTCTTGAATAATATTGTATTGAGAAAAAAAAATATGGAAGGAGGCTTTTCTTGTAGACCAGATGCACAGGGTCATGCTTTCTAATTTTAGGCGGTGTTAATTGCGGCCCTCTCAAGTGTCCTTGCTGCCACCTTTGACAAAAGCACCATTCATAGGCAGGGCGGCCAGACTGACTGGCAGGGCGCCCACTTTGCCAGTTGTTGCTGACACCTCTTTGGCAGCGCCAGGCTGGCACTGGCAGAAGAGTCTGCTAATGTCGCCTTCCCAATAAGCATATTTCATAGAGCCAATTCTGTAAGCAGGATTTTAGAACGCTGTCATATAATTAATGATAAAAAAAAAATTATAAAAAATGATCAGATAAAAATGGTACAGATCCTTTGTTGTCTATAAAACACCAGGACTGTTTTGATCTAAGTGAGGACATTTTGTCACTTTAAGGCCTGGGAGCTCACCTCTGAGCCGAGCCTCATAAACATGCTCCCCCTGCAAAGGCTATAGCGGCGCGCGGCACGTGCAGCACAAAGCAATTCAGCATTCTAACGCCCTGTCACTGGGCTCACATTTCAACCATTCTTTATTCTCTGCCACAGTTCCAGCAGGGTGTAAATTGTGCAGGGCTGTAATTAATCCATGTCAGGTCAGAGAAGAAGAAGAAGAAGAAGAAGGAAAAACGAAGGGAAACGAGCTGAAGTATGAGGCCCCTTTGATGATAGCACCCCTCACCCCAGCCCACTCCTCTCCACACATATACGCCTGCGCTATATTGTTTTGCATTTGTGAAGGAAATGTGGGGCCCCTAAGGAGTGGGGGGGTCCTCCTACAGTACTTTCATGTTTCTAAAGCCTGCTAAAGCTCTATTTGTCCCATTGTAGTATTTCTCCAATATAGTACAGAGGCAGCCTTCTAGTGTGGGTGGGACAAAATATATATATATCTTCAAAAGACAATTCATGCTGAGCTCATATAGTGTGTGATCACAGTCTAACCTCAATTTCAACTTGCACCATCAAATCAGGAGAGTAGAAATAACTGAAATTAAAATGTGCAGTCCACATAAAATATATAAAGCGATTTAAAATCCTCTCCCCGGCTACAAAAAAAGTTCCAGCACCAGTGATGTTTGGAGAATAAAAAGGCTCTACAACCAATTTTCAGGTTTAATGGGGGTGAAAAGGTTCATTACACTCCCACCTTAGATGATATAATGACAGTTATTCAACAGAGATTAAATTAGCTTGATCAGAAATGCTGTTGTCAATCATGTTAACAAACACTGTTAGAGAGTATAAGGGCAATCATGAATAGGTGTGATTGCTGAATTCACATTTGGATCATTTGTTAAAGATACAAATGAAAGTGAAACACAATTTCTTCAATCCTTAAAAACCAAATGTGTTTCATAACATACCAATTTGTAAGCAAGCAATTTGCCCAAGATTAGTTTTCAACCATGTGGCTTCAGCCAGTTCGACCACAAGCAAATGGAATGCTTCACATTTTGTGCCAATTAGCAAAAATTAGCATGCTAACAAACTGAGCTAAGATGGTGAATAAGGAAAACACAACTTGCAAGCACATTTCAGGCTATAGATCTTAACTTGTCATATTCCTTTTGACTCTCTGAGTTTGTGCATTCAGCGTACCTTTTTAATCAATAATCCAGGTACTAGAGGAATCTATATCATTCTGCAACTACCCAAATCTGAGAAGATCTGACATGAGACTTATGCTGCCAAAGATTGAATAGAGTTAAGTAATCCTAAAGGGCCTCTTCTTATCTCATTCTTTTTTTTCCTCCCTGCAGAGCTTCTCAAGTTTTGCTTCATTATTACTTCTGCTGTACATCTCTTTTTTAGTCTGCTGAACAGAGAGATGAGCAGGGGGGGAATTTAAGTCTGTCTGGCAGAGGAAGCACAGCGTAGAAACTTTTTTCAAGCTCCATTTAAACTTTGAACAGATACTGCAATATGTTTCACTCTAGACTCTCAAAGGATGAGGGATTTTGGGTTTCGCTTTCTGGCCTGCTCCTCATTTAGGCCTTATTAATCTAATTACTTGCCCAATTGTACATATTTAACATCGCCCCGTCTTTTCCCAACTCCACTTGAAGAAAATTCCTGACGACTTTAGTTGGATATACCTTTTCACAGGGAATCGCTGAAGCCTACAGACAGTAATAGAAAAACTAAATGGCAGCAATTCATCAGACTATTACTCCAATTATATTGCTGGAATTTGGATGGGCACAGATCACAGACCTCTCCGTCTGGGATTCCTGGCAGCCAATTCCATGTGCGCGTGAGTCCAAGATTCTAAGGCCCATTTATCTACCTTTGGGGAAGTCTGAGCCAATATTAATGCCCTGACCATGATTCCCCATCATCTGCTTCACCCGGTTGGTGACACTAGCGGTTTACACATAGGTTATTAATGGTCTATAAATATTCACTTGATGTTTAGTGGGACTTTGTGGCAGCCATTAGCAAAAGACGTTTGTGTCGGGTGTGGAGCCAGACGGGCCTTTTTTATTTCTTGACGTGACAGCGTGATGGTGTGGCTAACCTTGGGGATCTGGCCTGATGGGGAATTGGACCTTGGTTTGAGGCACCACTTTTATTCTCTGGCTTTTCATGACTAGCGAGGCAGTGAATGATGAGCTGCATGCGTCAGACCTCTTATTCTTATCATCCCAAAATACAAGGTTATGGAGTGAGGGAGCGAAGTCCCTCACACACCCCTCCCCTATATGCACATTAGTACACCAGCAAAAACAAATCCATCAAAACTTAAATAAACATCCCACTTTGAAAAATATGCATAAATATATATATAAAAAAGGAAAAATTAAAGTATATTGTGAAAAATGAGTCAGCTGTCTCTTTCTGTGTAATTTTCCACTCTCTATAACAGAGCAGCAACCAGATCTGCACAAATCCAAATGCAATCAGACAGCTTCCTGGAACATGCACAGCATTATATACACCTTGCTCACCATGTATTAAATTGCCATTGACAAAGTCTTGTTGTTGCTCCCTCTTTTTTGAATATGATTTGAATTGGATTTGTGAAGGCGTTTCTGACAATCGACGGAGGGAGGGAGGGAGGAAGAATGGGTGCTGAGGAGGAGGAGGAGGAAGAGGTGAGAACGGAAAGAAGTGGGGACAATCAGAGACTGGGGGAACGGGAGAGATAAAAAGAAACAAATCAGAAAAGGCGGCAATGAGAGACAGAGACAGAAGAAGAGAAAGGGGTAAAAGAGAAAGAGAGCATGTCTGACTGTTTCACAGGTTCATTCTGATGCATGGAGACAGACAGGAGAATAGATTGGTAGCCTTGGGTGGATAAGGACAGAACCATTCCCCAGAGAGATGGATTAGACGAAGGAGTGGAAATAAATGATCGCAGATTTTAATGGCCTTTTGGCTTGCTGCGCCCCCCCCCCCCTCCTTCTTTCCTATTTCCACGTGGGGGGAGTTTTACAGTGATGACATTTTCACATGCCAACTGTCTACCTTTTGCAGTTCTAAAACAATCATCCTCTTCCAGTTACAGATGCACAGAGTGATAGGGGAAATAGGCACCTGGGGTAGAGTTACATGTAGCATGGGTGACCTATACAAATCAGGATGTTTGGGAAACAGCCACTGTTCCCTATCTCCATCCAGAGGTCAGAAGTTCGATAGGAGAAGAGTCTAAAATTTCCTTTATCGTATACCAAAACATGCACACAGGAGGACACAGAAATGCAACTTCAGCACAGTGTTCCAGTTTTTTTTTTATATTAAGCTTACGTAGTACAGCGATCCATTATTTTTTATCAACAGATCAGTCTCTCTGTTGAGTCTTGACCATATGAAATTTGTAACAGATAGAAATTATATGTCAATTACAACCTGGCTAAAGCTATCACAGCTAGCACTAGGCTAGCTGGACTAGCATTGTTTTAGTGTTACAGTAAAGGTCACAGCACCAAAGAGAAATGTTGTAAAGATAGCTGGCATAGTATAATACTTATATTATCAATACTAAATATTGATTTACGATTTGACGATGGTGTGTGAAGGTTGAATGCTGATTGGTCAAAAGGTCTCTTCAACTAGAAAGGACAGGTCACCACAGAGAAGCACAAAAAGAGAATAAAAAACACAGAAGAGAGATGTCATAGAATACTGTACAGTTCCTGTTGTTTTGCAATTTGGACGCTTCCACCAAGTGGTAAAACAAGTTTTAAAAAAAAAATCATGAGTGCATGGAGACTGAACTGGAGCAAAGACGAAGAGGTGAAAATTATTTTAAAATAGTAAATATTAAACCTGTGTGTGACTATAATGCTATATAATATAATGCTATAATGGAGTGCATACCAGAAAAAAACACATTGAATAATAAAGCTATTAAAAAATAGATAGACAGATAACAAGTATCACTGTTCCAACTGTAACATAAACCTTAGGGATATAAACATGGATGACCACTGAGGGCTTTTCCTTATCCCCTGAGCCATTAATGGCATGCTTTTCATATTACCTTACTCTACCTTATCTCTAAATGCAGCACCACATTAATCTTGGCAATTTTAACATTATATATATATGTGTGTGTGTATGTTTAAAATACAGGGGAGCCAGCACATAAGTCAGTTTAGTTGAATAATATACTTGGCCATTAGTTTTTATGGAAATATAGCCTTGGGTTGTGGAATAAAAAATGGGTCTCACTCCTAATTTCTGTTATGATAAGTTCCATACCTGATTGCCTCCATAAGAGGCAGATCTGTCTTCATAAGGCCTTGTGAGGCTCCTGACAACTATTTAGCTCTGCTAATCCATTTGTTTGATTTATTTCTTACAGTATGTGGCTAATGTCTTTTAAAGATCTAGCAGCCACAGAAGAGATGAAGAAAAAGCAATTGCTGACAGATAGCATCAAATTTTTGAGCATCTAATCATTCTTGCATATCGTTCTCTCCTCAGAATTTCTTTTTTGGTTAATAAATGAGATGCCTTGATGAACACTAGAGATACGGATGCTATTCTGCGCCAGTCTCGACAAGATAGTGATTCTGAGGGTGAGATAAGCATTGTCTAAATAATGCAATGCACTGCTCAAAATAAATTGATGACATGAAACAAATCGCACTACTCCGCCAGCTTAAACTCTGCTAGAGGAGACGAAGACAGAGGAAACAAAGCCAGTTAAGAGCACCAAACGAGTATATAGTTAAGTTTCTTTTTCTCACTTCCACTCACTTTCCTACTCCTTCCATTACTCTCTCACCTCTGACCTACAGAGGCCTTGCCAGGGGACCCAGCCAGCAGGTTAAGGCGAGGCCTGAGATGACTTTGGTGGGGGTCTCAAGCCCTGTCCGACCAGAAACATCCGTCACAGTCAGAGTGACCACAACCAGAGTGGTTGGAAGTGGGGGAGGGCAAAAAAGGAGAGATAAAGACTGATGGGTAAAGGGCTCCTGCTCTTCTATCATCATTTCACAGGGCTGGGGCTGTAAGACAGCAGCCTCTCACAGTGGGAACCACTGCTCGTCTGGGGATGGATGGGAGAGGGGGAAAAGAAGAAAAGTAGGATGCTACAGGAAAGTAGAATGTAATCAGTTTTGCAGACTCTGACTAAAGCCAGTGGGTGAGTTGATACACTGATTGAAAGTTGTACACAACAAGCATTTGAGAAGCATTTCAATTGAAATGTATTTGGAATGCTAAGTTACAGAGTGAGGCGCTAGGCGACTTCCCTCAATTTCTGTGCAAATACATGCCAATACAGCTCTGAGGGCATGCATTTATGTTGTACACAATGCAAAGACTCTTCCTTCCAGAAACACAATGCAAGAGACAAACACATGCTCGCATACAAATCCAAGAGCACTCCAAGCCATACACAGGAAAGTATTTACTTAAATACACAACTAGAGCGCACACCAAATATATACAAACCCACAGGTGCCATCGCAGTCATGTGCACCTGCACTCACACACTGACACACAGATTAGGCTACTGCTGGGACTGAGGAAAATGGCTTTAGGGGACCCATGGCAGCGGTTGTGGTTCCCCGTCTCTGGCTTAGACACAGCCACGTCGATAACTAATCCTGACCTTTCCCCAGCTACCAAATTGAAAAATAAGAATAAGAAAAAAATAAAATAGATGGCGGATGCTATCGAGATGGCCTCTGCTGCTTCCTGCGGGTGTAAGAAGCGCTCCATCTATTGCATCAAGAGGAGGAGGAGGAGGGGGGAAGGAAAGAGAGAAGGGATGGGTGTTGGGTTGACCATATGTAGTTTTTACAAGGTACCTTCACGTGGACTAATTCGAGCCTTGGTTTGCCCCCACTGGCCGGATGTGAACATGGAGAGCTGGTTGCTAGAGTCTACCTTCTAATCACAGACATACATCAAGATAGGAGGACCTGGACACCTCTGCGATTACATGCAGCATGTGACCTATACAAATTCAGATGTTGGCCTGTGCTTCATTATATGAGGAGAGTCTAACCTTTCCTACAAACACTCACATATACACATCCACTTCTTGCTCTGTCATACCTGTTAGAGCTCTAAATTACCTTTGCCACCACCATGGCAAGTGTTGCCAGGCATCTTGCTTTAGCGAATACATTTGGTTATATTACCCCAACTGACTACAGTATATAATCTGACATCAAGGAGGTGATGTGCTCCTACTGGACACAGATAATTTATATTATCAAATATTTTGACCCCATGTTAGGATGGACCTAGTCATGTGTAACCACTAACAGAATAATTGAAATATGCATTGGATTTAAGTCTGAAAACTGCAAGTCCAAAATATCACCAGAAGGCAGTGATGAAATTTTCATTGCTCTCAGGCAATTGTGCTAAAAAGTGAAATCAAGGCTGGAATATTGCACGTGGAAATGTCTTAACCATTTTATTGAAGAAAATGAAGCAGCAAATAAGCACTTAGAAACACTCTACAAATGAAACAAGAGAAAACTCATTTGAAAATTGAAATGAATTACTGCAATGACAAAATGAGACCACTTTCTCATTTTGCACGAGTCATTTGTGACAAGCGGACAAGCACACAGAGTCAGACTTACTGTTAATGTACACAGGTCTACACAGACACTGCCCACTGTTAGCGCCTCACTCTGTATGCACATCGGCTCAAAAATACATTCTAGAAAGGTGAAGTGGGATGATGTTCTTGTAAGAGCCACTAGGGGGTGTATAGTTCCTAGTCCCTAAGAGGCTGCTCCAAGCCTATTGAAGTTGAATCTTCTTTTTGCTGTGATGTCAGGGGCCTCAGTTCAGATCATTGAAGATGAGTAGCAGATATAAAACATAGACAGCCAGGTGCTGAGAGCCATCTTTAATTATGAATAAATCCCTAATCAAACTCATATATTTATAAGAAAAAAAATCAGAGCGGTAAGCTAGGGAGAAGATAAAGAAGAACTTGTGTTTTTGAGCATTTAGCTAATATGTTAACATGTGAGTGAAGATACAGGATGGATGGATTGCGCAGATCCTAGTGTGCTGTAACACATGCTCTAGGTGTAAATACAGCAGCACTGAATGTGCACAGAGCAAGGACAAAACTTTCTGCAGCATTAATACTGTATTCATGTCCTCCATTCTCACCAATGGCAGATCAACAGGCCTTAACCGTAACCGCCTCTCATTGCTGTCTCTCCCCCCTCAGACTTTTGATGCAAATAATACACATTTGTAAGACTCATTAGTCACTCAGTGGGTAATGGGGCTAGACGGCGTCAGAAAAACCACAAGGGCAGGTAAAACGAATGGGACAGATTAGAGTCTTAATATTTTACACACAAAACAAGTAGACACACAAAGTCATGCAAAAGTGCAGGTTGAAGATGAACATACACATACTCACACAGATTGTTGGAGTGCCTGACAGGTTGTAAAAACTATGAATAGAGCCCCTTTAAAACACTTAAGGAGTGAATGTCTGTTTGAAGGAATGTGGAAAAAAATATCAATAGAAATGCACAGATAAGGGAAAATGTCTGTATGAGCAGTGCATTGTTCTCAACAGTTTCTCAATTATCGTATGTGATCCTTCCATTTTATTTATGAACTTCATCCCACAGTACAACAGGCAACAAGTCAAATGAAAGAGGGTGTAAAGTGCTCACGTGTCCGTGTGGAGCCCATACTATATATCATCCATGTTCCCAGGCTTTGTCAGAGAAGGTCACTGGAGTGCACCCTCCAGTGGTGATCTTACAGCTATTTTCTGCTGTGTTTTAGCTCTTTTTAATGGAATGTTTGCCTCCAGCTATCCACAGCATGGCTAATTAATCGGAGTAATTATTTGCTTAGGCAGACAAAGTGAGCGTTTTGTCTGTGTTCGGCAGTTTTCGACAGGAGAACATTGTGTCCGGATGAGGGCATGGGGACTGAAGCACGATAACTGGGGAAGTGACGCCGCATTAATGCAAAGGCTTTTCTTTTTTATTTTAATGATTCTTTTGGTGTATGTGTTTGAGTGTCACCATTTTTAGATTTTGGGAATATGGAACCATGTGGGCATGTTTTGTGGGCTTTGGACAGACACTAATTAACTCACTATGGCTTGACATTTCACACAAAATGCTTTTCAGTCTGGGGAAGGTTGACAGCAGTTGTAACTCTAACAATGGCGAGAACATATCATTATGTGTAGGTTTGTGAAGGACAAAATATGGACAGTGAGCCAAATTCAAAAAGATACAAATCTAAACATAGGCACACAGCAACACAAGTGTATTATGAAATGCACCTAAATCCAAACCCCTGTATACTACTATAGTAACTAATGTGGAACCAGCTCACACTTGCACCAATATTGTGTGTCGCCATAGTGACCAGAGAGGTTCCTGGGGTCCAGACCTAGCTTTTTGCATAAACCAAAAGTCATGTAATCAATTGTTGCTGCAAAGACTGTATGACACCACAATGTTCACTATCTCCTGATCGCTGGTGTCAGTGCTTCTTTGGTGTGTGGATATGTGGGCAATCCAAGGAGAGAATGGTTCTGTCACTAATACATTGATGGTGATGGGAAAGCACCATGAGCTCTATCAAACTATATATATATATATATATATATATATATATATATATATATATATATATTAGATGGGTCAAATGGGTCATCCAATCAACTCAATCAAGTACTTTTCAAAGTCCTAGTTCTTTCTGAACCCTTCCCTCAGGAAACTTCTCATATGGCTCTGTAGTAACATGTTGCTATGTAACATTTACACAAACAGCAAGCCAGAACAAAGGGTACACAAGGTGGAATGGGACTTCAGTGACAGAGCCTTATGGAATACAGCCTTTTTGAGTGCTAGAACTAAATCAGGAACTTTCTATTTACATTTCAATGATCGCACAGATTAAATTTAGAAAGGCTAAAACTTGGAGGGAAATGGCCCTGAGAAAAGAAGAAAGTCTCTAGGTAGACTTGTGTAATAACAATGACTGTGTGTCACTGTGTCATTCCAGCCAAAAGAACTAATATCTTTGCATTGTGCTTGTAATAGTGTGAGGTTATTGCTTGCAGTGCACTCTCTTTGGCTTAATCATGCCAGCAGACAAGATTGACACCACCCATATATCCCTACCCATTACACAACGTTATGTATCAATGAGCAGAAATAAAAGTGGCATGAACTGTACATTTAGCAAATCTTAGCAGGCACATATAAACAAGCACACACACACACCAACATACTCACACTTCTTGCTCCCGCCTATATTGAACAGGCTGGGTCCTTCGAGCACTCTAAATCTGTTCATCTGTCAAAGTGTCAGAGTCTATGCATCATCCCTGAGTCTAAAGCACACACACACAAACATCCACACACAAGACAGGCAGCATCTCTCAGAAGCAAAGCAGAAGGCTTTACTATATTTTAAATGAAGCAGGCTTAGAGATATCAGATTGCTCTCCATCTTCTGGGAGACTGTCGCTGCTCTTGTGTGTGTGGGTGTAACAAAACATTAACTATTTTCAGGGAGCCTTACTACACTGCCTCAAACAGAAAAATAAAAGGAATAAGACGGATTCATGTTTCCACAGCAGTCATACTGATGATGCTGTGCAGAGGAAATTTGTTTGCCTTGTTTATATTCTGACAACACGCATTCAGGTGTACATGTAGATAAAGGTGTTTGGCATTAAATAAGCAAAATATGTGTGGGAAAAACAACTTTGTATCATAGTGATGATCATCATTTTTATCAGCTGCGATAACGCCACTAAAACTCTTTTGTATACTTGACAATCACCAAGCTGTGCACTTGTGGCCAAACTTTAGACTGTATATGGCTTCTGTGGGGAGCTGAACACTGCCATGCTGGCAGCATCATACTCTGCCTAACTTCTAGTTTAATCCAAATACAGGCAAACAGGTAGAGTGTCAATGACGCTGAAGTGGGCGGTCATTTATGGGATGTGAATTAGCGCCCGCCTGTCACAAAGCAATCATGCCCATAAATTAAAACAAACAGGTTTCACGGAAAATTCACTCTTTGTTTAAGGATTACAAAAACAGAATTTATCAGTAGAGACCAAAACTGTTTTTTTTTTGCATCAGACTGCAGGGCTTGGCATGCATTTCATCTCTCAGCCTGATCCAACCTGCCGATAACCTGGACAGGGAGGTGGTTTCTCCAATCATGTACCATGTATGCTTTATTGCAGAGCCAGTTCTTTTCATCCATTTGATGCAAGAGGAGCTGCTGATCTGCATGGCCTGGAGCTCATGTGTCGCCAGGTGAGATATCATCTGTGATATCAACGCTTGCAACTATCTCTTATCTCTTTTGCAACATTATCTCAAACAAAAAGTCCCTGTGTCTTTGTTTAAGCTGTACACAAACATTGTTTACTTGGTAGTAAGTTTGAAGGGACTAACCCATTTCTTGGGTGCATTTGTAACCTGCATTTAAAAAAACCTGTATATATATCTAAATTTCATGTAACATGGCTTAAATAGTCGATAGAACTGTTTGCAAATATCCTCTAATTAAACACAAGAAATGAGCACTACAAAAACAAGTATTACATTATGATAATGAGCAAAGGAACAGAATTAATTCTGTTCTTTTGTTTTGTTTTGTTTTGTTTTGCTTTAGGTTTCTGTTTATTGCGGTTTCTCAACTGCAGCGTTGGGGGTCAAAGTTTTTTTTAAAAAAAAGCACATAAATAAAATTCTGCACTGAGTACGAATGAAGTTTGGCTAACCTTGGAGTTTGTCTGAACTCGTGCTTCATTCTTAGACTGATTTATTTTTTTGCAATGTTTTCTCATTCTAAAATCTTGGCAATTAACTTGATGAGTGCTAAATTATTTGTAGAAATGAAAACAACAACCTTGGCCCTTTAAAAAAACTACAGTTTAGAACATTTATAAGAGACTCTCTCTATGCTCATTAGAACAATGTCCTCGTGTCATTGTTCACAAAGTAACCCCACTTGTAAAGTACTAGAATTGTACAAAAGAGATGCTCAGCCATCACAATTGTGTTTTCTCCAGAGGCCTACGGGATGTAAATGGGAACAGTACACAGCATATGAATATGATTATGGTTCAGTAAAGGGCACAGAGTGTCCGTACAGGTAAGGGCAGTTGTACCAGAGATGCAGCTATAAACAAAAACTGATTCACATGCTAGTTAGGAGGGAAAGTCATTTGCAATATTACACTGTCAGTGGAATCGCAGAAGCACATCCACCTTCTGTTCCTCCTCTCGTCTCTCTCTTCTCTTTGTCTCTGCCTCACTCTCTCCCACACACACACACACACACACACACACACACAGAGTTTCTGACGGCCATAATTCAAAGGTCACAGGCGCCCTGGAGCGTGTAGTATCTTACCACACCTCAGTGGTCCAACACAGCTCCCAGGTGAGAAGGGATGCTGTGGGCTCAGCATGCTGATGCAAGCACGTCTCCTAAAAAGAACAGAGCGGAGCAAAGTAATTTGTTTGTGTGTCATTGTCTTTGATTGTTGGCAAACCGTGTGTGGATTTATGCACATGTTTCAAAACTACAGGCTTTTCTACTTTTCTAGATGGACAATGTCACGGAGGACGAAAGCACAGTGCTCCAATCCCTTTAACTCATCAAGATGCCGCACTTTCCCCAAATCACCTTTGTGACAAGGATTTGGCATCTACGAGTACTGGTGGACATTTCAAGAATTCAGAGTTGTCCCATTGAGCATCTACAATAAAATGAATTAAAATTGTAAACAAGGATGCGTGGAGATGATCAAATGGTTCAGAATGACGTGTCTGGAGCTCCAATTGTGTTCCAACCAACCTTGAATCCAGTCACCGGTCTGATGGTTTTGTTCCTGTGTCCCCCTGCTTTTCTTTTGACTACAAAAGAAAACAAAATATTTGTTTTTAGTAAGTGGACACCCCACAATCCATTTTGCAGGAGCAAATAAAATTGTAGACAAGGTAAACAACAATTATAGAGAAAGCCATTAGGTAATTGGCTTGTCCTGTAAATCAATTGAACAGGCACACATTGGTGACATATAGCTGTATAGTAACAGATATTTACCCCAATAAAATATAAAACTATGTCATTGATTTCATAATTATACATGCTTAGGAGGAGAGGTGGGTATGCTGGCAGCATTAACCTAATTCTAGACTTTCACACAGGAGAATGTCAAATGTTAGACCATGAAGATTTTACATACAGTTTTGCATGTAAAAGTAATGAAAAGACGATGAATGAGCCGTAGACACAATGGGTGAAGTCTGGCAATAATGCCATCCAAATGACCATATGCTGAAAACTCGTTATTTGAAACATTGAGGTGTTTAATTAAGTCCACTGTTAGATCTTTTACACAGATCTGTTTCATTCACCAACTCATGGAGGTGATGGTGTTACCATCCAGCTACTACCAGCACAACAAAAATCTGCTGTCACCGGCTGGATGCTTGCATTTGTCCAAAATTAAGTAGACTAACTAACCAACAATAATGGATTTTCGTGGGAAGTCTGACACAATTAACACTGTAAATTGCTGTGTGTTGTACTAAATTGAAAAAGCTTGGCATCAACAGAAGCAACACTAACAAAGAGGTGCAAGGCATGGTGAACATTCAATCAAGGTGTAATAGGCCATTGGATACATGTCTTAAAAGTTTTTTGCAAGTTCAACTTTCTCTCTTAATCCTTCTACCTGCCTTTGTCATGGTTGTATTGTTTCTGTGGGTATTGTTTATTTCTGCATCTTTGCCTGCCTCTCTTACCCTGGATCCCTGTCACACACAGTTATAATCACACCTTGTCGTCCACTCACTTCCCCTCATTCCCTTCCCTCTCTCGTTCACCGCCTCCTCTCCTCTTGTGAGTAGTAAGATGAGAATGTGTGGAGGTTGGGTGGAGAGAGGGTGGTGGTGGGGGTGTTAATGTCAGCGCAGGCCATGATCCGCTCTGAGGAGTTGATTTGCTGTGGCTCAGCGCCCTAGAGGCTGATTAGCATTCCATTGCTAACTCCCCAACTCCCTCATACTGTAAGACAGTAAAACTGTAGACGCCTGTCTGTGCCATCCTTTGCCAAAAACAAGCCCTAGAATGATACACTATGATTGAAGTGCCTTGCTAGTATGCGTGTCTGTGAGTGAAAAATGGTCACTTTTCTTTTGCACCTTTGAGTCTGAGGTTTTCTCATTGTGACTGGTGGCAAGCGCCCAAGCTCAGAGAAGGACTGAACTCATGGCTGACAAGCTCATTGGCATTGTGTGCAGCTCCTGAAGTTTGGTGCTCTTCCTCTCACTCAGTGAGACAGCCTTAATGATAGGTGTGCCAAGGCAGCGCAGGCTACATCGATTGGGAAGAAACAACCAGATTATTCCCCTTATTGGGTCTGGGAGTATGGATAAGCCACAGAACTGGGCATTAAGAGGGATTGGACCAGATATTGAAAGATAAATGACAGATTTTTAGGTGGACTTAAAACAAAATAACTTAAACTTTAAAAGCCAACAATTGCTGATGCCTGCTCAGAATATTTGGCTCATTTTTACTTTAAAGACACAGCCTACTGTGTATGGGATCATTTTGATGACTGCAAACTTTCTTCCAGCGTGATATGAACTGTTCCTATTTGGGTAAAGTAAAAAAAAATGTTCCTAGACATGATCACCTGAGCATGTGGCAATTCACTAACAGTTATGTGAGACATATCTCATGGGCAAATTGATACAGAGTGCTCCTTTATTGAACTAAAGCAGGAACAAACTTTCAGTTTATTGAATACACCCCAGGTGCTCAATAACCGTCAGCCCCCATCAGACGACAGAGGCTCTCTATTGAGCAACAGAGATTAAGTTTCTTCACTTGAGCCTCTCCAGCTGAGAACAAAGATATATACCTGAATAATGTCGAGGAGAGCGGCTTAATGAAAAATAAGATAAAGAAGAATGAAGAAGAGCCAAAGCATACAGTATATTGGCATCTTATTGACACCTCGCAGCCATTAATGTATGCTTTGACATGGTGAATAGGATGCAATGGCTCAGAGAAATAATCCTAATGAAGAGTACAAATGTTAGACCGCTCAATCATCTGCGCCTTTCACTTTCTGTGCACAGATGTGGTATACGTGAGCTCCCCAGTGCTGTAGGCAGACATTAATTCACCTGAGCACTGTTGCTTTATTCTTCCATACATCAAAATAAGACGGGACTGTTGTCTTTTTTCTGTCTGCAAGTGTATATTTACAAATGAGGGCTTTTAATTTAAAAGAATGACCCAATTCGTAGGTGGTGTCAAAGACATGATGACTAATGCTTTGCCTGGAGACTTGCTGCAAGTGATTGGTTTTCTATTGCATCAAAATCAGAGATTCATAGATCATGATAAAGTGGTGTGACCGGGACAATGCTTCATTAATAGCCAGAAAAAGGGCTCAGGAGTGTTTCTAAAGTAACACCTTTTTTTTCCTCATCTGCAGCTCAATAAGGCTTTAAAATAAGGTCGCTTTCAACTTGGCAGATATTTGAAGCAAACGCAAGGTGAAGGACAAATTTTTCTATAGACACTGTTATTGGAGGGATACACAAAGTGTTTGCAGTGCGTGCAAAATATAAACAAGCGTACATGTGGCTGATTAGAGGACAGTCCACTGCCCAGTCTTTGTCTTTTTGTGAACATTTTATCTTTCCTCCAACAGCAGCGAGGCTTGAAACCCTTAAGAATCAGCTTGATGTGTTCACTTACTGTGTATGTGTCTTTAGTAAAGACGTCGTCCTCAAATCCTGCCTACTCCCTTATGATTCACAGCTCTATTTACAGTTCCTGCATGGCCCTGGCAAATCAGGGGCCCTCAAATTAGGTAGTTAAAGGAGGCACGGGTGAAGTGCATTTTATCACTAGATATGCCCAGAAATCAATGCACCTTCTCAAATGGCTCTGTTTTTATGGACCGTCAGGGAAATATGAGCGGAAATGGAGAAGCGGGAGGGCAAGCGATGTGATGTGAGTGAAGGCCTTCATTCCTGATTCCTACCTCCCGGCTTCAAAACAGGCATTAACACCAAGGATCCCATTGAATACAACTCCCTTTTTTTTAGTCTATTGTGTGCAGTCGTGCAAAGTTTTGTACATGATTACTAGAGATAGAAGGAAAGGCTCACAAGGATGACCAAAGCCAGATTGTAAATGGCACCCAGGACATTCACAGTAGATTTTGTAATTAAGATTATAGATTATAGTAATTAAGATCACAGTGACTATGGAGCCACTTCCGTTGCGCTATTACTGACACAACTGCCAATTTTTACCCATAGCAATATTAGACAACACAGGCATCAATAGTAAAGACAGTTTTGTCAAAATACTGCATTTGAGTGCAGCTTTTTTCACTTCCACTTCCTTCTGCAATGGTAAATATAATCTGTTTAAGCCAAATGAAAGTAAAACAAAATGTCAGTGTGCCAATTTGTTATTGAATATGTTATATGCATTATCTGTCAAAAGCAGCAACTTCCAGGGACAAGCAAAAAAATAAAACAACTGTAGTTCTGTGAATGGCCACTAGTGGCTGGTTTTGAAAGTGAGCCAATCCCCACACTGCTAAGATGCCAACACTTGTTATGAACAATACCTACAAATGTAAGTGCACTATATGGACAAATGCTCAGTGACGCCCAGACATCATTAAGCATTTATAAAGTCTGATGAAGGGTGATTAGGTCAGGGGTCAGGTGGCCTTGAGGGCAGGACAGACAGACAAGTCCTAATGCTGCAATGGTTAGTCAATAAATAGAAATTATCAGGACTTTTTCAATGGTCTGCCCATAAAGTGACAGAATACATTGATTGATCATGGACAATTAGTCGATAATGTACACAATCATTAGGTGCAGAAATGGTAAACTGCAGCTTTAATATGTGCTACCTATAGAACTAAAAACAGAGCAGCAGTGCACTAAAGCTGCACATGGTGTCCATTTATTATTGGTGTCACATGTTGTATGCAAATAAAGTTTTAATTTTAAACCTCAAGGTAACCCCCTCACTTCATGCTAATTGTAGCATGTGCAGAACATGCATGCTGCATGTTGTGTGGCTGCAGTTGTTTTGCTGTTCTGACATTGGTGTGCTGCCACAGCAGTTTAAGTTTTTAAAGTCAAAGCAGTTTAATTCACATCAATCATGCATGTCACCTCACCGCATGAACACCTGTAAAATGTTCATGTACTTGATCTTTACGTCGAAACGCTGTTGCTTTAGGCCCCTGAAACATGCAGCGGCAACCCGCTCTTTATTTAGAGGCCAGTCTCCCTAGTTCAGATCCAAGGTCATTGCATCACGCTACGGACTCCGGCTGCCAACAAAATAGCCTATCAGTCATCAGCCTTAATGAATAGGGTGCAGTGTAAAAATAGACACAAAGACACGCAGTCAGAATGGAAGCTTTCACAGGCAACGGTGGCATTGGCACTTGGCGACTCGTGCCTCTTATTATCAGTCCACATAGCAGTGTCTTTTCATGTCCAAAATAGTTATCTTTAGCTTGTTGAAGGTTATTTTAGTAGTTTGCTGCATGGTGAATGAAAAACACGATCCAAGAAGGACAGGAACTTGTTCAAACAAGGACACTTTCTCATTAGGATATTGTATTTTTCCTAATTCTTCAATCTTAGTGTGGAAATCTTTCAAGGGGAAACTGTCTACTTATTGTCCAGGGCATAAATGAGTTTGATGTGTTATTAAATGCCTGATACCCTTGTGCCCTTGTGGGGTACAGACTAAGCTGGCCACGTCAGAAACCACCTGTGAGACAGTGTTTCTGTAGTCCTAACATAAAATTTGGGTCCTAGCTGGTACCAAAAAAACATTCCATCCTGTAGAGCTATTGTCTTGTGGAAGACAAAAAGTGTCCACAAAGCCAAATGAATCTGAAAACAACATCGGAAAGTGAAAGATCCCAAGAAAGCTGCATTTTTAACTGATTATCAGGGAGGTCTTCTCAAGGAACCTGCTAACAACACAGCTCTTCAACCTGCAGTAAGAACTGTGATAAAGTAACAATGGAAAAGTCCAATGAAAGTGTGCAGCAATCTATTGACAAAACCCAAAGCCTATTAAGAATTTGGTCATCTTTTGAGATTCAAGGCTAAAAAGTAACATTAGAAGAAGAATCATTGACGATCCAAGAATTGAAGCAAATTCGGTTAAAAGGCCTGTCAGAAATTTCAAGGTATGCTAACCCAGGACTACATCACAGCAGCAAGCTGGGGTGTTAAAATGTATGGAGGTCAGCAAAAACAAGACAATCGAGGCCTGCTGAGTTACTCCTTAAAAAACAGGATAGTGCAAGACTTATGCAACAAAAACTCCACTGGCAGCTTGCTCATTAAATTAAATTAGAGAAAAAGGAAAATAAAGTTTAAGACTTAAAATAATGTTTAAATATGCCGAGATGAACCAAAAATTCACATTATGGGTTGGCTTAGCCTCATAGTTCCACTGCAAGAACATAAATCATAAGACAGGTGAGTGCTTTAAGTCTTATTTAATAGAAGCTCCAGAATATTCTATGTTGATTACACTTTGGCCTCTGTGGATCAGTCATGTACCGCAATGACAGTGTTGTCGCTTCCTATACTAAACCCAAACCGGCCCTTCAGGTTTAGAGGTGCAGGGTGGCAGATGGCCGGCCCCCCTCGCAGAGTGGCTCCGCCAGCTTGGACTAGCACACATGTTCCCTCAGTGCAATTAAGTCTAGCTGACCCCTCAGAGCCCCCTGCATCAGCGGGGTGTTTCCGTCGCGTTCCTCCATGCAGATGCTAACGCCAGCGTGTTCTATGTGCAAACCCTCCTTCCACGTGTCACACTGTGCACATATGGCTGCTCCGTGTTCAGCATGTTTAATAATACTGACATGTTTTAGGAGATAACATTAAGGCTGCGGGAGACTTGGACCAAATTGACCATGCGTGTGACAAATAAAGCTGTTTGGTTTTTGGTGTTTGGGCTGTGCAGTGAGCGTTAGAAAGCAGACATTGATAAAGTAATCATATATTGCACAGAACATGACTGAAAAATGTGCATGTTCATTTTTGTTTCACTGTTTTGTTATGCATGGGAAAAAAGTGCTTTGTTCCCATACAGCTCTTAAATCAAATTCTTGTTTTTGATTGCAAAAACAAATCACTCACCGTTTGCAATCTGACTCCTGGAACAGCACCTCCCTCCATCTCCCTCTCTCTCCTCGTCCATATGTACAGTAAATATATCTCTTTATTTGCATGCGCAGACTGCACTGAGCCATGACAATAAAAGATGCAGCTTAATATATCAAAAAATCTGTCTTATTTATTGGCATCTGAAGTGTTTGCTAGCAACAAAAATCATTCCCCTGCCAAATAGTCTTTGTAAGGCTTGACTGCTATTTACTGTCATGCGTCTCATTTTAGTGTTATGGGTGATTATGATGGGGAGGCCTGTGCAGCCATATATTAGCATGCGCTGAATGAGCTGTGGGACATGATGCCCCGTGACTGCGAGGTAAATGAAAGCTGCTTGCTTATGCAGATGCATTTACAGCCTGACATGAAGTGAAAATGGCCCCCAACATTATGCAGAGATGTAGTGCTATGAAGATATCCATGCAATAGGGTGTGTTTATGATTTATCCATCAATCCCCCTGCACCATCCATTTTTCTTTATTCATGTGTCAGTCAGTCAATCTTTCAGTCCGACATCCATCTAATTTGGAATATGCAGAAGAGCTGACCCACCGTTCCAAGCAGGAGGAACCTGAACGCATCAGTGTGGCTGTCACTCTGTGGGTAAATTACTGTGGTTCCCACTGTCCTGCAGCAAGGCCGGGGTCACACTGGGCCATATCTGCCCCTTCCATCCAATTAGGAAATGAGTTAAAACCCTTCACTTGTGATGACAGACACACACACACACACAAACACACAGGTGCTGGCCGCAGCATCTGCCCCATCGCCCGCACTATTTCTTAATTTAGATCTCAAGTAGGATAACCGGTCAAAACACACATACAAACACACTGAGGGATAAATAGACCGTCTGTCTCCCCACTTCCCCCTCTGTCTGCCACATGGTGCAGACACACATCAATTGATTTGGCATCTCTCTTCCCGTCTCCTTCTCTCTCTCTCTCTCTCTCTCTCTCTCTCTCTCTCTTCTTCATACACACAATCACATACACAAGCATGAAGTCCCTCCCATGTGGATGAAATCACTTACACACACGCACAAACACACACACAAATATCGGGTGGCTCGTTGCTGGAGTGGACAGGCCTTTGTGAGATAACGGGCAAACGCAGCCTGACAGGCTCGGCTGGGCCATTATTGAATTGCAGTGAAGACTATATTACTTTAGAGTGAGATAAAAGACTACATACAAGACGGATGGGTGGGGGACATCAAACAAGACTGTGTCCGGATTGTGCCAGGAGTAATCCGGCTGAAGGCAGTGCTGATTTCCCCCAGGCCAGGTGCCATTTCTCCTTGAATAATTCTTATGAGGAATCCAACAGCAGCTCCGCCTTTGTGCCATAATTTGTATCGTCTCTTCGATTCCCTTCCATCATATCCTGTGTTTTTTCCCCGAGCCTGGCCTTGTACCATTCCTCTATCTTGCTTCTTGGGATTGCTGTTGCACAAAACTCCAATGTTATGATTGGAATTCTTCAAAATCGTTTAACTTCACGCGGTGAGGCCCTTGACCGCAAGATGTTTCTCGACTATGAATGGAGAAGGGAGGATCCTCAGGGGAAATACTTGTGATGGTGTTTGGGAGGTTTGGCCTAGAATGCAATATGGATCGCGGTAAGAAGCCATCTGATGTTCGGGAAGCATTTGGCACCTTGTGTCATCTGCTGAACTTGTTTGCAGTCAGCGGCGTCTTTGATCTCAAGACAAAAACAATGTAAACAGATGCTTTGTGTTCGCTCACTCTGAACATCTTAGACTGCAAAAAGGCTGACAGGTATGATGATGATGATGTCACAGAGGAAGGTGATCAGTACGCACTTCAAAAGAGGGAATTAACAACTATAAAACAATTCAGAAATCACAATATAAAACCCAGCTAACACTATCCTCTGTTCTATTATCTGCTGCAAGGTGATAGTACTCTTTGTAGCTGGCAGTGCTGAATGGCATTGGACTTGACAGTGATGCTGGCATGTCATTAATCAAATATATATGCATGGAAATCATCTGGGCGCCCCACCATAGGTTATGCTCAGGTGGCAGGGAATAAAATAACTGGGGTGAAAAGAGACTTTTTCCTACTAAGATCTAATACAGTTCCTGCAGAATTAAAAAAAAAAAAAAACAAGGCTGGCTCCGACATAAATCCAAATTCCACATTAATAAAATATCAATGCTCAGTGATATGGGGAAAATCGATCTATTCAAGCTGGTTCTTAGAATTACAATGGAGACTCGTGGCAATTTAAGAAAGTTGTGGACGTTACATATTTGTGGGGTATCTTCAAACAGATGCAGTCATGTTGTGGTTATGTTTACATGAGGGTCAAGAATGTTAGCAGTCACCTGCTCAGCACCTCAGATATGATCTAAGAACTCTAAGATGGGCCATGATTTGTCTTCCGTGCTTATTGATTAGATGAGCACTTTGTACCTCGTGTGAGTTAATCTACTCGGCACATCTAAAAATCTTTGTGTTTGTGTGAAACTGTTACACTCCTGTTCTGCCCTAGATCTTCGATAATATATATAATTTCCCTTATGGCCACTAGGGGCAGGCTCCAAAACCTTACAGCAGAAAAAAAACATGTTTACAACCAGGTACAAAAAAAAAAACACTTCCTGTTTTCACAATTGCCCACCTGCATCAGCTACACTCCAACTCTACCTATGTATCCTACTGGGAGATATGACATTGCCAACTGGACAGAGGGGATTTAAGCAGCTTCTTTGGGGATGCTCTGATTGGTTGATTCAAGAGAAGACCATACAAATATACCAAAACAAGAGAGAACTAGTAAGCATGCACAATGACAGCATGATTATTTGGCTTGCTAGTACATTCTTCGTCCATTCCTTTCAGTTTCAAAAGCTATAGGGCTAGTGCAACAACAGCACAAACACCAAGAGAAGTCCACATCTGCAAAGTTCTCCACAGCGCTATATTATATTTAATTCAGTTTCTTTAAGGGGAAATGGTCGACAAGAAAAACAAATTCAGCCCACACATGCTAGCCTGTCAAGTAGCTTCAGCTTGCAAGTCATTTTTATAGTAGTATTACTAAATTGACTTCTCACTTCATCTTATCATTGATTATGCTGAAAGCATTTAGACCCCTGTGAAACAATGTTGTAAAAACCACACTGGTGATTCTGGGATTGAAAACTAGGTTGTGCGTTACCCCTCCCACCGAATGCTCCTGTTGAGAGCTTTCAAAGCAAGACAGCCCCATTGTCTTATTTATTCGCTGACGTGATTCACAACACGATAATAATAATTAACTGAGGTTATTCATTTTTAATGAGAGACCTAAATGGTGCGCCCCAAGGGCCTATAACCTCTGGTTTTAATTAATATGCGGTGGGTGCACATTAGGCTTTCAATTAGAGTGTGCGGAATGGCCAAGCAATCACTGCGCTTTTAATCCATATGCTCATCAAGAGTCCAAGTCATGCCTTTTTAATCAAGCACTCCAGACCTGAAAAGAGGAAAAACACATGTCCATCAGTCACTCAGCGAGAACAGCTAGAGCCATTCTGGACTTCAAGAAAAGCTCTGTCTCCTAATGAGCTTGGCTAAAGACAGTAACGTGGCATGAGGACTCGGAGAGGAGGAGGAGGAGGAGAAGGAAAGTTTTTCAAGAGGAGCCGGGAGGGGAGGCGGGATTAATGAGATGCAAATTAGTCCCCACTTTTTCAAAGCGCTGACAGCTGAAGCGTCGCTTTGACAGGGGACACTGTTAGTCCAACAAGCCCAAATAAACACTCCTCTGTTTTACACACCCAAACAAATGGCTTTCCCGCGCCAAGAGGTGGCACATTCTGCTGCCTTGCCGCAGGTGACTTAATGCCTTTCGTAAGTAAATGAGAATCCTGTGCCACGAAGAGACACTTCCTCTGCACGCTTGTTGGACAAGTGTGTTTGTACATCTTGTAAAACAATACCCCCAACTGGCATTTTATTCCAAGCACACACACAAACACACACCTTGGCTGAATTATTAGGAAAAAAAACCCAGGAGTTCTGGGTTATGCATCAATGTTCAGGTGCCATTTCAGAATCTCATGTTGAATCAACAAACCTGTTTGTAGGAATAAACAAAGAGATGAAATTAAATGTTAAATTGTTCTCAGAAATGAATAAAAACACGTTTCTTTGGTTCTGTGGACAAGATGCAGGCATAAAGTGCGGTGCAAACATATCATTTTCAAACAACATCAGAAGAAAGCGCGCGTGAAAGAACATCAAAGTGTTTCACAACAAGAATCACTGTGTGTTTGTCTGAATTAGTGAAGAGAGAAAAAAGAAACTGAGACCGAGCGGTGACACAAAAAAACAGGGGGGGGGGACTTATAGACAGAGAGGAAGTCAACAGATCCATAGACAGGTAGACAGAGAGATCGGGGGGCGTTGTGCAGCAGCTAATGCACACCAGCAATTATGGGCCATCATAATCACAGCATCCAGTGACAACATAATCATAGCACAATCAGGTGGCGAATCAGAGGCAATTTGCAGACTATATCTACAACTTGGAGGGGCTGGCGAAATTCCCCATTTGTGTGCAGCAGGCTGAGAAAGCGTAATTATCCTGATGAGGGGGTGGCAGTGAAGAGGCCGGCGACCCCGGCACGCTTCGAGCTACCTACGAGATAAACGGCGGCTGCCGCCGAGGCCCCCCAAAGGTGCCTGGGAAACTGGGCCTGTGTGCACGTCACCAAGAATTCCTTTGTGATAACACAGTGCAACGAGAACAGGTGTCAAATTGATCCTGATTGAGCAGACAAGAGCAAGCAGATGCACCGCTTGTTGCTTGGGTGTGTGTTTGTATATACTGTATGTGCACTTAAAGGTAGAGTAGGAGATTTAATTCTAAAGCACTGTTTGTTAAATTAGTGTAACTTTGCTTTACAGTCTGATAGCAACCGATTAGTTTGGCAGTTTCGCATTAAAACGAAGAATATTAATCATCTGTGGAAGCTAAACGCTAAAAACATCAACCAGTCCTCCGGGTCGACCCTGCACGTTGGATTGTCTGGTTCCTTCCTGCTCTGCGTGCACCTGAGAGCTACATGCATCATGGCCGAAGTCACAGACCGCAGCTCGTCTTCAGGTAATGCACGTCCATGTGATTGGGAGGCGTGGCTTCGGGGTGAGCTCTGAGAGAAAGGGACGTGTGTTTACTTTCTAAATCTGGCTGACTCGCTGAGTTTTCAAAATCTCCTACCCTACCTTTAAAGAACTGTGACGCTAATACCACAACAGACTACAGAGGCTGGTTGTCCTATCACAGACTGGCTGCTGCTAAAGTTAAAATAAAGATTATCACATGTACTGTAGAGGCTAACAAAAAAAACTGCAGAAAAGACTCACACAAAATTCTCTGTGTTCACTGAAAAAAAGAAATACCTTTGGGTTATGTTATTAAACTTAGAAATGAACAACAAGGAAACTGAATTAATCTCCACCATGAAGAGGAGCCAGATAATTCCAGTTGAGCAAATTGAATTGGAATGTAAATGTTAAAAATGATCCACACGCCATCCTTGGGTTCCTGTGAGCATGGGCTCCGAATTCAGTCTGCGCCTCTCCCTTCGTTGCTCAAATATGTGGATAACAACAAAATTAATTATACATATTAATGCTTGCTTGCCAATTTTTCACGCGCATCTCCCCGAAAACGGCTTTCTTCAAAAAGCACCCGTCCAGAATGTGAACTAACTAATCTCCAGTTGCCTGGGGAGAGAAAACAAGCGCTTTGAGGGAATAAGTTACATTCTGTTGCGGCGTTTACACGTGTGGCTGAGCACAGAACTTCAGAGCTGGCATTTCAATCAGGAGCCATCAGAGGCATGCCTGGCAGATAAGAGGAGCTGCACAAGCTCTTCTGCTCGAAACTCTAATAGTGTGTTTACGCAGGAGATACACTTTGCATACAGTACAATGAATCAGAGGATACGCTGAGGCCTTAGACTATTATATATACTTGTGTAATGTTTAAGAATTAACAGTCAGAATGTGCAAAAGTAGAGACATTTGGATTACATCACTTGGAGAGAAGTTAAAAACAGAATTGATACCAGGGATTTGATGCCAGTTAAAGGACCTCTGGCTCACCTTCATCCTTAAATTAAGTAAGTATTCATCATAGACTCTAAATAAATATGGACGACATGCCTGTTTCCCAAATGTGAGGCCAAAACATATTGATCCGGGCTGGCTGCAGTGTAGGTCACTGCATGTTAGCCAAGGGGTCACAGATCCACCTAAAAAAAAACCTCACTGTTCTCACAGTTTGTGTCTAGTTAGTTCATATCAAACTGATCTCTGTTTATAATGCTCAGTTTTTGAATACGTTTGCACTTCATGCGATGGTTGGCGGGTGTTCGGGCAAAACAGCAACAGTGGGGTTTTATCTCAAGCTCTATGGCACCTGAAGTTCCAAGATGGCACCTTGCTAGCACTGCCATTGCTATTGCAGCCAAGTATAGGCCTACTCATTTTAGTACAGGATGAGTCATCAACAATTGTTTCAATCTTTACAGGAAATACCTTACAAAATACATTTTTGGGGTTAATTGCTGGGCCAGAAACTAGGATTCATTTATTACTAAGCCACTGTACATCATCAAACATCAATTGATTATTCATGAATTCCTATATAATGCTACATTTTAGCATCAAACAGAACGACTCAATCATTACTTCAAAAAAAAACACAAATGTAAAAAGTTTCATCCTTAGTGCTGTCAAGGCCGTTTGCTTGTGCTCTTCAAACATCCTTTGTTATGTCAGATAGACTCCCTGGATGGCTCCCAATATCCTCAAGGCTTATTGGAGTGCTGCATCCTCACAAAGGACACCCAAAGATAACCGGAAAGTTGGACCTCTTCCTAAAGCGAGGTATTACTCAGGCTAGCAGTCTTGTGCATTGGGGATTCGTACCCACGGCATAACAGGTTTATATCAGCTGGTGTAAAGATTCATTGGCGTGATCATTGAAATTGACTTTTAAGTGACCGGCTTGCAATAAAAATGAGGCTAATTATGCTGGGATGGGAGAGTGTCACCTTTGTGAAAATATCTCATCTATTGATGCCTTCATTTTAATGACACGTGTGACCTTTGTGAGTCACATCCTTGAGCTAGACAAATGCAGGGAAGAGATGTCTCTGCTCATTCCTGTGAGTCTGGCTGCTGGCTTGTTTCATCCTCTACATTTGGATTTTGCTTTATTAATTTTTTTTAAATGTACTACATTCAATGTTACTCAGTGTCTAAACTGAATTATCAATAGGAGGTTATTGGGATGTGAAGCAGCTGACAATGATTAATGTGTTAGGAGAGCTACTTCACTACTGGTGCTTATCCTATGTAGCATCATTTATGTTTGTCAAGTCTAGCCCCCGCAAACACATGAGATACAGGCTCTTAATATGAGAAGAGTTTAACATTCATTTATTCCTTCATTCATTCAACATCTGTTTAAATCAGAAAATCACTGATGTCCTCATTTTTAGCTATGTACAGACGAAGTGACTTTGTGATTGCGGTTGAAGAGCAAAACCAGTATGTGAAACCTATTGCCGTGGCTAACTGAAGAGCTAAAACATCTCCATCAAATTGAACCCTTGAAAGGAACCCTTGTATATCAAGTATGCAAAGACAGGAGGAGACGAAGTACGATATTTTATTATTATAATTACACAAATTCTGTTCCGTGTAATACACAGTTGTCAGGTTTCCAGTAGTTTCTGTGTTTAGCTCTGAGTTTGGGGACTCCACCCTGGATTTCTTCTTCTGTGGTGCCCCCTATTAATAGTTGGTGATCCCTCCACCTCTAAACTTTTTGTACAGTTCTTCTGTGGGAGAGTTGGGTGTCACATTAATCATCATATTACTAGTCATATCGCCTATCATTAGTTATATAATGCCTCTGTGGTTATTTACTTACATTCCCTTATCGAGTGCAGCATGTTCTACTTACTCGTACAAGACATATAACAGTTGTAACATACCGGTGCTTAAATGTGACATTTTAGATGGCATTAGCCACTAGCTCGAGTAAGTTAAAATAACCTCTGTCTTCACGCTTTTGTGTGTGTTTAGGAGCTGGGCCAGGCTGCTAACTGTATGTTAGATTTGCCACCTGAATTTGCAATAAAATAACAAGTGAAAAAGTTTTAAATGAGACACACGCTGTGCCACGTTTGATCCTATGATAGCCTGTAGGAGTAATGCAGTTTACTTTAATGTCCTTTGAGGTTCTCCTATGGAGCTCAACCTAGTTGACAACACTGGCGTCTTCATTATGCATATTACATGCAGCTACTCACTTAAATAAAATGCTACTTACACAGTCTGTTTGAAGACCTTGTACATATGAGTTTTCCGACAGTCTTACACAAGAGTTTAACTTTTATTTTCAGAGTACTGCCACAAGAAATACACTGTTCCCAGAAGTAGAAACTATACATATGCACTGTACTTCTGGGTTAGAGTAACTGCAGGAAAAAATGCCTGCAAAGCCTTTATAGATGCTAATGCTAGCAGGAATCACTATCGTATTGCCTCCTCTTCAGTATGCACACACAAAAAAAGGAGTATAAATCACTGGAGTATCTCTAAGTTTGGAGTCTGACTGTGTGTTGATGCAGCTTTCAGCTAAATAAACTGCAATATGTGGGAGAGAAAGAACCCCCAAAGCTTCAACTTCTCCACAGGTCTCTGCAGTGAAAACCGGTGCAGACACACAGTCAGAGCTGTAAAACCAGATCCAGCTTAGTGGTGAAGTCCATGAAGATTATGCAGACCACATTAGTGGTAATCAGAAAAAGTAGAGCTTACCTTAATGTGATCCCATATACAGCTACATAGACCATTACAACAACTCAGCCTCCTAATAAATCTACAAGCCCTCAGTGAGTGGCCACCATCATTTGAATGACACTTCCCTGTTCAGGCAGAAATCACATCCCCCCCAAACTAAATTGACGTGGACCAGTTTTCCATATCAGAGGTGCTCTCCAGCAGTCAAGCATGCGCGTATCTGTTTGTGTGTTTGTCCCATGTGTGCGTGTGTGTGCGTGAGTGAGAGCGAGATCTCATTTCTGTATCGTTTCGGTGGTCTGATGCGTGCGTGGGACTCAAGCCCACAGCGGAGAGTCAATCTGAGACATCTATTATGCACTTCATCAATCTTTTTGGACTCTTGACATTTCACTAGCTGAACAAATTGTCAGTTATCAAAACTCAATTTCAGAAATGACATGTCGAAATTCACTCCCCCGAACCCCTCCTCCACTCTTACTCACTCTTCCCCTGTCGCGCTCTCTCTCTCTCTCTCTCTCTTTTGCTGCATATATCTCCTTGCATTTACCTACATGCCATCGCAGAGAATTTGCCAAAACACATGTGTGTGTGTGTCGGTGTGCACACATACTCATGAGGACAAATGAAGTTCATTCCTCGCCCTCTCAACTTCACCCTGCCTTACACTTTTGCTTAAACAGCTTAGTGGCAGCAGTTCTGCATACGAAGGGGTTAACGGCTGTTGGAGTTAATCGCTCCTGGGCTACCGGCATTCCTGTGAGCAGATAAGGCTGTTTATAAATTGATTTGGTTATGCTTCATTGATAATAAAAGAAGCCAGGCTTTGTTTACCTAACAAAACACACAGACACGCACGCACACAGCAAGCCTGATGTGGAAGGCAGTCATAATATACACTGTATGTGTGGGGGTAACAGAGAATTAAGGAAGGAAGGAATCAAGAAAGGAAAGAAAGAAAAGGGGCCATTGGAGTGACAGGGTCAACCTTGAGGAAAGGATGTTGGAAGAAAATCATTAGCGTAAAGTAAAGGTGAAAGCAGGCAACACTGAAGGGGGCCTAATCCTTGTTCACTCCCGTTAATGAAAGTCATCAGTCACATTCCTATGCATACTAATGACGCACGCAAAGTGCAATGACACATCCCCAAAAATATCATCCCACATGTGCTCCTTTCCACAGGCATGTAAAAAGCAGAACGAGGACGTCTGTATCTTATTCAAACACACCGGCAGCTTGCTTCCTTCCTGCACATGACTGGGACTGTGTGACTCTTGGTTTGTTTTTCCACAGATTAACATTGGATTAATCTCAAAGACTAATCTGTAACCCGTGTCACCTGCTTCGTTTGGTGATGTCAGCCAACCCCTGATAAGATATTATTCCTGTTTTTTTTAAGTTTGTGAACACAACAAATACAGTGTTAGTGGTGATGACAAGCCTGAGGGAGGATTTAAATGAAGTCTCAGGTCAGGTTGCATAACTGTGTAAATGGAAAAAAATAGCAGTTTGCAAAAATCTAGCCAAGAAGTATTGCAATTTATGACCCTTTATAACCTGTTCTGTACTAAGCAAAAAGTAGAAATATCCTATGATCACATCTATGAAACATATATAAAAATTAATTTCAATCATTGGGCATATTTTGTCATATATTTCAAGCTTTGTATGTCTGACACACTATGGTCTAGTGGGGCTAAAATGTCATCCCAAACCTGTTTGTGTAGCTCTCTGTGTACGCAGAGAGAAGGATTATGGGAATAAAACCAATGCAGGGGCAAATGGGACATGTTTATGTGCAGTCTTCCAACATGCTCACCCCCCATCATCTGTGATGATGGTTCACATAAGACAGTGACAGTAACAGACAAAAGAGAAGTGTGTAGCATCTGCAAAGCTAAAATACACCTTCTCTGACTACTTGGATTCACCTGACACGTCCGATGGTTTTGAAAAAGCATGCATCAGATAAACAGTAACCCAGTACTTCACTTCACTGTAGTGCAGACATATTTGATTAAAGTAAATATTGTGCGTTAACACACATCAAATCGAATCATACGCTGTCGCATTGTACAATTATAAATGTATTTGTGTTCATTTTTTATTGGATCACAAAGCATATAACTAATCGTTCACACCTCAGTGTCGCGCAAAGCAATAAAAATTAAGAAGGAACATTTTCAGTTTAAATAGAGATGGACAGCATTAGAGAAATGTATTTCTTGCAGGGATGAACTGAGATGATTATAGCAGCTGCATATGAGGTGAACTCTATTTAGTGCTTTTCAATCTTCCTTCAAGCAGCGATGGTGTGAAATTTAATTTAGCGTTGCATCTGTCCACGTAACCTTGACAAGTTTTTGGAATCATTTGATTAGTCCCCACTGCTCAAACTCTGTCTACTGATTTAATGGCATTACAGTTCCCTTTTTAAAAACCTGTGCAATCAAGCTTACAGTAGATCAGAAGGAGTTTCAAACTAAAAACTTAGTGTAACATCTTCACCTGACAGCAGTTTGACAACACAGCGGTTTGTTATTGTAACTCTATGAACTATATTGCGCTCCAAAAACATATTTAATTTCCCTTTGCTATGCTTGTAGCAGATTTATGTCTCCACTGAAAACATCCTGACCTTTTTGTGGCACTCCCCATAGAAGCAATCCCCCTTTTTCCACAAAAAAAAAAAAAAAAAACGCTTGCATGGGAGGTACAGTAGATTACAAGATCAGTAGCTCTGCTCGGGGGACACTGCTGGCTCAAGATTTATGATGATCAGGAAGCTCATCAGAGGAAGAGGAGAGCAAAGAAAGAAAGGAGAAGAAAACATTGACTCAGAGGAAAAGTTCCAATAATCATAAACATCCGAGTTGTATTCCCTGAACAGTAAGTCCTGTGTGAAGCTCATTAGCATTCAGCGGACCCACCAGATTACTCGGGGCACTCTGTAATTTGCAATAAAAAATAAAGATGACGCCAAAACAAAAACAAATCTGAGCTGATACAAATTAGGAGGAGCGCGCTTGGTTAGTCTGTCAAAGCAGTAAATTTCCCTGCGCCGCGTGAAAAACTCAGGTCGCCGAGCTCGAGCACAGGCGGGGGAAATTAATGAGCTGTCTGTTTGTGTGACTTTATTCCCCTTGTATTTCCACCATTTTGCCTGGACAGCGTATCAATCTGCCTTTACGGTAATGATGCTTCAGTGCTGGAAATTATTGCATTAAAGTGATTGGGTTCATTTCAACTTCTGGACGCCTCATCCTCCTGGGAAAAGTTCACAACCAAAACAACGCCATTAAAGAAAACAAAAAAAAAACAACTTCCTCTTGAGGGGCAAAGACAAAATTGTTGAGTATAGGGAGTCCCCTTTTTTATTTTGGAGTTGTCATATGGGACATTTATCGCATCTCCACAGTTGGCCTCAGTTGGTTTATCAGCCAAACCAGTGATGTCACCCAATCCTGGGGTGTTTTAATGAAGCCAATCCTTTTCCTCGCTGCCAGAGAAGGTCTCTCAGCATGTAGGCTCCAGCTGCTGGCTGACACCCCGATAAGCCAGACCTCTCACTCCAACGTCTCACACTTCTCATGCTGACTCATCACTCACTCTGCCTTTCAGATTAGGAGAACGGTCCGGTTGGTGTCGTCGCGTGGGGGGCTCGACACCACCTACGTGATCCTAAAGCCTACATAACCTCTGTTTACGCTGATTGAAGCATGCTGATATGGGAGACACCCAGAGGGAGGACAGGAGGGTGAAAAAAAAGTTGGAATACGGACCAAAAATAGGTTAGGGAATGAAACGCTTGCTGATGCTGCACTAACGTGGCAGATGGGAAATGAAATTGTCGGCTCTTTCCGCTGTGTCCCTCTATCTTTTCACCCTTCCATCCATCTAGTGATCTATCCTTCAGCAGAGGTGGGAATGAAAGCCACCTCCAGCTTTTAGGTCAGCTCTCATGGGACTCCACCCTGCCTCCCTTAAGAGTGTGACTTAGTTACAGAATCCTAACCTGGCAACATGGCTGACCTCCCTCCATTAGCCGGCTACGTACAGTGTAACACAGAGGGACTGTCATATGCTGGACACAATGTGTCCAACATCTCTGCTTGTGTATGCATTAAGCAATTTTGTGCTACTTGTAACTGTAGGGAAACATGGGCGCCTGTCTCTGAGAGCTGCATTTCAACCTGCTAAGCTGTTGTTTTCATTTCTCTCCTCATGTTTCACTTGAGGTCGATAAAACTGACATTATGGGTCACTGAGGAAGTCACAAAAGGTTGTAAAAAAATGAAAATGCTACATTTCGCAGAAAGCTACTGCACAGCATCAAGGAGAGTTGTTAGCAAATAAGTCACACACACACAAAGGAAAATATCTGACCTGTTACGGTGCATTCATTTGGAACTAAAAGTCAGGTTTTTCAAATGTAACACCCCTCAATAAGATGGAATTCTGACTCAAAGACCTCAATCTCAAAATCCAAGAAGGTTCTTCTATAAAAGCTATAGCTCACCATTTACTAGAACTTTGGTTTGAGCTTCTGTGACTGTGACCCACAACAGCTCCTATCACACTTAGATAACACTGGCAATACGGATAGAGGACTCAAAACAGCTTTTCAGAGAAACCGTGGGTGACATCATGGACAGTTTGTCCATATTTTTACACCATCTATGCCAGAGAAAAGGTCCAGTATATAAATTTGATCTGCATTTTTTTATGTGTCTACACAGATAGTAGTGCTTCTCTATCAACAGTGTTCATTTAGCTAACCTCCAAATTCTGATTTTTCCATGTAATTTAACATAAAGTTCCATTTAATCATAAGAAAAACAGCAAAACATAATGCCCAAAACTATCACTGATCAATAGCTCCATTAATCCATTCTTGACAAAAAATATGCAGAAACAGAAGTTGACGTCAATGATGATGATAATCTAACAGATTAAAACAGTATTTGTTTTAAAAACATGCAACTATGTGCTGTTCTGTTTTCATTCTTCTTTGTAATTTGTGTGTCATCCGTTTCATTTCTTTCCACACAGCTCTGATATGAAGCTGACTGAAACAGTTGGACAGCTAGTCCTGGCTTTGTCACCTTCACATAAATCCCTGACATGGCTGTCTGGCTATATTTACAGATAGAGAAGGCATCAGGGGATGGCAAAGTGCTGAGATAAATCCCCCCCCCTCCTCTCCCCCCTTCCCCCATCATCCATTTTTATATCTGAACCCACAAATATACACATATACATTCCTATTTGCCAAATCAGTATGGCGGCTGAGATGCATGGCTGGCGACAGGAGGAGGAGATGCAAGAAATAATCCATCATGGGCAGAAACTGAAATAGCAACCCTAAACCTCTGTGGACGTCCCAGGCTGCGTCTTCTGGCCTGAGAAACAGGAGTGCAAGGATGCTTTCTATAGGACTCTTGAGCAGCTCGAAGATTATGGGATGAGGAAAAAAAAAAAACAGCGCCTGCTCCCCAAGCTTGGCTGAGGTTCTTATTGCCGACTATGTATCCATTACTGCCTTCCTCTGGTGCCCTCGCATCAATAAGGCCCAGAGAAAAATCTGGTATGGCGGCACCTTCCATTGACAAAGCATGTCTGTGTGGGTCGATAGTGTATTAATATGGGACAATGGTGCTAGCCACGTGTGGCTCGCACCACTAGGCCATATCAGAGTCTGTAGCACGCCCAGGGGCTGTGAATGGCCTTGAGCTCCACTGGGGCAGTGGATGCTTCTTCTGTGTGTATGTGTGTCTGTGCTAGGACTGTGTTTTCAAACCAAGAAGTCCCAATAACTGACTATCAGACCAAAGAGAGAGAGAGAGAAAGAGAGAGAGAGCGAGGAGACACAGAACAAGGGTGAGGAGCAGCACGGTCCACTGCTAACAATGTTACTGTCTGCAAGGGAACACCACAGCTAAAGGGTGTAACAGGGAAGATTTGTGGTTGGGGGATTCAACAACATTTTTGAAGACGCATGGTGTGTCGTACCTCTAAATGGCAAGTGTTAAAGTTTAGCTATAGTTAATACAAACTAGAAAAATGGAACACTTGGAATACTTTTGAAAGCTACACTTAAAAATCCAACATTAACACCCTTAATCCTCATTAACATCTTTATAAGGCCTTAATCATTTTAGTTCAATGGTAATTATCTAGAGCCATTTTCAAAGAAATGTACTTAAAACCAACACAGACTGTTTTACATGCAGCCATATTTTGGGTTTTAACATTGCTGGGGTTTATTTATGGGCCTGTCGGACCCAGCTGTGAGGGAGCATGCAGCCATGTTCAGTCATCAGCAAGAGCCTGCTTTGGCCTAAATAGATTTTGTCAGTTTAATCCATTTTGTATATCTGCTTCACTGTGTTGGTATTAGATCAACACATGGTACCATGTCACTTTTGGCCTTGCTTAATTTGGTTAAAAGGAAAAGAGGTAAATCATTTTTACCACAAGGTCTGAAAAAAATCTACGTACATATAAATAAATATGTATACATTTATCAGCCTTTTGAAGCAAGTGGTAATACTCGTACTCAAAAACTGTAAGCAGCCGGCAGTGCTGTATACCACAACTGACACTTTAAACCATAAACACACATGTTCAGTCACACAGTTAAATGTCCTGTCTTGTGCATGCTTGTAGACACACACACACACACGTACGTTTGGTGATTTACTAGTACAGATGAGGCCCTGGGAGTACCTCTGCCACCACAGCACTCAAATCAAAGCTGTCAACGGGGACCCTGGAGGAAGGGAGGAATCAGAAAATATCTCCTTGCTTTTCCTGCTCACCATGACCTGTGTGTGTGAGGAGACTAGATGGTATGAGTGCATATATCTTTTGTGTGTGTGCAGGTATGAGAAATGTTTGAAAAGATGCGCAAAACCTATCAGCTGGCTGTGTGGGAGATCGGCAGGAGTCCGATTCACCTTCTCCCCCTCTGTGTGGCCATTATACCTTGGGAAATATACGCCTTTGGATGCTCGGTGGCCAGAGGCTTGTTTACTTGCTAAACAACCTTGGTAGCTGAGTGGCATTTTCAGTGATGCAGCAAGGAAAGATTGACTGTCTGCAGGCACTGGGTGGGTGTCCACAGTACCGGCACATTCTTTACTAACGCTGCCAGTCTGCTCGCCTCCCATTACATACCAGCTCACCTCACAGGCAGAATACACACCCATGCCATTTGTGTACACATCTGTGAGCTTACATACACATGCACGGACACACATCACACTCCAACCCATTTTCATCCAAATGAATTGGCTGCTCCACACATGCATGATATCTATCCCACCCCCGGATCCAATTTCCATGCTGATGAAACTGAATTTACAGTATAAATGCATCTAAACACACCAGTGTGCGAGGTGTCTATTATAATACAGCTGATGAGTGATTGCACGGGTTTTGGTGTGCCATTATCATTGTAATCACTGTAATCATTTGACCCTCTTTTTGGCCATTTCAGTAAACGCGCAACCTTCATACCTGGCAGTATCTCCGTGTGAAACGATGCAGGAATGACTCGGGGAATGGCACAAATTGATTTAGGGGAGGCAGGGGGAGAAATGCCTGCCAGTTCGCTATCAAAGTTCATGCATTGTATTTACCCGAGCCCGATTACCTTAACAAGGCACATATATCACATAATTAATCCAGAAGATTACCATCAAAAATCCATAAACCAGTAACATGCTTCCTTGCGCTCTGCCATTAATTATATTAGTGGCACTGAGAAGAAGAGATTGAAAACAGAAGGAAGGAGGGATACAGGAGATAGAGAGGCAGCCACAGACCAAAAGGCATATGGCATTTTTAATAAAAACACTGATTACTCCGCAATCCATCAAAATATGTCAACGCAATATCAACATTTGAACAAAGGTGTGATGATTTAAGGTATAATTCCACAGTAACAAATACAGCAACCTGCTATTGTTGGTAGAAAACATTACAACATATGATGACGTGTACACATGCAGCAACCCATCTAGATTTAAAGTAAGAGAAAACAAATCAAGGCTGACTAGTCTATTACTGATCAGTTTTGTCAGATTGTATGAGATCCATCTCAGCTGATTGAGGTTTCAAGGCGCAAGGGTCGATTTCTAAAGCCCATTATTTTCTGACGGATATAGACATTGTCAGCTAGACATTTAGGCCTCCAGGCATAGCTGGAGGATGGTGCTGGGACCCGTTGGCTGACTTTGATTCCCCTTCAACCAACTTGCTCTCTCTTCGCAGGCATTTTTTTGCCAATCGACCGACTTTCTTGCATTTTTTCCCCCCTTTTTTTGTCTCTCAAGGTACGAGCAGTTAAAAATAATCGTACGTCTTTCAGATAGACAGCCTGCCAGTATGTGTAACATCTCCATCGCTCTCTGCGCCAGCCCTGTTTTTTGCTAGCCTTGCCCGTGGCGTGTTCGACAAACGAGAGAGCGCCCTGTCAAAAGGTCACAGCCTTGAGCGCAGACAAGGAGACAAAGCATGAAAATCCTCAATACCTCCTAGTGATTTTTTTAAGATTCTAAACTGTTTCACAATCTTTGAGCTTGATGCAACACACTGAGATGACTAGTTTCATACATCAGTATTCTTTAGTTTACAGGTTTTGTCAAAAAGTGTGTCCTCTCTTCACCCTTTTAACCCGTTGTCTCATACAGACTCTCTCTTCTCCTTCTATATCCCTCTGCTCTGCCTCCACCTGTTTCCCCACACATTGCTTCTCTCTTTCTGACGCAAACATCTGACTTTGTGAATCTTATGCACCTCTTTTCCTTCATCTCCCATCTTCGTTCTGTGTCTCTGTGCCCCCCACCCATCCCTCGCTGTCTGTCTTCTTTCTGCATGATGGTGATGGATGGGGTCTATGGATGACTGGGCTGTGAGAGGGGCTGTGATGAAGACTGGCCTTGAAAGGAAGAAAGTGAAAGTAGGATGGGCAACATGAAGGAGAGGGAAAGTAAGTTATGCAAAAAGAAGGAGAAAGTGCAGTGAAAGGTGGAGGAGACAACGAACAAGATGGAGAAGATGAGTAGTAGTCAATGAGGATGATGAGGGCTGTAGTCCTGAAGGCGTAGCTGTGAAGGTGAGGGGGTGTCTTGACCCTGCCCTCTGCCTCAGGCAGAACCTTGACAATAGCTCTGGGCTGATACAACAGCATGTGATGAAGTGGAATAAAATTGGGGAGGTTGAATATCTGCATCTGAAGATCATAACTTGACTTTAAAGCCTTTGCTTGAACTGATTTCAGAATAACTCCAGTTTTAAGTTTCATATTTCTTTTTTCTTTGAGTCCTAAAACCTGGAAAGATATTTTAGCATCAAGTCAAAGGAGTTTTGAATGAGCTTTGGTTATTAGTCAAAATGAAAAATCTCATCTCTCATTAGCTTTTGGCCGGAAGCCATGAGATGCTAACTTCCACATTAGCCTACAATATGTCATCCTTACAGCATACATCTATAGCTCAAGTCACCACCCACTCCTGGTAATAAGCAACAAAACTTAGTAAAACAAGAGAAACACACATTACTTTAGCCAGTAAAGGAGTGTAGTTTAGTTCCCGATGTTCCTTTCCTATAGACTGGTGAGACATAAACTGTTAATGCGAACTTTTATTTAGCAATATCTCATAAAAAGGCAGCTGTAATAGCATAACTTAAGTGACAGTTCTATCGCTTTTAGGTGGCCATTCGTTGGCATGTTGTTCAGAAAAAATACAAAAGCTTGCCGTCTACCAAACCTATAAGCTACAAATAATGACAATATAAAGTGTCCTGAGCATGACACCAGGATTTAGTGCATATTTCTACCCAATGGTAATAACGTTAATCTTACAACAGTATTGATGCCCTAGTCCATATCAGTGTTAATTTTGTTAACGAATCATTTTCGTCATAGTTTTCATTAACGACCTTTTTTTGCTGATAAAAATGAGACGATAACTAAATAAAAACGCATGTGCCAAAAACGAAGACGAAATGTATTGACACTTTCGTCAACGAATAAAAACGAGACAAAATTATTGATGGAGACGAGATCCAATCAGAGCAAATTTTGTTTGTGGAAGGGAGGGACGAATCAGGAGACGGCGGCAGAGGGCCAATCAGAAGTGATCTCTCTGCATAAGGACGTTACCCCGCGATGCTGGAAGAAGACGTACTCATGCATGGTAACACAAAACAGGAGAAGAGCAGACACACGGACATGTTTGATGTCAGGACAAACAAGACGGTTTGCAAACCGCGTGGAGCGACTATCAGCGGTAAAAACACAACAAACCTGAAGTGACATTTGCAGACGAGTCATCTTAACTTCCGTTCAAAGAAGTGACAAAATCTATAGATCAAGACACCACTGCTGATGGTTTTACAGCATGCGCACTGTTTCTAAGTTGTCACTGAAGTATTTTGCTGTAGTTATGGAGTATTCATGAAGAAGGTCATGACTGAACAGTGTATTCAGGGAGAGCAGCTCACTGTTCACTGGTTCTTTTGTGAAAAGGTCATAGCAATTAAATAGAGAGGTGTTTGTTTCAAATAACACAAGTTGAAGCTGTGCCTGTTTTTATTGCACTTCAAACCTTAATTATTTCATGAAAAAATATATATCATAGAATTTTAGTCGACTAAATCCACGGCAGATTTAGTCGACTAAAACTAGACTAAAAGTTAAAAAAATGTTGATGACTAAAATGTGACTAAAATCAAATTACATTTTAGTCTCAAGACTAAAATAAAAACTAAATCAGAAATTGCTGCCAAAATTAACTCTGGTCCATATACAGTGATATGCAGGAATACCTTCACAGAAATATGGCCACAAGCTCCATGTTTACCTCTTCTTTTGTAGGACAAAGGCCCAGTAAGGACAGGAGACATTCCAACGTAATGCATATCATCTGATTTGTACAAGCACAATAACGGAGAAGAATGCTTTAATATTGAATGAGCAAATCTGTTTGACTCAGCCATATTTCTTTACATCCCATTGCATCCTACACATAAATGCAGGGATCTTGAGATGATGGCCTAATTGTAAAGGCCCCTGGTTTTCTACTAGCGTCATAAATATGCCACAACCCGTCCTGTCAGCGACGTAGCCCATCCATTCAGCTTCCTCCTTGCATTCTATTACCCAGCAAAGAAATAAAGAATCCCACGAGGGGCCCTAAAGGAGATCCATTTAGAGAGGAGGGGACAGTGCAGTGGGAGATTTTTGACCCCTTTCACCTTAAAGCCTGTGGGGATGGTGGGTTCCACATAGCTCTGTCACTGACAGAGCCCCAGGGTCCTGACACCAGCACAGATCGGCAATGTGACAACGAGAGACAGAGGAGGCCAAGACTAGGTCTCTGATGGCACACCTCCTGAAGTCCCACAGCTCCAAGACAGGTGAAAGGGGTCAAATGTGAGTTAAATGGAAGGAAAATGCTGTTGTGACGTTATCATCACATCAAAATGGAGACCACCGAGCTCATCCACAAGAGGTAGTAATCTCAGGTCAAGTGGGGCAGGTGTTGGATGCACAAATTAGCTGGTGTCCTTTTTATTCCATCCAATTTTGCACCAAACAAGTTTAGCCAAGACATCCAAATGAGAGTTTCTTATCCTTTGGATGAAGCCATCAGCTCTCACTAATATCCATGTAGCTGATGGGACTCTGAAGAAGCATCTATCAGTGGCGACAAGCCTCCTCCCTTGGGGGTTCACCCCAGTTTCCAACTAAGGCTGACCTGTCCAATCCTATTTGGACCCCCAGCACTCTGTCTGCCTTCGTTTCAGGGTCCTCCCAACTGTTCACTTCCCATCTACCATCCACTATCTGCCACACTTAATCTTAATCAGAGCATTAATTCTTCTCCAGCCCCATATTGACAGGAGCACTGTAGTACAGTAGCTACTGTATCAATTATGATGTGGGGCAAAAGTGCACACTGCTATAGCTTAATGCACTGTATAGGTTTTGGAATAGAAAAAAAAAGGAAGAGTTAATTAGCATTGTAAAGTGCATCCAAAGCTTGTTTGCACATAACCTTGTAAGGCATTGCATGTCTGTTTACATGCTACACAAATAAATCAACTAATTGAATATGCAAAGAACAGCGGTATATCAGTAGCAAACACAACAAGAACCAAAGTAGGATGCAACGTGAGCTATTTATTAAAAACACAATAAATAATGTCAATTAGTGCATCCGTGAGAAGCACTGAAAAAACAAATAAAACACCAGAAAACAATAAAGAATTTTACCATCAAATCTTTCAAAAACAACAAAAAAAATCTGTGTAAAATTCTGAATTATTTACTTTATATATGTAGTTTTACTAGGTCACTATGTCTTTGCTGTTCATAATGCACTGCAAAATGAGATGAAAAGGTGAAGCACGTGTGTTTGCACACCTCTCTCTGTGTGTGTGTGTGTTTCTGTCTATGAGTGTCAGGTGAAAATGTGGATGTCTCCTTTAAATGGAATAAGCTGAAAATGGGGGTAAAGTCGACCCATCCCTTCTCATGCTCCGACATGATCTAGCACAGGTAAGCCCATTAACATGGGGAAAAGGTCACTTTGAGAAGTGGAAATCAAATACAGGGATTTGGGCAGGGCCATTAAGCCACCAGGGCTATTAGTATTCATGCGGTGCAGATTAATGGAAAATATGAGCCCTACAGAGGGACCATAGTATTAAACTCCATAAGGGCTGATTTACCCAACCTCTGACATCCTTGTTTTCCCACTCCCTATTTCTACTCTTTTCTGTATTAATATTAATGATCATATTTTTTTTTGAAGGCACAGTGCTGTCAGATTGCAGGGTTTGAGACTCACCCACCTGCCACTGCTGTGATTGGCAAAGGTGTGATTAATAGTCAACCAGGGGAGCTAACATTGCTAGCCATGCAGAACACTGTCAGTGAAGCTAATGGAAATTACATAACATTCTTAGATGGTGATAATACTTTATGATAAAGCCTTCTCATGCCAGTCTGCTCTGATGCCGCTTAGTCAAAAGAAAAAAAAATCCATCCCTGTTTCAAATTTGTCTTCATTTATGTGACAACTATTCCACATCAGCCAATGACGATTGTCATGAGAGCCAATACTGGTAGCCAGTCAATACCTATTTTCTGAACAACAACAAAAAAAGTCATAGTTCTTGTCATTCGGAGTACCAGTGTACCCTTGGAGATTGTAATTTTCTACAAAAGGGGAACATAATTACATCACTATTGTAGTCGACTCTAATGCCAAACAGAAACAGCAGGTGAAGGAGGAGAATGAGGAAGAAGATACCAGTACATGAGATGGTGCTGCGATTGCAGTAACTTGAGAGTTTGAGTCAGATGATCAGTGACAATTATTGACAGCCAAGAACCAGAATACAATTTTAGACAAATGCATCCAGTGAACTGGGTGCCACTCATAGTCTGCGTCTATGGGTCTCACACACTACTTCCTACTCATGTTATTGGAGCCCTTTGTAGGGGACTGCATATTGAGCTTTTACACTTTTAGACACCTCTCAGATAATTTTCTTTGTATAGTAAATCATGTTATTGCTGCCAGCTCAATAAACACTGAGTGCAATGCATAATGATACATACTGCTGATGTCATAACAATTGGTTGTATGCTACTTTAAATGATTATTGTGGGATATATTGAGCACACTATATAGAGTTGGATTATCTTTATTACACATTCAGGCAGCACTACAAATTAGCAAGCACACTATATAGGGCACTATATAGTGAGTAGGGGGGGTTTAGGACAATGCCACAATGTTATTAGCCACTGATGTGTGTACAGTAGCTCCTGGATAAGTAAAATCTCACAATATTAGCACCTGCCTCTTGTGCTCAGTGTCATCATCATGCTAAGCAGACAAACACACAGCCAGCCACACTGTACCTGAAGTGTCAGAGGCAGGACAATGTGACAAAAACACATGAAGCAAGGAGACAGTTGCATGAATCAGGCTCTCTTCAAGATTCAAGTGGAGACATTCATAGCTAATGAAAATTCCGAACATTTTCCAATGTGTTATTTATATTATAAAAATCCTTTGTTTTCTTTGTTGTCACGAGGAAGCTCAGGTTTTGCAAAAGCTTAGACATACCAGTTGCTACTCGTAGCAGATACCCACTCAACAGTGGAAAAACTCGGCTCCCTCCCTACACCACCATCATCACTCTCCTCCCGTTCCCACCCCTCCACCCTACAGTCGCCACTGTCCCCCCAGCACACCCCGCCTTCCACTCCATCTGTTGGCCAATAACCTGCTGGAGCCCGCCATGCCGTTAGCGCACCTGTGCCTGCCACCTCAAATAGAGCTGTTTGACGCACACAGGCGGCATGCAACCACACACATGCACACACACATGCACACACACCCACTCTATACCTCAGGACATGTTTATATACGCATGCATCCTGAAGGGTGAACCAAAGTTGTCAGCAGAGTCCAGTTATGGGGTCATTTTTTTATACAGCAGAAAACAAAGGTAATTTATCGCAGGTAGGAAGTTTCTTTTTTTCCTGCTTCTTTTCACCTGCTTCCTGGGCCGTGACCACAAGAGCACAATTGGACTGCCTTAGGCCATGGTGCTGCTGTGCCATTACCTTACACGGCCCATGCTTCTGTCCACATGGGGCACACATGCCACAGGGAGATGGCCACCTTTTTCCTCATTAGTTATAAAGTAATGGCTGTGGTCCACGGAGCCTTGCCCTCCATCCTCCCTGCACAACACCTGTGCCCCCTGACCACTACTCCACCCCTCCTCCATCCAGACATGTCCAACTTCTTCCTCAGCTGTTTACCAGCCATCATGCACAAGGTAATAAAATACATCATGTTGTTTAACAGCATTCTTGTCACAAGTTCAATGTCTTGTTGATTCAATGCAAAAGTAGGCATCAGTATGTCATTTATTGTTAAAGGTATCACTGCTGTGACAGTCAAAATAGTTTAACTCAATGTTTTCTACTGCATAGAAATCAGATTATTCCACATTACCTCTAGCTAATGCATCCCAACTGTGTCTTGAATGGCATCCCTCCAAAAACAACTGTTTCAATCCTTCAGTCTGCACAGGAGCATGCCGTTCAAACATCTGTCACACAGCCCAAACGGGGCTGTGGTATTTGAAAAAACTCCTTTTAACAAATTTAAGAGTTTTGAACTGTTAAGAAATTGACAAAAATATCAATTATTGGATGAAATGATGAGAAGATTTGAAGTCAGTATGTGAATGGATACACTTTCCACGTTGTTATATGCAGGATCGTCTACAGCACATTTAGAATAAAAACAGGATACCCCGGAAAATACAGATCACGATGTGTGGCATTTAACTCAGTTGGAAACGGATGCCATAAAAGCCAACTGCTGAATGACAGGTTATTAGTAAAACACCTGTTCAACCTTCCAAGGGAAATGTCAAGACTTGAGATCAGCTGATGAACATGAGTGTTAAGATTAGATTCAAATGAAGCCAGACACCATAAAGCAAAGTAATGCAAGTGAAAGAAAGCAATGACAAGAGATTAGTATACCTTTCCCATGCTTTTCACACCATGTGAGGGTGGAAAAAAAGGCCACAATTAGTCAGCATTAGTCATAAATGAATAATTGATTCGGATTTTAAATTCAGATCAGCCAGCTTTATTCCCATGTGGAGGCCTTGGCACAACAAAAAGCGTGTCAGGGCAAAGATGTATGTTTAAGTAATACTACAGGAAGCCCCAGCGCAACTCCAGTGGGAAGCGATAGAACCACTCCACATCAGCAGAGCAGCCAAACCCCCCCTGTACATCTTGGCAGGCTGCATTCATTTTCAGTAATCAAAGAGAAATGCTTTTTAAAGAAGTCAGATCTTGTATTACTATATGTAGTGCAGGCTTTTATTTTAGCACTGTGTTCATTCAATCAGGATTAGCCATTCTACACCAAAGGGCAGCAACTGTGTTTCTCTTCAAAATATAATTGACAGTTTGTTCTATGAAGCAGAATTCCTAGAAGGCTACTGTTCAACTATTTGCTACACCAAATACTCTATTCTGATTGGTCAATCAGTACAGATCTCTGCTTTATAGAACTGATTGAGTTGCTCAGACAAAACTAAGCCTAACTTTGAAATGATAGACTAATCTTCATAAATCTGTCCTAGACTATGTTGCAAAAGCTTCCAAAGGACACTTTTAAAAAGGTGGCATGAGTGGCAGAAGTATTTCTGTTTTTCAAATTGCTCTGCAACAATTTTGCCTGCAAAAGATGTCTTCTATTCAAGGAGCAAATGTTCCCTGTGTTGGAAGATGACCTCTCGACAGACGAGCAATCACAATCGTCAGCATCCGTAAGCCCAGCGCTCGGCTGAGCTTGCAGGCAGAACCAACGAGTTTTCACTCAGTTTGATAAGACAGTAATACTGAGGAAATAACCTTGCCAGGTTACGCCTGCACACTATCATTGATCCCCCACAACAGCAAATAAGGAAAATGGAGACAACGGGATAGAAACAGGACATTTTCCATCTCTTATGTCCTTTTAATGGAGAAACGGTACTTTTTCCTCTTTGCTGTCCTCAGCGCAATGCTTTTCTTCTGCTGTTACAATTTAATAACTACCTCTATTTCTTATCAGGAGGGATTTTTTTAGAGGTTGCTTGTCAGATAAAGGCCAGGGTTGTCACCAAAGTTCTTTTGCTGCTGCGAGACAAAGTCTGTTTACTTTTCCAGTCATCTCTCTCCTCTGTCAGGGAAAGGAAATGCAAAAGCTCTCTACAGAACCCTCCTGGGTATTTCTTTTTTTTGCTCATCTCTGTACCCCATTTACTCTCTTGTTCTCTTTCATCCACTTTCGGTAGTTAAGTCCTCATTGATATTCCGTTGGTCAACAAGAAGACCAATAGACCTTTTTCCCATCGGGGTTTCGGAAGTGGCCACTTGCAGATTGCTCCTGACACTGGCTGATGATAATTTAACAAAGCATGGCACTGATGAAAACGCTTATGAGTTGGGATGAGTTTTTCTCCTCCTCTCACATCATGTCCAACACTAATTGCATTTGACATCTTGGTTGTTTATTGTGCAAGTGCCATGGCAGCTTGGTGTCATTTCAAAGTCCCTTTATCGGCATATTATTGCTGAAATCAGCCTTTAGATTGACTATTAGAATGAAGCATTAGCATGAACAGGTATGGCAGCAGGAAAGGCCTGGGACCTTCATAAATGTAATCCTGGGCAGAAACCCAGGGGCCTTGACATGCCTAGTTGAAGGTGCCCAGGAGGGATACTTATGAAGGGCTTGAACAGCCTCAGGATCCAGTTTCTGAACTTCTCAGAGTACTGTAGAGTCAGCCGCCCTGCAGAGGAACTTAATTCTCTCCACTTGTATCTGTGATCTTTACTCAAAGTTTGTTACTATAGGTGAGGGTAGGGCAACAAGCCCCTTTAACACCCACTAACACCTGGTATGTGTTTTCAGTCTGGAGAGATTACAATATGCATTTCTTCCCAAGTTCAAGAACTGCAGTTGTCATGAATAATTCTTGAAAAATTCCTTTGCAGGATCAATTAAGTCTATATCCATCCAATTATTAATGAAATAACGGTGTGGAGGTGAGTAAAACAAAAGGAAAAGCTCTAACAGTCACTGTCTGCTATGTTGCCTTTCTGATCTTGATTAAGTCCATTCTCTCTGCACAATATATATAATGACTTCTACAAGTTTGTGTAGCAAATTGGTGGAGTGGCCCATTAAAATGACAGCTCATAATTAACTGTACACTGGTTAAATGACTGGCGGCCTGCTCTGTGTTTATGTTCTGCATGTGATCAAATACACCTCTTTAAACCTGCACCATCTGTACAGTCTTATTTCAGATGCAAGGATCTGTGCGTTGGATGTTGCTGACCTGAATCCGAGCACCAAATCTTCTTTTGAAAAAGCAGCAACGGTGTAAGTTCTAGAGTACACTTTGTCCCAGTTTGCAGAACGCTGCTGAAGAGCTACAGTATTTTAAAATCCAGGGGAGGAAAAAAAAATACTGGTAATGTCTGGGCAATCCCCAAACTCCTCACCTCCTCTGTCAATCAATAGTCTCTTTCATCGGCAGGGGTTGAACTATCATTAATAATAGCTGACACGCTCCTATAGTGGTAATAAACTGGGGGAATCTGGTATGTAATGGTACAGTAATGGCACCTGGGCAGGGTGTCACACACTCGACAGCTGCTGATGGATAAACCCTAGGTAAATGGATTTGGGCTCATCCCGAGAAGCTGCTGCTTTTGGACTGACTGTTCTTGTGAGAAAAAGGGGGCCAGTATAATTCCTGGAGAACGGAAAAAAAAGGGCATGTAGGAGTTTGGACAGTCGTGTGTCGGTAGGTGCTGTTGGACACACATGCCTTTTAGCAATAAGACATTAGTGTGTGCGAGTGGGGATGAATGACAATGTAGTGGGTGAGTTGTTAACTGGGGCATATCAAAGCAATTGTCTCCCCCACTCCCCCCCCATAAATCCCTGTCGTCACCATGAAGATTGATTTGCTGGTTGGCATGCCATTTTATCTCCTCAAAACATAGACAAATGCGGACCTGCGGATTGTTAAAAGGAACCCAACTTCTTCCATCATTGCAGAAGCCTGAAGAACATAGAATTATACGATTGATTTTTAGAGATGATGAGTTGTCACTTTAGACAGTGGGAATAGGAGGAGGGGAAAAAGTTGAGCAAAAGATGAGAGGTATTTTTACTCCTCTAACTGACAAGCTTGAAATATGGTCTATTCTGGTTAACCAAAAGGAACACATACATTTCTACATTAGAAAGAATTCCCATTATTTCTCTCTGAGCCATGAAAATCAATTCTAAAATGATTGCTTTCAGTGACGATGGGGAGAAGGGGAGAGAAAATAGTTGATGTGCCTTTGGCTGGTCCAATAGATAGAAATAGAGGTTGTTTTTTCCGATTTTATTTTCTCATGAGAAACTGTTGAAATGGGGAGTGTCTAAGTCTTTCTTTCTTCATTTTCTTGTCATCTTTGAGATCGGCTTTGTTTATTTCTCAATGCAAGGATCCAGATCTTTGAGCATTACATGATTTCTCTACAGATTTCTCTGTTGGCCCATCACATCATGTTGTTTTTGTAGCAAACGACAAAAACAGATTCTTTCACGTCATTGGCAGTGCTCATCAGCTTGTTTTGCATAGTGCCGTCTTTTCTGTTTAATGAAGCTTTTAGCAGCAGATTAGGAAAGAGCTCATAAAGTGCCAGTTTAGGAGATTAACTAACTTCTTATCCATTATATCAAATTTTATTGATTAGCTTTCGTTAAATTCCAAAGTCCTAGAGATTGAAACAAGCTCAATGGGCAAGTCAAAGCACAAAACCTCCATTTATTCTCCAATTGTCCAAGTCAACATGTCACATTTCAGCATGTGTCAGCCAAGAGAAACTGCATTTAATGTTGTGTTATACCCCGTGAACTTCAAACAATATGTATGTCGTGAAGCCATTCTTACAGTGCACCATGTCAAGTGCTTTCACCCAGGCAGGACAGAAGCCTACAAAAGGCCACTTTCAAGCAAAAGAGTCCGTCGATTCACTTACTGCATTTTTATTTTATGAGTGCTGGATAGAGTTTCATGGCTTGGCCCTCCATGTAAAGTGACCCCGCCTCGTGCCATGGAGGCAAGCTGTGTCTAAAATAAGCAATGGCGGAATTGCCTTCAGAAAGCCGCAGGAGACGTGACTCCCCTTGGTGATGTCTTCACATTGATACCCTTTCTAGCAGAAAGAGGCAGAGGTAAGGCTGAGTTCACTGAAGCGGCTGTGCAGAGGGTAATGGATTGGTTGTCTGTGTTCTATATCACACTTCACCTTTTTTACATCGACTGTACTGTGCCATATACTACATAGGTATGGATGGATGCACAGACTAGAGTTACTTTCTATAACACTTTTGTGACATTTCTGAATCAGAAGGGAATCAGAAACCTTCCCAAACCTTGTTTTGGTGTCTTAGTTGCCTACATGACCATTCTGGGAACCCATCTGCTACTGTGTGGCACCCTAGCCTCTGGGGGCAAAGGTCAATGTTTCAGGGCTATTGGTTAAACTAGGAGATAACAGACAGACAACAGTTAATAGATGTCCAAGGCCAAGGCTGTTATGTTAAATGGGCTTGTCTAGCCAGAGCTAGGACTTGAGATTGTGTCTACAGCTAGACAGTTTCTATTTTAACAGAGCAAAACCCCTACAGCAAAGCAAGCTCTTCCTCAAGTGGCCACTTGATTAATCCTCATTTTTCTTCACTAAACAGCAAAATAAACTTGTTTACAACCTAGTTCAGTGTCACTTTAGAGCGACTCTCCTTCATGACAACTGTATCGGGGGTCAATAATAATATATAAAAACTTACATCTGCTTACATTATTGTCTTAGCTTCACTACTTTGCCTGCATTTTGATCAAAAAGGGACCTATGCTAGGATCCTGTTTGTGGACTTCAGCTCTGCTTTCAACACAATCCGCCCAGCTCTCCTCCAAGACAAGCTGTCCCTGCTACATGTTCCAGACTCCATCTGCCGGTGGATCACTGACTTCCTGACAGACAGGAGACAGCATGTGAGGCTGGGGACGAATGTCTCGGAAACAAGGACCATCAGCACCGGTACCCCCCAAGGCTGTGTACTTTCCCCTCTGCTCTTCTCCCTGTACACCAACTGCTGCACCTCCAGCCACCAGTCTGTCAAGCTGATTAAGTTTGCTGACGACACCACCCTCATTGGACTCATCTCAGACGGGGATGAGTCTGCCTACAGGAGGGAGGTGGACCGTCTGGTGTCCTGGTGTGCTGACAACAACCTGGAGCTGAATGCCCAGAAGACAGTGGAGATGACAGTAGACTTTCGGAAAGTGCCAGCTCCATCACCCCCCCTCACCCTGACAGACACCCCCATCTCCACAGTGGACTCTTTCCGCTTCCTGGGTACCACCATCACCCAGGACCTCAAGTGGGAGCTCACCATCAGCTCCCTCATCAAAAAGGCCCAGCAGAGGATGTACTTCCTGCGGCAGCTGAGGAAACTCAAGGTGCCAGCCAGAATGATGGTCCAGTTCTACACGGCCATCATTGAGTCCATCCTCACATCCTCCATCACAGTGTGGTACGCTGGGGCCACTGCCAGGGACAGGCACAGACTGCAGCGTGTTGTGCGCTCTGCTGAGAAGGTGATCGGCTGCAGCCTGCCATCTATCGAGGACCTGTACGTCTCCAGGACTCTGAGGCGTGCAGGTCGGATCACAGCTGACCCTTCTCACCCTGGACACGGACTCTTTGAGCCACTCCCCTCAGGCAGGAGGTTACGGTTCATTCGGACCAGAACATCACGCCACAAGAACAGCTTCTTCCCCTCTGCTGTTGGACTGTTAAACTGTAATTAATGCACTGCTCTGCACTGTCACTTCAGAAGGTCACTTTAGTATAGTCACTGCACAATGATGACTATTTGCACTGTTTACTCCATCTTGCACTACTTGCACACGAGTACCACCTCACCGATCCATGTGGTACCTGTTACATTATTACATTATTACACTGTTCCATTCGTTCATATAAGGGTCTATGTTTACCATTTCATCCGCCAAGTATTTTATGTTCTGTTCATTGTATGTCTGTTATGCCATGTCTGTCATGTAAATTTAGCCTTACTGTAGTTTATTTACTTAATTTTATCTTAGTTTTTATCTTATTGCATGTTAATTATTATATGTTCTTTGTATGCACCAATCACTAAGGCAAATTCCTAGTAATGTGAACCCCCTTCACTTACATGGCAATAAACATGATTCTGATTCTGATTCTGATTCTGATTCTAAAGCATGATCAATCTTGGCCAAAATGGTGCTAATGATCGTACCTTAAGAGTTATAATAGTTATAACAAGAAATTCTAGGAAAGTTTGTTGCATCTCTCCATCTTGTTCCCTGTAATCTCTCCTCTACTATGTTTAAATAAATAAAATTAAATTCCAACACTGCCTAGTCAAAAGTGCAGACATGGCAGAACTTAAAAAAATGTTGGTATGAACATATGTTTGCATGCATCTATTTTGCTTATATACTCAAACCACATCTGTCTGAGCATCCCCTTTAGCTCGTTCCAAATATACTGATCTGTTAAAGCAGTGGCGGCTGACACCCTCAAGGAGCCATTGCTGCCTCAAGAAAGGGCCAACAGGATAGAAAGAGACAAGCAGGAAAAAAAATGCACACAGACCCCCTCTATGGATGCATTCCTAAAAATAATCCTCAGTCTAACATTCACATAGAAGAGAAAGGGAAATATTTAGCTATTTGTGCAGTACTCTCTTTTCATGATTTTTTTCTTCCATTCCCTGCTGCCCAGTGACCTGCCTAAGCTGACCCTACGTCTCCAATTTGACTCCTCATCCATGTGTGTATTAAACATAAATGAGATGAGCTCAATATCTAACTCGGCTTCTTTGACACTCAGTCACTTCACCACCGAAACATACCATCCTGAACCTCCTTAGCTCATTGCTGCTCCATTTTCATTCTTCTGAAAGAAGATTACAGTCTCCAAAAGACCACTCAGGATGCACAGTGGACATACGTTGGCTCTCTCTCTCTCTTTATTTAGAAGTGTATTTGTAATTCTCTAGTGGCCATAGTTCGCTATATATATATATATATATATATATATATATATATATATATATATATATATATATATATATATACAAAAAGCTGCAGTGTGGCTTTCAATGGACCTTAGGGATATTTATAAACTGAATCCTGAATCAATTGCACCGGTAGAGAACCATTTGCCTTCAAAATCATTAAAGTGGAGGGAACACCATTTGCAGTACTATATTTTATACATTAAAAATTGAGATGGGTTGACTTTACTCTGCTACTGACCTCTATCAATATTTGATAATGGTGAACTGCAACTAGTAAACAATAGAGACAGAAGGCAATTCAGGGGAAAGGTGAAGGACGTGAAGTCCAGTGTACTTCACATATGGAAAATGCTTGCGCCTAAAACTCTGCCACTCAAACACGATCCGTCTTTTGACAGTTTAGAGCGATGAAAATATTGGATCTGATGAAATAAAAATGAAAGGGGGGCACTGATGAGAAAAGCTTCTGTACCAGCTCAGCTGTCCATCAACCAACTAATTAGACACCACCTAATTAGAGATCAAACAAAAAAGATGTGCAGCAGGTCTTCAGCTCGGAGTCTGATACTGTGGCTTTAAAACACCATTTGAAGGCATTTCTCTGGAGAACAGTACAGTGCTTCAAGGCTGCTCTGACCCCATGACCCAAGTATAATTGATGATCTCACATTTTCTCCCACTAGGAAATGCAAAAGTCTTTGAATGCATGCATGGCTTGCGGTCTACTTGCATCCTCACAGGCATGACGTCTGAATGCAACACACATTTACAGCTCATGTCAAAGCAGTTTTTATGAACTCACACACAAGCAACATCAACATGCATATTTCTAGATCTTTCATTCAGGGAGTAACAATCCTATGTTTAAAAGGAAAGGGAACATCAGGACATGCGGCCAAAAAAATGACAGCAGCCACTTGGAAGGTACAAACCCAAGTCAATTCCTGTGGATGATAAAAAGTTAATAGCCTGGTCTTAGACTCTGTGGATAGTTTCATTAATTAAAGCCATGGCTGAGTTTTACTGACTCTGCAGGTCTTTTATTTTTGGGTTTTATTTGGAGATTAGGCAGTGGTGCGGTGGTTAGCACTGCTCCCTCACAGGACGATGGTTCCTGATTTGAATCTGTCTGGAGATTGTACTCTGGCTTCCTCCTACATACCAAAGACGTGTATGAAAGATCAACTGGAGACTGGTGTCAGTGTGATCTGGCATCAACAGTGTGCATTCATTTACATCAACAGATATAGCAATCATGTATCTGTCATATTGTATGCAACACAGGCACTGCTCAATATCTACGCTTATGACACAACCCAGGTTGGCTCTAGTATAAGACAATCCAGCACATATACCCTCAGAAGGTAAAACTCAAATGATGAAGAACCCAAAATTATTTTGCCATCTAAAAATACTGCGTCTCGACTGTGGCATATCAACCTGTCACACATGAACTAAAACATGTGCTTGCTCCTTCGTATTATTAAATTATAGATCATCTTGGTAGCATGTGGAGAGAAAGCGACAGTGGAATGGGGGGGACAAGTTAATCATCTCAGAGTAGCTTCTCCCATCAACTGGCAGTGACTTTAATCAAATTATGACCTTGTAAAGCATGCACTTGTCATTTGGGACCCTAATCTCTTCGCTAATGACTAATTAGCCCCATCACCTGTTCCTCTAAGCCTCCATTACACCCCCAACAAAGCTTTAAGATAATGGAATAAACAAAAGTGGAGGGAAACAATACTTCCCCTGCCACGTGCAAAAAAAAGGGGAAAAAAAGAGGAAAAGCAAACCAGACAGACATCAATCAAAACCTAGGAGATTGATTAGAAACTGACAAAATTGCTTTTGGTTTTTTTCCCACTCTCTGACAAGAGACCACTCTTCAGTGCTCTAGAGGACAATAAGGATACACAAATTCATTAGGTGTAATTAATCGAAAATGTCTACCAAACACAGGCGGGAAGCAGTGAGAGAATTCTGAGTGAGTCCCGCACGTGGACATGACCACTGCCTCGTCTCATCGATAGCTTCACCTTCAGCTGGGTCAAAGTCCTTTGGACCACAGCTACAAATGAGTAAAGCCCTCTTGTTTGTTTTTTTTTTGTTAGGTCTTGTTATGGATTAACTCGTTTGCCTGAAGCAGGGGCCGCACACGTGCAACATCCTGGCTTTCGCGGTTGATTTGCAGAAGGGGGACGAGGGAGAGGCTTTTTGTTTGTGCCATCCAGCGCCTGTGCAGCTGCACTACTTGGCGGCAGGCACACAAACAGGCGGCTCCCATTCATTAGGCCTTTTTATATCAGAGATACTCTCCTTCTGGGGGCTCGAAGCATCTGCCTCCACATCAGTAAGAATGAAGGGGAAGGGGGGTGGGGTGGTTGGAGAGGGAAACAGAAGAGAGGGACAACTGATAAATCTGGAGGGGAGATAAGAGGCACAGTGGAGTTAGAGAAACTCAGACTGGCAAACTGCAGCAAAGAGTGAGTAACAGCAGCATAAAGTGGCTGCTCTGATGCACCAAATCTCATTATTTCATTGTCTTTCCTCTTTTTTTTTCACCCCTCCCTCATCCTACAATCACAGGAACATCTGGCTCTAAGGAATAATGAAAGACCTCTGTATAGGCATTCATAGATCTCACATTCACACACCTCAGTAAGTTATCCAAAGGGACTCATGGGAGTCGGCGCAGGCAGCTGTAACACGCATCATCTGTAATGTGCGGTTGCTACCATTTTCACTGATATATCAGTGATAAGACAAGCTCACGACACGTGGACTCATTATTTTTCAGCACTGTTAAATCCTTTAATTTGATTAGATGCAGGGCTCAAAGTGTAACGCAACCAAACACAACAAAAACTTGCACATACCGTGTCCTTTGGTTCTTTATCTTATGGTGATGAATGAGGCATGCCACATCCCAAATGAAGATATCCCACAGGCCACCACCAGTGCTGTAATGAAGCACTTCAAAATGATATGGCCAACCCCAATAGAGGTTGTGCTAAATTTCATCTTACTGAATTTCATTATAGTGTACGCCAGCAGGTGCAAGGACAGCGGCTGTCTTTTTTCTTCCTTTTTTTTTTTGTTTTTGTTCAGTACGTATAAATCATGACACCCAGAGGGGACCTGCAGGTTGTCTCTGAGGGCAGAAATAAATAAAACATCAGCTCTATCTTCATACAAATCAAATTTGATGAGATGTAACAGGGGAATGTGTGGCAGGAACAGTTGAACCTGTCAGATAAGACTGTAAGGTTCCCTCAGTGCTGGATTGATCTGTGATTTGGGTAAAGAGATCAAATAAAGCAGATATTAAAAGTGCATAATAAGACTTCCTTATGGACTATTCTTTTCTGTCATTCATAATAAACTGGGCCATGCATAGTTTTTGTCTGTACACAGTAATGCACACTTTGCATCAGAGAATTCAACAGGCTGCCAAAGCGCCTGCCAAACACTGTCAACACAGTTTGAAAGATGGTGGGACATTATGCAACTTGGACGGCAAATCCGCTTCATTATATCCACAATCTGTGGGAATTAACATCCACAATTAACCTTTATCTATTGTGGACAATGCACCTCTGGCCAGGTCAGGCAGCCCATTTGCATGACATTTAATATGAAGCATCCTTGAATGCAGAGCACGGCCCTGTGATATGTTAGAAACATCGGCTCAAATCTAAATGGAAATCGCACAGGCCACGGACCCAAGAGGGGGAAAATAACCTTGCTTTGTTGAACCAGGCCCAAAGAATACAGATACATGAAAGAAAAAAAGGGAGGCTGTGGGTACACAAAATGATTACACATTTTAGAGCAATTTCTGGGTCCTGCGGTCATAATCATTTTGTCGATAGCCTTCCAGTGTGCAGGTGCGCCGATACAGATGGTTTTATGAAGATCCATTAAAAATAATTTCGCTCATCGCCAGGCCCAGGAGGGGCCCAACCCAGCAACTGGGAGACGAGCCCAGATGCCTGTTTAGGCTTCAGCTCTAACCCACGCCGCATTCCTGATGTGGACCACCCCACCCTGTCGCCATGGGAACGTGAAGAAATAATACAACCTGTCAAAGTGGGTAGCAAGAGTACTCATGAACACGCACAATGTGTAAACAAATATCTTAAGGTGAGAAGCTCCAGTGGAGAAAGTAAAAAGCAGAAAACTTGTGCAGGAATCACGGCAGATGTATGTTTTTTTTTCAGGATGCAAATGCTTTCAAAATAAATAGATGAGTTAGCATGCGACTGCTGATTTGACTGTCACTTTGGGCGATTGCAATGTTAAAAAAAAAAAAAAGCTTTCTGCTGGAAAACAACGCAGCCGGTAAGCGCTAAAGGAATTCTTTCGACGTGGTTGTCCTTGGTAGCAAACATTTGATGTGTTTTGATTAGACTGTGTTGGGGGGGGATTATCAAAGGCTAAGAGAAATCAATATTCTTTTAATAAAGAGGACTTGGGTGGGAGGGAGGGAGACAGTTCTGTTCATGACAGGGCCTGTCTCTGCCTTATCTCGCGCTTCTCAGATCCCCTAGACAGGCAAATATTTTAACTGTAAACACCCGTGGCTCGACAGACTGCGTGGGCCTCCTGTCAGGCTTTTCCACTTGCTACTTACTCACCCCCTCTCAGATGGGCAAAAATGCATTTCTATCAACGCATGCACACATCACTAACACGGTGTACAATACCTGCTACAATTATCCCTGTGCTTCATGCATGCACATTTTCAGAGTTCAGAGAGGTGTTGCGTACACTCAGTGATACCTCCAGCTGCCATACAAATCCACTGTCATCCAGATTAGCCTGGACACCACCAGATGCCTCATAGCCGCCAGAAGAAGAAAGTCACGGCGAGGTGCAGTGAATTCCAGTAATTAATCCCAGATTACATCCTGTGCCTCTCCATCAAGCGAGTTAGATACACTGTGCAGAGAGGCTGACGAGTTTGAGAGAAATAAAGTAACACGAGGCCAATATGGGCACACACTTCAGTAGTCTAAGGTTACAAGGCGATTTTGCAAGTAATTGTATTGCAAGTAATGATCTGTTAGAGATCCCCTGTCCCAGAATAAAGAGGCTTTTCATCCAAATGAGCAGGGACTTCTGGAGTGGAAGCAGAGTTCTACATAAGCTTCTTTCACCAGACATAGGCAGGAGGCGGGGTGCACCCAAGGGAGACATACACCTATAGCCAATATAGGATTAGCTATTGTAACATCAACAAGTCCAATCTTGACTTGCTTCAAAAACAAAGCTTCCTACAAGCTGCATGTGAGCAATTTCAGATGGTTTTTGTGCCTAGAAGAAAGATCATCCAACAACAGATTCTGGTTACCGGGTCGAATTATGTGGCAAGTAGTGTGCTAGAAAGCCATGGCCTGAATGCTAAGATTGAAACTGGGCCAGGTGGTCAACCTGTCCACCCTGCTCTTCAATGTCTGCTTCCAAGACAAATCGGACCACATTTGGCTCCAACATACAAGGCAGGATAGACCCCTAATAGCACAACACCTCAAAGTGAAGGTGGCTGCAGTATCTCTGGGCTACAAAACGGTGAACCTCTCTTCAAATCGCTCCTTGAAATGGCTGTGTCTGTGTTTGCCTTCTTCCGCTGCTGAACTCTGACCACTTCACTTTGAGCATCTTTCAGGAACACTTTAATGATGCTTCACTAGGACAAGGAAGTGACTTACCATTCATGTATCTTATGATAAACTAGCACCCTGCTACATTTATGATCCTACTTTTAACCTTGACACCGTGGCAAACAAAATGCACCACTGCTCACAGTAATCAGCGTGCATAAAATACCATGCAAATGGCATGCACGCTTCTTCTAAAAGATGAGGCAGTAAGTGTTTTGGATTGACAGTAAAACAATGATTTACATCTGCTGATAATGTGCACTTGGCTCATACTGTATAAGGAAGAGTCTCAGCTGCAAGGAGAGAGATAAAAGCATCCCTTCAACTTCTTCACTGTATCCCCTGCATACTGAACAGCAGCGTCTTCATCCATCAACCCAGGTTTTTACTCTATCATCAATAAAACTTTAAGGCAATTTGTAGCCGCCCAAAAAGCGTTCACGCCACATTTTCATAGTCTGCAAGGTAAATTTGTTTGAAAACTAACAGAGCTGGAATGTCCTCTGGAATGCTTTTTTTAATTTTTTTTGCCTGACCTTTCCAGCTCCGTTTCTTTTCTCTGCCTATCAAATCTAAATGAAATAAATTAGCTACATTATACATTAAAAACGGCATTTCAATTAAAAAATGGTGATGCCTTTGATGCAGAGGCCTGGGTGGTTGATATGCTTGAAAAGCCACAACAACCCCCCCCCCTCCATCCAATGAGACCTTGAGAGCCTGTTTACTTCTGATTAGGCCCACAGTCATTTCTCACTGGGGAGGGGAAATATAGCTGCTCTCTTTGGGTCTTGCAATAAACAGAACTGTTTTTCAAAGCTACTATAAAAGACTGTTTAATATTGTTATTGGAGCAAATACTTGCATCATTCCCTCATTCGGGCTCTGAAATTTGATACGGAAAAGCATCAGTGAGCCATCACGCAGCACCCTGTGCCCCCCACCCCCTCAACATCCACCACCCACCCTCCTCTCTCTGACTTCTCAGACAAGCCAAGAGCCCTTGAATTAAGTCAATCATTTAGTCGTAACAAATTAATTAAAAGAATAATTAAATCATTAACAAATTAAATACGCCAATTAGAAATCTTGTCCTACATGAGTGAATTTGAGTGAATTTAATGGGGGAAGCAAATGGAGCAATGGGGTGTGCCAAAACAAAATCTTTATTTAAAGCTTTTCTCACGACAGCGTGCACTTTGGGATAACCCTTCACCGAAGAAATGGTTGACTAGTGTTATCACCTAATGATATATTTCCAAATTTACTAAGGAAGGATTTACAGAAGTCTAGTTTAGATGGGAACTTATGAGCCATCTATGCATATCATATAGGTTTTTATAATAACCGAGCCCAACGCAACTGTCCTCAATAATGTTGCCCCTCCCCTCCTTGTTGCCTAGTAACTGCACAGGAAGCAGAACAGTGGGGGAAGACGGGGGTCAGGAGGGCATAGAGGAATAAAAAAGGTTTCTCAGCCCAAACTGCCTGCTGGCTTATGAAGCACCACGGGAAGCACGGCTCGGCCAGAGCTATGCCTCCTGATAGCAAGCTGAAGTCATAAGCGATGTTGTTGTGGAGCTGGTTAATTCCGTGCTATAATACCCTCCGTTCACTATATCCCCTGTCAACAGACATGATCTTAAAGTTCCCAACCTGCTGATGAGAGCACATTTTGAGTCAGACTGGAATGTAATGTAATGTAATGCCGGACAAATCCGGTGTGATGGGATGAAGCTGAGATGATGAAGATGAAGCAGATCAATGGAAGCCTGCCCTAGTTTAGGCAGGCATGGAGTTTTTCGCATCCAATAAACATGTAACGCAATCTTAGACAACCAGGCTGTCTCATTCACAATAACTTCTCAGTGCTGTACTCCGTGCTGCAACAACACAGACGAAGCTACTTCATGCACCCCCTCAACCTCATCATCCATCAGCAGCATATACATTTGTGAATATTTATTTCCGCTCATTCAGATTTTGAGTGTCTGTGCTTCGATTTGGTTTCAGGTTTCTGGCCAAATGCCTGCACTCCCCATCTTCGCTCACAGTAGAGCCTCTATAAAAAGGTCATGATGAAGCTGATCAGATGATTCACTGCTGTGCTCAGTATAACCCTGGAATGTGCCATCATTGTCTCTCAGTACCCCCTGCCTCAGCCTTTAGTATAGTTGTTAGAGGGATTAGTTTAGGTACAGTTGTCACAGTAGGCTGACTCATATGTTGACGCAGGAACACACAGAAAGAAAGGCAAAATGTGTCGTCTTGGAGCCTTAAAAATAAAACCGGGAATTTCTCACAACATATATGGTATTAACTGTTGATATACTTCCTCAGCAGGGTGGCAGGTCTCTCCCTTAGAGGGCTCAAACACCCAGAGGGAGCTTGGGCTAGAGCCATTGATCCCCCTGTGCCCAAAGGAGCCAGTGGAGTCAGATCTGATTAGGATGCCTCCAGGGCACCTTGCATCTGAGGTTTTCTAGGTACCTCCCAACTGGGATGGACCTAGGTACCCCTGGCAACACCTCATCATCCCCCTAGGAGGGACCTTGTTTGTCCTGTACACAGATGCTGAATGCATTAATATGTAGTTAGTTGACAACACTACAGCCAGATCTTACATTGTACATGGATCAGTGTCAATGAGGGGCAACATAAAACAGGTTATTGGATGTTTGCTTCAATTATAGTTGACTGTTTATCTTTCCTTAAAAATGCATGATAGCCAGTTCACACACAGACCATCTATATTCTGATATACTGATTTTCATGGTTAGTAAACACACCACTGATGAAATCATGAGCCCTTGGGGAATGCCGGTGTGCTGTGACTGCACATTCATTTGGGTGTGACAGAGAAGGCACAACAGACTGGTTAAAAAAAGACTAGGGGCCTGCCATTATCTTATTAATTCCATCCATCAACACTTTCCTCAAAGATCAGCAGCATGAGTGGAAATTTGCTGTGCTACCAACCTGCTATAGTTCACACTTGACGGCTGCTTCCCATTTGTGCAGCTAGACTCAGATAGCAATCAGAAAGAAGCCTGATGCAAATGACTTGACAACAGCTGGGTTACAAAGTTTGGCAGGAGACTGCAGATGGAGAAAAAAAACATGTTCCATATTGAAAGTTGTGCGAGAGAAAGATCTCCCAACATAATCACATTGCAAAGAGAAGTGGCTCTGAATGGGCACGCGCCGCCTTTCAGAGGCATTATTCTAAGCCTGAGGTTTTATATTCTGCGAGAAAAGCTCAACCTTGCATTATGAGATGTAAAAAGCTCTGTGTGCACCAGAGGGAAGAGGAGCCAGATATAGTAGCAGTGGCTATATGTACAGGCTCTGACAGTAGCATCACCTCAAGAGCAAGGCAACATAACCATAGAGCCCTCAGGGCACTCAATACCATCAATGGTCTATTTGTGTATACATATCAGCGTAGAATGGGAATGATCTCTCACATTGATCCCTCTCTAGTCTAAATATTTTTAGAAAGCCATCGATTCTATTGGCTGGTATGTTCTGGGAAGCATTAAGAGAAAAATGTGTCTTTATGCATTAGTGGAAATATACAATACACGTCAGGGCATCAGACTGCAGTTTGGTGATAGGATAAATCTACAGCGCAGCATTATGACCTCCTGTGCATGCATCCTTTGTAAAATGTAATAATATGGATCTGATTGGAAGTATAGTTGTGTTCAGTGTTTTCTCCTAACTGCTGTTTGTTGCAGTGATGGAGGCCCACTGCTTCTTTGGGTAGTTTCACAGCAGCAAGCCAAATCAAAAAGCCAGCAGATACTGCTTTCTTATTTCTGCACACTGCAAAGGCTGCCCAACGCTGGGACAACACACACACACGAACAGCAGGTTTAAATAATCTTTCTCACACTGCACAAATGAAAACGTGCATGCAAATGTGACTACACACAAAGCAGCAACAACCACCCTCCAGTTTTTCTACACAACACAAATGGATGCTTTAAGGAATTGATCTCTGTGTGGTTAATCTATCGTTGCCTCTTTAATGAAAATACTGCAAATTAGCACTACACCCAACATTAAAATGCATAAATAATGGATTCCCATCCAGAATCTACCAAAGAGGCAACGCTCAGGTTCTAATTGCACAGATTTAGCTGATAGCATAGCATGGGCTGTGTCTAATCTTTCCGGAAAAAGGCCGGGTGCCGATTTAGCAGATATCCTGGGAGAATGGCGTTGCAGCGGCTAATCATACTGCAGGCAAAGCTTGTACCTAAAATCAAAGTGTTTACTTTGAAGAAGAAAAAAATAAAGATACAGTTGGTCGTTTCTTTAATCACAATCAGAACTCTTAGAAGAAAAACAGGAATCATTTTCCTCATGCTGCACATGGGGCAATTATCTCACAATTTATAGGGACATATATATATATATATATATATGTGTGTGTGTATGTGTGTGTATTTGTAAGCTTCCAACAGCAAAACCAGGCCTATAGTATAATGCAAAACAGAACAATGGCTCTAACACATGCATATTGCTATGTTGTCTTCTGGCTTTTAACCATTTATAATGGCACACAGCAGTTCAGTGTTTGATTATGCCTCAATGACCAGAAGCCATTTGTGTGACAGAATACTATTAATATACTTATGAAGGGCCAAAAGGGATCAACATAAATATTACCCCCCTAAAACTAATGTATGTCGCATCTTTGAAGTGTGCTAGCTATACAGAGCTGCTGAAATGGATTTCCAGGATGGAAGTCCAGGACAGAGGATTGCTAATGCCTGCTTTGTTGCTCCCACTTGTGAGAATAATAATTCTTTCCTTACACTTTTGTTGTTTAAAAAAAAAAAAAGTGACACTGCTTGCAGCCAGTATAAAGTAGTATTTGTATGTGACAGTGCAGCCAGACATATTAAGCTTGTCTTGAGTTTATGCCTTTAGAGTAGCTAGAAGAAGAGCTGTGTGTGGGCCAAAGGTGACACAGTAATTCTCTGCATGGCTGTTTACACATTCAAAACCAGAGACAGACATCAGGAAAGTTATGCCAATGGTTGGAAAATATTATATATACACTTTAGTACGTATGTCTGTGGTCTTGGGTACAATCAAGCAGGTGATAATCATTCCTTATTGCCCATTTCTGATACAACAGACACTTTTTTAAAATTGGTTTAGGGTCAACGTGAGGAGCTGAGCTGCCCAAAGAATGAAAAAGTACATCACAGCTGTTTATGAAACAAAGTCTCAGAGCATTATTTGTTGCTGTAAGCACTTGATGTGATTGGGGACGCAAATTTAAGCAGTGTTTTCACATAGAGTCTAAGCTCATATAATCACACAAAATGGTCATTTTGGTTTTTTTTTTATGTTCGAAAAAGCTAAAACTGTAGCATGTTGTAGCTACTTAGTTTTGTTAGATGCTGGTATCTCATTCCAGACCAGTGTAAACAAGAGGATGTCACATTATCTGAACAGATCAATACCATTACACAGTTTTAGGCTCTTTTCAATTAAAGACAAAGTCATCATGGGATGTGACAAGGCCCAAATACATCCCAGAGATGAAATTAGACAAAAAAAATAGATACTCTGAATTGGAAGATCTGAAAGATAAGTAGCTGAGCAATCTAAAAGCTGAAGCAACATATGCAAAGATGCAACACAAGATACCAGCTGAGTGTATGTCAATAACTTTGAATTAGCTCCTACAGTGCCGCCCGGTTATGGCTGCAAACCTCATCTCAGATCATTGTCAGCAGAATCATTTCTCCACCTTTTCTCATGCACTTGCATCAGTTCTCCCTCGTTGGTTTGCTGATGGACTGCAGACAACACACCTATGCAGACCCACAACAAAACATCACACGACGCTCAGATGTGACATGATTTAGGCGCGCATTCACACAGAACCTCACACAGCAGCTGCAAGGCGCCTTCGTAATGTGAGCAAAATTTTAGCACGTGGTAATGATTTCATCACGCCATCTTAGCAGCTTATTGGAGTGCCTGTCAGATTCCAATCCATTTGCAGTGATGAACCCCCAAAAGCATGCTCACACACCCATGGAGGCATGCACACACACCCATGGAGGCACGCACACACACACATACACTTTTCTGTATTCATCAAGCATATCATTTGTGAGAAGTATCACGTGTGAGGAAGTCTGGCAGTCTGATTCATGGCCACATATTCATGGGGATCGTTTTAGGAGACAGCTATGGGTTTGATTCCCCCTCGCCCCCCCACCACCACCACCACCAAAACCACGCACACACCCAATGCACTGTGTACATCTCCGAGTAGACCATCAGCGGTTGTAAAACAGTCGAGTCGTAATGTTCCCCAGCCTTGGGGGCTTATTAGGAGGCATAAAAGCTGCATGCTACCTTCATTCATATTCTCCATAAACACCCTGCCACATCACAGTGCTTGTTGTTTTTTTTTTTTTTTTAAACTGCTTTCCAACTCTGGGCAGTTTGAAAATATAAGCCGCTGTGCCACCATTTTGTGCTGCATGATTGATTTGCAAAATAGGCCTGTACTGGAAATGTATCTGAATAAGGCCGGGATTTGCCTCTGTGTGTAAGTGCAAATTGCAGTGTCAGATCTCCGCGTGGATGTTGTTTGTCAGGCGTAAACTCAGCATGGCGGCAATTTTTCATTCCTCTCTTTACACCAATGTCTGTATAATCTGCAAAAATAGGAGCTGTCGTTGATTATAGTCGAGGGGAGAGAAAGGACGGGGCGAATTGACATTTCCAACTTGGGTACTCTGGTGAATAAAAAAAAAAAGGCAGCGCAGCACGTCTGAAATAGTTTTCCGTTATGAGAATAGAATTATTCATTCCCCAGCACTGTGTAAAAGTTCAGTGTTGAAGAAATCCACTGCAGCTCAAGAGTGGACAATTATGGGGGCCAGTGTGCTGTTGTGGGAATCTGATTTTAAGAGTATTATCTGGGTTTGAAAACAGGGCTAGGCCACTGAGATCACACCTCTTATCTCCTGCGCGATGCACGGCGCTACTGAAGACAGCCTGAATCACAGCTACAGCCTCTCACCCAACTGTTGGTTCATCTTAGAAATAGGTCACTTGCTTTACATGACAGGCAGAGGAGAGGTAGAGAAAGTTAAGTTTGTGCATGTGGGTGAGTTTCAAATGTGAGCGAGATCCTGGGAAAGATGTAGGAAAATAAAATGAGGTGTAAGACATGAAAAATGGAAAGTTGTGTGTGTGTGTGTGTGTGGGGGGGGGGGGGGGTAGCTGGAGTCTATTGTGTAGAGAATGAGTTACTCTTGTCATTTGGTTGGCCCTCCCCATTTGGCTGCCTTCCTGTTCATCCACACAGCACAGGAACATCTGTTTTTAAAAAAAACAGAGCCATGGGAGGCGAGGAGTGAGCCGGGGAAAAGGTGTGAGAGAATGTGTGAAGGATAGATGGATAGATAGCAGAGAGATGTGGAGATACAGAGGCAGCGGAAAAGACAGTGGGACTGCTCGGGGGGCTGTCATAACTGCAGAACGGGGGGGCCTTCAAATGACACCCTTCACCAAATCATATTTCACACGTGGCTACAAAGGCCATATCACATTTAGAGTGCTCCATCCCCTGCAGGAAGAGCACTCTGGGCTCTAATTCTCCTTCCTACCAAAAAAAAAATAGCCACTTGATAATGCTAACTGTGAGTCTATCTACAATAAAAGACGGGTACATTGAATAAGACAAGTTGTTTTGGTGCCTGACCGTAGCACCAGCAAAACAAAACAGGAATGGGTAATGCTAGCCCATTCTTATTTGGTGGATCTCTGCAGGACAGCCAATCATGTTTGCTTTCCTGAAGACATATATGCTTTGAGATGTGCTGCAGACCTCTTTAGGTTTTCTCTCAAGATATTAAGAATTATTCTTCCACCCTGACAGGATTCACAACTCTTGATGCACTGAAGCTTCCCTGCAGCATTATACTGCCACCGCCGTGTTTGACTGTAAAAACTGTGTTTTTTTTTCTTCTTCTGACCACATGATACACTTCCAGTATGTGTATTCTTTCTTCAGATTTCATTCTGGTTTGGATTGTCTTTTTTTGCAGAAGTAAAGTTTCCTGAATCTGCTACTTCATAGTCCTTTCCTGTGCAGGACTCCAGGTACTGTCTTCTCTGACACTTGGATAAATCATTCACCAGTGTCTTGGCAGTTGTTTTAGTATTTTTGGAGACAGCTCTGACTAGTTTTCTTGTTTTGTAGGTATTAGCAACCTTTTTTTCTTTCACTTTTATCATGAATCTTTTACAAGTGTTACGGTAAAACATTATTTGTTATACTGTGCATGTACTGCAAGATACTAATCCTCATTTTTCGGTGCAAATAACATATTAACAGGCTCACTGAGTTAAAGCATAGACTACACAGTGTCATTAACAGTGATTTGTACTATAGCTAAACAAAGAAGACAGAGGCAATGCTTCATAGGGAGGCAAATAATTTGAATTTTAACTTGGTGAAAAATCATCCAAGTTTGGTTAAAAAAACTTAGCATATGGTCCTTTAAAGAACTTCTTGCTGAAAGGTTTTGGTCACAGTTTTTCCACCACTACACGATTGCACATTCCTCATCTTCCCCTGCTGCTGTGAGAGAGCAAAGTGCTTTGTAAAAAAAAAAAAAAAAAAAAAAAAAAAAAAAGAAAGAAAAAAAACCAACATGGAGTCACTGGCAGTGGCTAGGCTGTGCAGCTGACAGGATGACAGGTATTTCTGACACATACCTGTCAAGCAGGTGGAGTGTTGTGCTTAAGTCACACTGTGATCACTGTCATTTGCAATGCTGAGCAGGTTTATGTAAGGTTTTGGAGGCAAACCAAGCAAGCTGCTGTCAAGAATTCAAACTGATTTAAAGGCACACGTTCAAACTATTTCCGAGAAAACAACCACCATAGAAAATGCATAATAACGGCGAGTCCAGATAAGCCTTGAAACAGCAGATGAAAAGGTGACAGTATGCATGAAACTGTGCTAAGTATGTGACACGTAGTCATTTTTTTCCCCAATTGCATCATGTGGCTGGAAATCCTTGAAATCCAACAGGCAGGAAGCAACAGATTTCATTTGCAACGGTGCTCCGTGCCTCAACAATCCCCGCTCCCAAAGTAGGTCAACACGAATCGGCGCCTCTGAAAATAATAACAAAAGGTGAGCCACCTTGCTCTCTCAGGGGTGAACGCTCCGCTTTCGCGCGTCTCAGATGCTGCCACTGCGAAATGTGCCATATCAGCACTCTCCAAATCTGTAGACATTATACTGAGGCATATTAAGGCACAATATTGCATTCAGTATGCGAAGGCGCTCGGCAGCCATTGTAAAATTTTAACAAGACAATAGCAGATACACACACACACACATTGTAAATATGCAGAGTTTTGTTAGAAGGCACTGAGGCTGAAATTGTAATGATGTTAGTGTGTGACGGGGGCTCCTGCGTAGACTGAGTGTGCTGCTTTAGCCTCATCCTTTTTCATCAGTGTGTTTCCCCAACCCGAAAAGTGAGTTGGAAAACACACTCTAGTCCTTTGAGGGGAGGGTGTGTAGCTTTGAGCAAAGTGCACTTCATCTACAAGAGTAAGTCAGGCCACTGTATATCACCTCAGCACAGGCACACTGTCCTTACACACACAAACACAATTACACCACAGCACGTCCTCTCTCACTCCCTGATCCACACACACACACACACACACACAAGTGCCCGTCCTCCCTTTGCCTCTGAGCCTCACACATCCACACACGTGCCCTCTGTCAGTATTTGAACAGTACATGCAATGCCCAGAGACCGAGCTTCATGCACAGTTAATGTCTCTGCAGTCCAGATGATTAACGTTACCCAATTCACATTCCCAAGTGTTGCCCAAATTCCATCTTCCTCCCGCCTCACCTTCTGTGTTCGAGCTCACTCCTGGGCTTCAGGTAAAAATAGCCGCTCCACCCTGTTCCTCTCTGCCATCACACAATGTGCCTCCGCTGGGATAACAGACCTGGGAAAAATTGATTTTATTGAGAGAAAGGCTTACATATGTCAGAAAAGACACTGCACTACAGAATTTTTGATTTTAGGAGAGTGCTGTTACTATTATTAATTCTGACAACGCAGGTCTTGTACATTTTTCTCTTTGCTAACACAAAACAGATTCAACTGAACACCAGGATACCAAGGTGCAAGCACCCCACTGTTATGTTTGGTTGTTAACTGTGGAACTGTTGGATTCGGCAAAAAAAAACCTACTGGTTGAAGCGTTAAAAACAGGATAAGGGGTTAGGTAAAGATCATTTTAAGCCTCTAGTGGCTGCCGCATGAACTGCAATTTTGACACTTCCACACTGACTTCACATGTGTGAGCCCCAGAGGTTGCAGCTAGGACTATTGCCACTCATGCACACAGAACATTTTTACAAACTAGGATCACTCTACTGTAGACTAGTGCATGATGCATTCAATGACCATCAGAGAAGATCCTAGTCTAATGGTTCCTATGATACCTGGTTCATCTGGTTACATGAGGCAAAGTTTCCCGTTCACATGTGTAAAACCAACTAAATCTATCTTTTAACCTCCCACGCTGCTGCTGTTGTGAAACTGGCCCCTGGCCCTCTAATTTGGGACACCACATGAGAAATAATGGGCATGTTCTGTCAGACTCTGCAGCACAAACAAACATAATGCAGCTCTAACTTAGAATAGAAACTTTCAAAATTTGATAGGAACATTCAAAGCAGCCTGCTTATTAACATGTTAGCCCTAAGCACTCGATTAGGTGATGTGTATCAAAGCTTTTTCCTTTGAGTTTGTTTTGGTGTCTTTCTTCCCCACTTGTCAGAGATCACTTAACACAACTTCAAGTAAATGTGTCAGAATTTACCTTTGATGAGTGACGAACAAACAGCTTTGGGAAGGCTCCCAGAATCCTTGGTTGCCCTGTCAGTGATAGGACTGGATGTGAAGCTATTGCCCGTGGCCAGAATGCACACATTAGGAGTGCGTGGAAGGTCTCCAAGCATGGCATATCTCTTTATGTAATGCAATAGCATCTGCTTAAGGCATCGACATAATCCCGAAACTGAGCCATCCAGTCGGCATGCCAACAAGTCTGCAGACTTCTATCAAGAACTGGGAAGGAGAGGAGGAGAAGAATTGATGATTAAAACTTTGTTGTGTGAGTGGTGTCACAATAAATGCTAAAAGGCCACACTGAACTTTATCTCTTTGTAAAAGTATAAGGGACAATAGAGAAATCTGTTTCCCAAACAACGCTAAAACTAACCCAGATGTTTGTCTTCAGGATTTACAGACTCAGATAGAGAGCAAATACACCAGGAGGACTAATTCAAGGCCAAACACACAACAGGGAAGTGGGTAAAATATTTAAATGCAGAACTTACTCAATGATCTTGGGCCTTTTTCTCTGCTCTCATCTGATGTTTGAGATGATACATATCCTGCATTTGTATATTTGCAAGTTAAATATGAAATAATGAAGGGGAAGCATTAGTCTGGAAAAGCTCCATGTGATTGTCTCCTTCTTCTCCAGAGCTGGCTGCTGCGTCCTATCAGCTGCGCTGCCTGCTCACTGTGGGCATGCTGCCACTCTCCAATCAGCACTGATTGAGTCCAGGTGCATGTTTGTCCTTCCAACTGAATCGATACCAATTCAGCCCCCAAATTTGTTCACGCCTGCGACAAAAAAACAAAAAAAACAGTATGCGTATTGAAATGCGCATCAGTGTGTATGTGTGTGTTCGTCCTTTAGATCATGTGTCAGAATTCAATCCAGCTGCTCCCAGAAATAATAAAAAAAATCCTGCATGTGACTAGATTTCAGAGAACACACTGTTTGCTAAATTCAATTATTAGCAGACCTCAATCAGCAGCTGTTAATAACAAAATGCACTTCTTGGTAGAAGCATGTGAGCAGAATTTCTTGAAATGATTAATCATTAAAACCATTCTTTACATAGACAAATGATTCTCTGTGAGGAGTCAGACTGCTGACACATGCATTATGTCCACAGATAGTTGCAGTCTAATACAATTACTTCTCATCTAACATGATGAACCAGCTTGTCACATTTAAAAACATTCATGAACTGTAAAGACTTCCCACTAACTTCCCTTTGTCCTACAACTTATTGCCCTGTCTCTCTTTAACAAGAGGCAGGCGTGCTCGGATGGAAGAATGGTTCTGTCCTTCACACTGTCTGATTTGCTTAGGAAAGGCGCTCACGTCTAATACTAATCTGAACGACAGCGGTGGAAATCTTGGCTCAGTTTCAGAGGCTAGATTGGGCCTGGCCCAATGACCTTCTCTGGGAGAACATGGAAAGTTTGCCGGCTCAATATGTCACAGGCAGCATGAGCTTAGAAAGAGAACAAGAAAGGAGTGATTAAATGGGTTAGATCCGTGGCTGGCTTTGGTAGATGTCAGTAGAAGTGCAGCTCTGGTTGTACTATGAGATTATCAGAAGTTGTATCAGGATGAAAGTCTCTCATGGAAACAAGCAAAGAGAAAAAAAAAATAAAATAAAAGTGTTGCTGAATGTTTTCTAAATGCAGCACTGGGGAGGCTCAGTTCACCCAGCTTTTAGAAAACATAAGCAGCAATCAATAAAGCCAGCCCAACTTATTATAAATGACAAAGCTATCATTTTGTTAGGAGCCAGACACAAGAATTTCCCTTCAAGGCATCCCACTGGATAAGAGCACATCCTATCCACTGAAAAATCAGCGCCTCACTGACATAAACAACTGATAATTCAGAAATTGGACATTTCTTAAGGCATAATTATAGCAAGTGAAGTAAGTTTAAAGCAAATTAGCCTCACAGGAAGTTGAAACAAAGTGTTAAAACGGGGTTAATTGAATTGTAAGCCTTGTCACAGAAGATTACCAAGTCCAAGAAACACCACTTTAATTGCGTTATTACCATGTGGATTAAGGCATGGGGTATTTTTGCCCAGTAATTATAGCTTGAATGTCTGCATTTTAATGCACTTTAGTCGGGATGATTTGGGCTGAAATTTTTGACAGTCCAAACACAGAGAAAAGTTCCATTACAAAATGTTTCTGTAATGCTTTAGGATAGCGCTGGCATTTCAGCTGGAATGGCGCCCCTAAAAATGAGGATTAAACGGATATGTGGTGATAATAAGTAATTAATTTGACAGGACAAGGCCTTCATGTGGGGGCTATTTATGTATCAGAGTGGAGAATCAAAGGAGCTTTTGCAGTTTGTATGTCTGCTACATTCACCCTCTTTTATCTAACAGGGCCTCACAGCTATCAACTAAATGATGGACAGCTGTTAGATCATGAAAATTTACATCATCATGCATGGTCCCCAAAAGATAAACCCTACTCACAAAAAGGTCAAAGTCCAAAGCTACAACTGTTACGGTTAAGTGTAAAAGAAATGCAGCACCATGCCATAAAGATGCACATGGACTGACAACCAGGTAATGGTAAAGAGACACAGGTTAGGGCAAAGCAGCAAGGACAATGACAGGAAGTCACTTTACAGAGACAATTGAGTAAACACAATTTTCAAAGTAAAACAGGAAGTTTAACGGAAAAGGAAGGGTGTCAGAAAACCAACATGTGCATTTTATACAGGAAAGAAAACTGTAGATCATAACAATGGCAGTACAAGAAGTACACAACACAAGTAAACTGACGTGATGTCAAAATAAAGCAGGATACAAAAATTATGTACGCAAGGAAAGAGAGCTACCAAAATAAAACCATGACACACACTGCACAATCCAATACATGAAGGTGTACTGGGATATAGTGCTAATATTAGCATGCTATGCAGCTAGCATAAGGCTTATCTCATAAAAAAGATAATGAGCATACACCATGTCTTTACTACGATACTGATCTCTCCGCTTCCTACACTTCATGTGTTGGTCGGATCAGCCTTGAGCTCCAGGAGATCTGTTCATTGTGCAGAGGCACCACAGGGCAGATGTTTCCAGGCACAGGAATTTGATCATGAGCCTCCAATTAAGCAGTGGTGTCCCCACTTTTTCCTACTTCTCACATTCATGATTTCAACAGCCAGCGAAGCCGGGACGGTTATAGGATGTCATTAGACTAATGGACAGGAGCGCGGGACGGCAAGAATGAATGATTGCATTATGGTGCCATTTGCTGCAGACTGTACAATGACATAAATAGTGCAAACAAACAATAACTGTCCATGTGCCCATTCTACTGTATGGTGATGCCTTGCTGTGTGATACATGGGTTCAAGCTGGGGTCTGAAAGAGAGAGAGAGAGGGAGAGAGAGAGAGATGCTCTTATGTGTCAGAGTGAGTGGGACGGGTGGGGGCTAAGTAGCTGGGAACTGGATTTAGACACAACTCCCCGATCCGCCTGGACCACTCTGCAAAAATACAAGGAGCAGATGAGAGAGGGAGAGAGACAGCAGAGGAGAATGCACAGAGAGGGAGAGAGAGCACTCAGCTTTTCCCTCTTTCCAAGCCATCTTGTCAAGTATGCTTGAATGGAGCCATTATGAGACCCAGATCCAGCTAGTATAGGACAGTTTAAATAACAAGAAGAACAAGACAGCTAGCCTGACATTTTCTAAAGCATGACACGAAGTCAGCGTTAACTCAGGTAGTGTAACCCTGGTCTGCTGCTGTTTATGATCTGCACCGTTTGATGTTGGTAATCCAGTCTTAACAGAGTGTAAATGACCTATTTGTGTGAAGGAAATAAGCATATTTGATTTGTCAGTATTTTGAAAGAAGTCATTAAGGAGTGAAGCCATGGAAATTATGCTAATTGTTATTGATGCTATTCCATGATTGCCAAATAATTACCGATGATATGCTGCTCACATCATCACATTTACATGCTGCTCTCTACATCGACTCGTTAGCGGCGGCGCCGCCATGTCGGGTCTATCAGCATCCGCTCTCACCACCTGCACACTTGGAAGTCTGGGTATCTGCAGGGTGTCATCACAGCTTTGGCCCCAAAGAGCACCATCACAGCCTTGTCACATCAAGTCAAGTCTCTCTGCGTCTTCCCAATTTGATCAGGTGACCACAAAAAAAAATGAAACAAACAACAAAAAAAGGCCCGGCCCGGCCGCCTGCATCCGGAACTGCGGTCACACAGCGAAGATTCATCTTTCTGCTGACATTCCTTCTGTAGGGCAAAGAGATGCCAGCCCCAGCACTCTTAAAGGCCTGCCATGGCCTGAAGGAGCAGGAAGCAGGTAAGGCAACACTGATGTGTTGGCAGACAATCAGAAGGCCAAATTACCAAATGATTGCCTTCTGGATGAGATTCATCCATCAACAGAATCTATAGGAAAACTCACACATCATTACAGGCACTAAAACACTGGAATCTTTTTAGGTTTCCCTTTTTTGTTTTTCTAATTAATACGCCACGTCTTGGGCACACTCGAGGTAATTAACATTGTTTTTTGCCAGCAACACACAGCAGATGGTGATTGAAAATAGAGGGATGAGTCGCTCAATCAACCACCATTTGTCTGTAGCCATTAATTATCTAGCGAAGAATACATTCAGTCCCCAAAGTTGATAGTTTGGGGGGGAAGAAGAATACTGTCCTTCTGTTCCTCATTACTCTTTAACAGCAAAAACTGCTGAAACTAGAGTGCCGGATAGGGAGATTGTGATTTTAATAGCACTGTCATTATCTGCTCCCATAAGGTGGCATACGATAGAAGGATTGTAGGAAGAAAAAAAAAAAAAAAACTAAATGGTGCTAACAAAGACTAAATAATTGAAAGCCGAGCAACATCTTGCGGTTCGTTCTGTGTGGATTCATCAAAGACCACTTTCAGAAATGATAGCAACAAAAGAATGCACAGTTTTATTCATGCAGATGCAGCCAGAAAACACCTCGGGAAATGTTTATTTTTCTGATGATCAAATTAGAACCAACGGGTCACATGACCACCACAGGCCGTGTGACTTAACCGATCGTCTCCAGTTTGGACATGCAGTCGGACTGGAACAACAGCCTGCAGCTACTGCAGTTATGATATGATGATGTTTCACATGTGGCTTAACTTATTTCTGACTTCTGCCCAGCAACAGATGACATACTCAGCTTATGTGACATCGTCTAAAAAGAAGAAGAAGAAGAAGAAGAAGAAGTGAAACCTTGAAGGGACACCAGAGGCGAGACGGAGCATCAGATTCCTGGCATCACTTCTTTGATGTTATTTTGTCATTGCCAACAGCTCTCTAATCCCATGTCTTTGGCACACTTTAATCTTGTTGTTATTGTCTCTGCCAGCCTTTTAGTCAGAGATAATCAGTGTCAGCTAACTTTAATTATTCTGATAGAATCTTGTTGCTTCAATGTCAGTTGTTGTCTGTTTAAACAGAAGGATACATCTTGTGCTGGGCAGAGAGTTAAAAAAAAGGAGCTCTTGATAGTAAATTACCAGTAGGATTGCTCATGTTCCACCCCACAGGCTTTAATTAACTAGTCTCAGGTAGTCTAATCTTATTACCGTAGACTGCTTTACCCACACTTGCTTACATGACACTGAGACAGGCAGGAAGACTAAGGGAAAAAAACTACAGTATCTAAACTGACAAAAATTGTGCAGGCTTTTCATTTTCAGGTTCCTCTCTACTGCCCGGCCACAAAAAAAACACACACCATTTACACAGTCTTGTCACATTGCTGGAAACAAAGCCCGTACAGAGAGTGCCATTTTCAGGATTTCAAACAGCATCCGACACAGCTAGATGCCAAATAAAATACAGAGCTGCACAACTCAGCAGCAACATCTCTCAGTGTTTGTCCCACGGAGAGCCCAGCCCCATCAAACCCCATTATCTCTAAGGCTACCACTTACTTCCAACTGCAGTAGAGATAGCTGCTTATCTGCTGGTTAATAATAAAAAAGACACATAACAGATAAAAAAAAAAAAAGCCATCCTATCGTGATGGAAAGAGAGAGGTGGAGGGTGGGGGGGGGGGGGGGGCGACAGGGAGCAGAGAGATTTCCAGGGACAGTTTCATTCTGTGGAAAGGGCAAGCAGAAGGAGACCTCCCGCTGTAATGCGGCAGCCAAGCTGAAATGAAAGCCAGCCGCTCTCTTCTCCGGGGCTAAACAGCGGCCTTAATAAAAAACACAATCAGACCCCCAACCTTAAAGTTTAATGCACATTCTTCTCATATTTTCTCTTTGCACTGGTAGAAAAAGGACATGGTGGAAGCTCCTGGTGTGATCCCAGCTCCCAGGCTATAAGAGGAGGAAGGGAAAAAAAGTAGAGGAGGGATGGTGGGGGTTGTTACAGTCATAATGAAGCCCTATTATAATATCAAGCACACCATCAACTTGCTATAGCTCTCCATCGTGTTAATGAAATTGTTCCCTCTAACTTTTTAATTAACTTGCACACTCATGGTGTGGAGTCAAGTTGTGGACACAGACGGAGACGACAGTCTTCTCTCCCAGGTGACGTGAATTTCAAAGAGGGAAGCTGCTCTGAATTAAGCCAACTTTCATTATTAGGAGAGAAACTTCAGAGAGGCACACAGATGTGCAGAGGATGGGCCCGTGTCATTTCAGCTTTGATATAGTGAATATAGTGATATAAGTGAAGGGACATTTACTGCAGGCATTGTGTTCATAAGTTTTTAAATCTCCCATTTGAAATAAAAACTTCAAGAATGTCTGCTTGATACTAATCAGAGAGAGCACAAATCATCATCATTTGAAAGTGGTACGACGCTGCTTGATGAAGGGACACTCATTTCATGGGAAGATAATAGGGAAGGCACTAAAAAAAGAACGTTTTTTTCAAACACATTTCCCTTTATTGGCATGGTGAGGCTGATGAGAATTGCACATAAAAATAAAATTCACAAGAAAGTCGTACAATAGGTAGAACCACAAAGGCATTGGTAAGGACTTGGCAGAAGGCAACGTGGATAGGACACAAACAGGTAACAACCCATAGCGACCCCTCCCTCCCATCCCACTGAAACACACACACACACACACACAGGTACACACACTTCCACACACACACTTTCCTAAAATCACACATACATACATATTGTCCTTCCAAAAGAAACATGATTACCCAACAAACGTTTAAGCAGTGGCAAAGTCCTCCACAGGTCATGTTATTACAAAAGTCCGCCACAAATCTGAACCATAAGGTGTTATAATATATTGCTACTCTAGGCAATTTACAAAGCATTTTTTATTTTTATTACAATGATTAAAGCCACATCTATCAAATGGGACACGACACCATTACCCAAACGCTACACAGACAGCAAAAAAAAGTAAAAAACAATGTCCTAAAACACAGGTAAAGGGTTTTCTTTTTTTAATTTAAATCCTCTTCCCTCATCTAATTTTTGCCTCTTTGCATCATAAAAATTTGCTGTTTCTTGTCTCCACAGTCAAACTCCATGAAAGGAAGCCTGTGATCAGCAAAGCTTTTTATACAAAAGATTTTTTTTTCCTTCCTGTGATGGCAACTGGTTCTCTCATTACTTGGCTCGAGCTAGAAACGGGATATTAATTGAACCAGAAACCACAAGGTTACCTTTTATGTCATGTTGACGACGGCGCTGTGATATCTGGACTGTGAGTGTGTGAGGAAGAGGAGGAGGAGGAGGGTTGAGTGTAAGGTGGTGATGGAAAGTGGTGTGGCATGCTATATATTGTTGAGTAGTTTTTCTCTAGGCTTTATAGAATGTCATTGAAAAATCTGCCAAGACTGAGAGGCAGACATCCAAAGTGGTATACACTGTACCGTCCTGTTTTAATAGCCATGCACTACACAACAAACAGTTTTACACACGAGTCCGTCACGTTTTGCACAGATGTCACAAAGTAATGCGTGCATTACAATCACAGAGACTCAGTTACACCTTAAAGGGAGAGAGCAGATGGGGAGAGGGGGGACATTCAAGTGTTTACCGCACATGTCATGGTGATGAAATGCCAACACGTTGGAATGGAGTCATCCTACAGCACAACAAGCGACTGGGTAATGGGTCCAAGTCCAAAAATCACACAACAATAAGAGCTAAAATACACCTCTGAAAAATAATTTATTGCTTTTTTTATATAGTTTTTTTTCTCCTTTCATTTATATTATTATCATTATTAATCATCTTGTAATTATTGTGAATAATATTAGTAGTATATATATTTTGTACATCAAATACAAGATCTTTAAAAAATTCAGGAAAAGGAAATTGTAAACTTTTGTTTGGCATTCACATAATCAAGCGTTGAGTGGAGCGATGGTGTGTGTGTGTGTGTGTGTGTGCACAACAAAAAAATTCCTGCAAAATCATTTTTATTGCTTCATGTTTTAAAAAAGAAAAAATCCTGATAGTGGAGACTGAAAAAAAAAAGATGGAGGGCTGACTGATTCACTGGATGTTTTGATTGTTTCGGAAAGGCATAGAAGGTAATATCATCCCTACCATAGCATTTACTGTACACCCTGTCTAGTGATTGCAAGTTAAATAACAAACACAAATCGACTTAACATAAATACATTTCATGAGGTACGCCATGTGAAATGGAGTCTATAAATATGTTTTGATTCAATTATATTAAAATAAATAGATAAATATGTGTCTGTACTGATTGAATGCAGTTGTCTCTCAAATCATACAAATCAAACTGAGTTTATATATATAAATTATATATATATATATATATATGATGATTGCTTCAGAAAAAATTAAAAAAATGGGGTAACTTTTTTTTACAATCATGAAAAACACATTAAAAATGCATTGTAGACTGGTTGTATAAGCAAAAACACTGATTGAGAAACTGTATAAACGGAGAAAACTATACATGGTTGACTGTTGACCCCGCCCCCAACAAAATAACTTAAAAAAAGGACATTTGTTCACATGCTCCCTCAAAATGAGCAATCGGACGCATCTTTTTTTTTCTTCTGTTTTTTTTTTTTTTTACAATCATATCATGTCTATTAAACATCATGTAGGTGTACAATATGTTTTGTACAGTATGTAATTACTATGGATCGACATTCTGAATTAAGAAATTTTCTCCTCATTTTTAAAAAAAGGCTGCGTTTTACAGTGCATAGCTGTAACAAATAAAGAACTTCGATATGTACATAAAATAAAAAATATTCCTTTTTCATAGTATCTGTAAATACACAGCTACATTTCTCTCTCAAAATGTAGACGACAATGTTACCTTGAGATTTTTACCTCCAACATACAATCCCCTATCATCTTTGTAATGTAACACCAGATCCAAACAGCAGATTCAAAAGAAGAAAATCAACAGCAAAAGAAAACAAATCTGGCTGAACAAGCTGCATGTTTTCACCCCCAAAGAATTGTGGGTATTGTAGTGCTTGGAGAAAATATAGCTATATATATCTATATATATATATATAGATATATATATATCATGAAAGTCTTCTTCCACTGATGGTTGTACAGCAGTAGAGTGCACCAAATCTGTGCACCCTGAGGGTTCACTGGCTTTCCCAGAATGCAATGTCTCTTCCCAGCTCTTCAGCAGCTATGTTCATGTAAACTTTATTTTTGATATATTCATTTATATTGATATAGGTCTATAGACTTATTCATATATACTCTATGACAGAGTGTAAAACTTCTGGTAGTCTCGTCGGCAAAGGAGCGAGAAACAACAGTGAGGTATCAGAAGTCCCTCTTTGTGACAGACAGCAGGTGCCACTGAACTGGTTACCTTCTCAGGCTGCGCTGGGCCTCCCTCAGCAAGCTGTCAAAATCCATGGAGTCATACTTGCTTTTTGTGGAGGCTGGATCAAAGTCGTCCGAATGGGAGTCTGTAACGGGGGGAGGAATGTGGTTAGTGTTGAGCACAGGATCGTTTCTTTGAAAACACACATGAAAGGTTCACCTTTGTATTCTCAGAGAACTCTCTGAATATTCTGCCTGCACGCCATAAGTGTGCGCTCATGTGTGGCTTCACTGTTAATCTAATCTGGGAAGTTATAGGTCAGATCTACATTAAAAACCCACACATGCTTAGTTATTCTGAACTTCCTGCGAGTGCTTCCATATATGCATGGTGCCTCTCTGTCCTCATATACCCTCCATTCTGCCAGCCTGCACTATATTTAAATAAAAACACATAAAAAAAATCCAGTTTAACCACCAAAACCATCAGCTTGATTGGAAAAGCAATCAATGGACCTTGAAAGCACCATGTGCGACAAACCACAAACTACAAAACTACGACCAAATGTAAACTTTAAATGATGGTGTTTTCTCACCAACACTTGATTCTGTCTCATTTAAGTTCACACAGTTCAAACTAACAAGATTCTGTCAAAGACAAAACATTCTGCGCTTCTCAGCATAACTAGTTAGCCATAATTGACTTCCTTGCACCCAGAATTAATGGCATTAGAATTCAGCAGAGTTTTGGCTGATCTGCAGGCTTGCTTCAGTTGAGTACTTGGTTTGTAGAGGCTGTAAAAATACAAACAGTTGGCACATGAAAATATTTGTGTCATACCGATCCCAGTCATATTTCAAGCAGTAACTGCATGATTCATGTATCATAGAATTCAGACATGAAACTGCCTCCCCCATGTCTGTCCATCTCTCCAATGCCCTGTTTTTCCGTGATCAACCTGATAATACATAAAGAGCATCTTATCTGTGCCAACAGACAGCTTCACAAATGGGCCCCCCAAAGGGCCCAGCAGCACACTACCAGAGCTTTGAGAAATGGGAATGACCATGGCAGCTAGGAGACGCCAGTTGTGATCTAATGCAATGGCCGAGGGCTGATTGTGTCACGCTGCACACCTTGAGGGATGAAAAATACACCGGCGCTCCGCTTAAAACTAATGATCAGTGTCTCAAAGAGAAAAAAAGAGGTTTGGATACCACACCATTAAAAGATTCTCCTCTCCACTCAATGTCTTTATCCTAAGCTATCAATATGGGTGCGACCAAAATAGCCCGTTCCTGACAAAGAGGCAGTCGAATGAAGGCTTTTCCATTTCAGTAGAATGATTAGTCAATCTCAGTGTAATGTCTATCCTCAAGGCTTTAGGATTAGCAACTGTTTCTCCGTGCTGCACTCTTGTAAAAAGCTGTTAGCTTCCAGAACATTCTTTGTAAATGTATAGGAACTGCTTCATTTGCCGGGAAGAGTGCAAGTTTTCTCTCAACTGACCTGCTGACCCTCTTTAAGCAGTGCATCTTACATTTCTGACCTCATCCAGGGCTGGAGTCAATACCCATCTTATATGTCATCTTCAAATGGAAGACATGATCTTTTTGTGGCTGTGCAGCGCTTAGCATAATGGGGCACGTCTCAGTTAAGTGTCAACATGGCTGCTAAACTGTCACGACCTTCATCACTGTGCAACTAATAGAGCAGAAGAATGTGCATTTCTTCGTTCGTATGTCAAAAGCGGGACAGAGGGAAAAGCCTTTATTTGACTGATAGCCTGAATTATTTATCAAATGCATCACTCTGCCTTCTGCTGCATTCATTCCGGATCAGATTTCGGTTTGAGATTTATGTTGACCAATGTACAGGCTAGTCTAGTTGTAGAAAAATCGATGCTTAGGGGGGAATTTAATGGGAAAATCCAAGCAAAAACCAGATATTTCACCTTATTCTACATGTTTTAATAAAAAACGTTTGAATTCATATGTCATACTGCCATGTTTGTGCCGATTCCATACATGTGTATGATTTTATATTACAATGAAAAATTAGCCTACAGTGACAAACATGTGACAACATGAATGAAAAATGCTCATAAACTAAGAAATCCCACACTACAGGTAGAAACCTGAAAGCTTCCAAACTCTGATCCTGTATACCCATGTGCTGATATCTGAGCAGCCCCTCCCTCTATGTAACTGACCGGCACCTAAGAGCCACAACACTTCAGCACCACAACAGCTGGCAACAGATGGGCTCACCTCCAGAGGGAGAGGAGGGGTTGCTGGGACTTAACCTTGCTCCCACCTTCCTCTTTTTTTTTTGCCCATCTCTCTTCTCTTCTCGTCCTTCCTCCACCTCTCCTGCCTCTTCATATTCCTGCTCTTAAAGTGATTCCCACACCCACAACACACCGTGTTCACAGCTGCGCACACACTTTAAAGTGCTGTATCTTTCCCCTAATGCCTCGCATTTCATATCAACAAAGTAGAAACAAGCATCCCGTGTCGCCATGAGTAATGGAGTCTGCCTTGTTTTCCTTCAGATATCACGACTACTAGCAGGGAGGAAATGGAGCTCTATTTGTGGCATGTTCACAGGCTGACCTCTGAACTCTCTGCGCCCTCTTGAGCCACAAATACCCGTCAGACATGTTCAGGGCTGTAGGAACTGTTATCAGCACAGAGATGGGTACGCTTAGATCTGGAAGCATCACTCAAGGCTTGTGTTGCTGTCTTCTTATCCACCCGCTCTCTTCCCCTTTCCCTTTTTTTTCACTGACAAGTCTTCTAGCCCGGGAAATACTGTATGTATATATGTGTATATATATAAAAAATATAGTGAAAGACTGCTGAAGGGGTGATGGAGAGAACAACCAAGCTGCACTTACCCAAGTCTGTGTAATGTGATTTGCAGAACTGCGTTTGTCCGCCAAAGCACAGCTCGAACTGAGGCTCGTTTGACCTGCGTAAGGTGTGTCCATTCTCAAGGGCGGCAAAGGCGTCACAAGTGTAGCGGTACGTGATGAAGCCAAAATTGTCCCTGGTTGAGAACAGAAGATGAAACGTCAGAGTGTCGCTGTGGGGCAACAAGGACTGAACAGAGAGGGGGTGGGGCTGGTGTGTGGGGGGGAACTTGTCTTAGATGACGATCATACTATTTATATGCAAAAGAGAATCAATAAAGGTCTATCTTTAGGGCCTAGAAGTAGATGAATCAGGAGACACTCTGTCTTTGTCACTTTGCTCTAAGTTACAGCAAAGATTAAGAATACTCAAATAATTAAAGACAGACACACACATGCAGTGAAAATCCTGGGGCCTTACCCATCGTCCCTCAAGTTCACTGCACATTCTTCTATTTCGCCAAAGACTTCAAAGCGGCGCTTCAACTCTGTCCGGGTGCAGTCGGACCTCAGTCGCCCCACGTACACCACCCGTCTCTCCTCCTGCTCGTTAAAGAGGAAAGACAGAGTGGAGGAAAGAGATTAAAAGGGGGGAGTCTGTTGTTCCTTTCACTCTTTCTTCACCGAGCTCTAATGAATTGGTCTTGATCACTCCTGTGGATACTGCCGGCTGACTTTGGGCCCCTGTTTTTTGTCCCTCTTTTTCCCCTCTGTCTGTTGTGTTCCTCTGTGATTGGTTCAGCTTGCTTCCCCCTTTTATCTGATGGAGTTGCTGTTTGGAAGCGCCGTCAATCTGCCTTGGCACTACAATTCCTCTTTCTCTCTGCAACTCATCAACCAGAGGCAGAGTGATTTTTATCAAATGATGCCATGTCTTAAGTTCGGGGCTGCTTCTTCTAAAAATAAAGCTGTCGGAGTGACTCAGCTATAGATCAGAAAACGTTTATTTTCTTTCTTTATTTTCCAGTTTGAGAATACACATAGAACTTGACATGGCTGTTTAAATCAGAGGTCTGTTAATATTATTTCCATATCCACGGAGGAGGGAGTGTTAGGAGCAGCAGCGCTGAGCCACAGGGCAAAAAAACATGGATTTTCTTGAACCTCAGAGGACGCGGGGGTCATAGTAGAATAATTTAGACACAAACTGCACCACGCTGCAATTATAGCTTTTGAGTAGTTTAATTGCATCTGCTAATCATATCATACAGTTAAAGCCTGGGGCAACAGTGGTATCGCTACTATTATTTATTTATTCATTCATTTACTTGGCATTACTGGAGCAAGCCAATAGAGGCCAGTTGAAATTCTGAATGCTGTCTTCAGGGTAGGAGCAACATATATGTAAATTAGTTGCTTGATGCTAGATGAACTCAAAGTTCATCTTCTAACAGAGAAAAATTAACTACTGTTTTTATGCTTATCCTCTCTATTTCGTGCTTACGTACAGTTTGAGACAAAAAAAGTATCTGCTGAATTAGAGGTTTAGTTGCTGACAACTGATAAATAGGTGGTCTTCTCTTGATGGCACCCTGAGGGCAGGCTGTGTGAGAACAAGGCAAAAACAGACTGACAGACAGACAGACACAAGGACACGCTTTCACATCCCCTAGTCACCTAAACCTTGTTTGACAGCTCCAGTTTTTACTGCTCCTAATTGTTTGCCCCTCCGTCTCTGAGAATGTATGCATGCCAAGCCACGTTTGCATTACTGCATCATTTAATGTGTGCTTTATCAACGGGTGGTAGTAGCGTCAACCCCCGCTGGAAACCTGAGTTATTTCACACTGAGACAAGGAGAGCGGAGATAAGGCAGAAATATGATATTCACTGAGTCAGCTTGAATTTTTAAAAAGATACAGAAAGATCTCATCTGAATCAGTGGCCACTTCCTGCTTTTTTATTCTCTCCTCTTCTTGCTCTCTTAGTTTTCCACTATTTTAACATTTTACCCCTGTGGTGTGATTAATAAGAGTCGACAGAGTTTCCAGACGACAGTTAAAAATACACAACCCAGAGATAAAGAGGAAGGGCCTGTCGCCTGAATCATTCAGGAACTCACTTTGTATGTATTCTTTCGGTGGAGAGACACTGTGGCACATGGGCTGCAGGCTGTCTCATCCTAAGTAATCAGTGTGTGTCTGAGGGAGGCTTTTGTGTGTTGTGCCACAGCAGTGATTACATGTGGTCTTTTATCAGAGTTGGCACACGAAAATCAAGTATCTAAAAAAGAAAACGAGGTGATAGAGGGAAATGTGATGGCAGCTGACTCACTATTGCTTTTTGCTTTTGCCTCTCTCTCTGCTCGGCTCTTTCAAACTCCCGCTTCTCGTAGTCCCGGCGGTACTCCTCCCGCTTCAGCCTCTCGTGCTGGTACTCCTCATAGCTGTCATACCTGTAGGAGGGGACCAAAACACATGACATCACCGTCTCACAAGAACAATGGCCATTATTCACCACACAGTGGTTTCCTGATGGCTGAGAAGGGGGTTGCAAAAGAAAGGAGATGGACATGTTAATAAGATGTCTTTCTCCCATTGCTGTGATTGCGAAGCCGCAGGCCTGCGGGACTGCCGGCGAGCAGCGTGGTCGGGGAGCTAGGCAGCTGCAACTGTCAGCACAACTTCACATGTCATTACTTTCTGCTTAGTTAGGGCTTCATCAAGAGGGAAAGTGCAACTTTCTCCCCCCCTCCACCACCACCCACCCACCCCTGACCAGCACAAGACGTGTCTGTTAAGTTTGCGACTGATGAGCGTCTCTCGGGCTTGTCGGGTGTCATTAGGCACGTGGGTGCCAAATCAGCTCGGAGCGCTGGGACGGTGTCAGTCTCCCTCTCTCTCTCTGTCTGTCTGTCTGCATTGTGCCAGTACTTCTTTGCATATGAAATGCCCCCCTCTGCAGTGGCTCACGGAAAAACTACACAGACACTACAAGTTGAATGAGCATCATTATACAGCTGGGAGCGTCGAGTCATGTGTAGAGTATCAATGTGCATCAGTAGGCTTTGGGATTCTCCAACAAAACATAATCAATTAAACATATTTGCCCTGAATGTTTGTCACAGGGGCCCCAAGTGGATGGGACGCTACAGCAGTCAGAAATCAAACACGTTCTGAGTGGTGACAGCTAAATTATACATATTTCTATTTCACACTATCATGAAGTCTTAATAACTTTCTCAGCCACTTGCTAAGAAAGCATGCATCCTGCCCTGAATCACACTACTAAACACAGGTTAATGACACATAACGAACTGGAGGGTAAATAATTCATTTAAAACAATCACCTTGGTCTGCGGCTGAGAGGAGATCGAGACTGAGGGTGGGGGCTTTTGTGAGTCCTGGAACGAAAAGCATTCAAATCTGTGTTGTGACGAGACCTAAAGAGAAAAACAACAACAAAAAAACAAGTTAAACATCAAAAAGTAATTAAGCAGACTATAACACCTTGATTAATTTGTACTTGGCTTCACTTTTTGGTATCTTCCGGAATCATTAAGATATTGGAAACTGGGTTAATTCCGTATAAAAAAAACATGTCCTGAGATTGAATTGCTGCAGGAGATTTTTTTTACAACCCTCAGACACCATATACATGCACATGTTATCTATGTTGAATGAAAAAGTGGTCAATAGTTTAGGCTCTGATGGCTTGACTGTTGAGCTTGTACCCCTGCACTCCTTGAGCTTTTGATGCTTAATTATTAAAGTGTTGCTGAAGAAGGAAGACCTGAATAATGGAGGGAGAGAAGTTTGGGAAGCTCAGTGAAGCAAAGGAATGCCAGTTTGGAAAGACAAGAGGATCTTATGCTGTGAAGCTTGAGACAAAGAGGAGGGATTTTGAGAATTACTTTGGAGGAATTCAGTTTCTTTGCATGAAAATATAACGAGCTTCCTGTTCTGTCGCCTTCAAACTTGTCAGTGTCAGATTTTGATTGAATGCCTTGAGACTATTACTGTATAATTTGTGAGCAAATCGGTGCAGAGTAAAGAACAGCAAAGGCCTGTGCAAAATGAAGTGAATCTATTGGCTCCGTGGAGTAAACTGACCTTTTAGTAATCATGCAAACAAACTGAGTCACTGCAGTGGAGTCCTACACTCTCACTCAATGAACTACCACTGACAGGCTGAATTTATTCACATCCTTCTCAGTAACTACAGTTTGTCTCTGTTCTCCTACCAAAAAAAAAAAGCCCAACAGAAACCCCCTCAGCTCTGATCAAAGGGAAACATGGGAAATGTAGTTCTTACAGAGAGCTATGATGATAGGAGTCTTTTTTGAAAGGGGTTTTGAGACTACATTCCCACAGACTGGATTTGGCTTTCATCTCTGGGGATGTAAAAGATGAGGGTTTGCCACTCAGTAAAAACAACAGCTGCCGCTTAAAACAATAGCCCTGGCTTCAAACGAAAATGGGAGCATGCAGGGGAGTGAGTGAGGAGGGGGGTTGCGAGTGTTAGAAAGACACTCAAATAAAATTCCCTGCCTAGAGATGAAAACTCGTACTGTTCAAAAGTCCAGCGCCTCTGGCACCTTTCATGTTCTGTTTTTTTGTCCATTGTGTGCTGGTTTATAGAAGCTGCACAATTCAACCAATCATCCTCCCCAACCCCCATTGTCAATTTGAATCTAAGTGTCGCCTGGTTTAATCAGAGAATTGGTTTGTATAATAGCTGGAATCCGCTACAGCATAGAAGCAGGAGGCCACGTTTTGGTCACTCATCTGACTGTCTGACCACATCAGAGATCACTGTGTTTACAGTCTTTCTGAATAGGCACACTGGAAAGCGGAGGAAGGAAAATACAGTTTAAAAACAGGAACACTGTTTCAGACATCATGGTGTGAAGGGGTGTGAATGTTGCTTCATCAGCACCACCACCTTTCCAACATTGACAATGTGTTTGGTGGTGGTGGTGGTTGTCGGGGGGGTTGGGGGGTTCCAACGGCCATCCGACATGCTGCATGGACAGACCATAAATCCTGCTTAGGAGTCTCCAGGGTCTATCCTGTCTCACACCAGCACTGATGACTGATCAGACCTGTTTTACACTGCTAAGCCCAACCCCCTGCCAGCTCCAAGCCCTGTTTAAACTGCATGCCTGGGGAGCAGCCAAGGTTCAGCCAAAAGAAGTGGAGGTGGTTTGTGTGTGTGTGTGGGAGAGGGAGAGATAACTTACCAGGAGGAGGGACGTCTGTCAGGTGAGCTGGAGAGAGAGCGCCTACGGTATCGCGAGGAGGAGCTGCGGGAGCCAGAGTGGGAACGAGAACGAGAGCGGGACCCGCTGCTGGTCCAGCAAGACGGTCTGCTGGGTGACAGGAGGAGGGAGGAAGGTGGGGAGACAGAGCCTCGTGAAGGGGAGCAGCTGGATGGTGGGGAGCTGGAGGGTGAGCAGGGGGCGCAGTCAAAAAGTAGGTCCAGAGGAGTGCCCTCCCATGGATAGAGGAAGCGACTCTCACGGCCCTCACCCAGCTCTAGCTCATCATGGAAGGGCAAAAACCCTGGGTGCAGGTAGCTGGAGCCAGGCAGCTTCTGGGAGTAGTCATCCTCTCCCACATTGAGGGACTGGGGGGGTGTAGCCTTGTTTGGTTTGCTGCTTGGTTCTCTCTCCTGACCACCCTGGCTACATAGGGCTTTTAAGGGGTGGCCAAAGTGCTTGTTGAGCTCTGCTCTGATTTCCTGGTCGCACAGGAGCTTCCTGCTGGTGGCAGAAGTATGTTGTTGGTCCCTGTCAGTAGTGGCCTCATGTGTGGGGGTCTGAGTGGTGTGTGTAAAGGTCTGCTCCCCTAAACCCTTAACCTGGTTTGCTTCTCCGTCCACAGAGACAAAATCCAGCTGCTTAGCCAAAGGGTCAGATGAAGGTGATGATGGAGAACAAGAAGATGATGAAGAGGATGGTGGCATGGCTGAGTCCTTACATTCGACATGCCTGGTCTCCTCTTTGCCCGCAGGAGGCATGGGAGCAACAGTGGCACCTGAGGTGAATGTCATTTCCACAGCTGTATTCATGGTAACAGTGGCTGTGCCCCCATCCTTCTTAGTGCTTGCTGATGCCTGGCAATAATCATGGTCACTGTAGCCACGGGGTGTGGCCCGCTTACTTTTGCCAGGGGTGCAATGCTCCTCAAGGCCGCCTCCGACTGTGCGTGGAGTGACAGAGTAAGGGAGGGTGGTGGACGCTTTGCTCAGCTGGGCATAAAGCTCAGTCTGTTCGGGACCCTTCCTGGTGGGGCCCCCGCCTGAGGCACCTGGGGCCAGGGCCAGAGCGCCGGGGCCCAACTCACTCAGCCTGGCCCTTTTGCATGTCAAGGCCGAGGAGGAACATGAAGACAACTTGGTTTTGAGAGATGCTTTGAAAGGATTCTCTTGACTGGCTTTGTGTGGGGGCGTGGTAGGTGGTGTCAGACCTGCACAGAGGAAGAAGGAAGAAGCAGAGGTTGGGTGGGTGCAATAAAATGAAAATAGCATCATAATGCAAACCCCCGCTCCCTTCTAACCTCACTCCTCTATAAACTCCCGGGCGAGTTTATGGACAGTGGACACAGATACATGCCTGATTAAAATATTCACTTTCACTTGGCCTAATCCTGATCTCTATTTTATTGCAATCTTGACAGATTAATGTAATGCTTGGTGTAACTTAATATGGCGGTGCTGTAATACGGATGACTTGCCATTCTCTTCCTCTCTGACCTTGAAAAGATCCCTTTTCATGGGGAAAAAAACGGTAACACATAACCCTGCGGAGGACAAATGTAAAGCATCTGCTAGAAAAAAAAATGAAAGAAAATGTATCATATCACGGCCTGTCTTACACAAATGTCTGCACAGGACTGTGGGCAATTCATCTAAGTCATTTTTCATCAGAATTCCTAGCAGGAAGCTATGCATGTTTCAAGACCACCTCCATTTGTTGTGTGTGTTGCTAATGTCACTCTTGTTAATGCACATATTAGCATGTGTGGTGATATGTTGCCTTGGTGAAGGTGCTATAGGAAGTAAGTGGGTTGACATTCTTCTCAGATGGCATGTCCCTACTGCTTGTGCCCCTGCCCCCCTCCCATCCTCCCATCTCTTCCCTCGCCTCCTACAGATTTACAGCCAGACAGATGGCAGTTATATGGGAAGTCCTGAGATGAGCCCACTTTATAGCATTGTTAATGCACTCACACAAACAGCCGCCACCATTACTCTCATTCTACCTCTATTCTTCGCCTTTCAGTTTGGTATTCTTCCTTTCTCTCTCTTCTTGTCTGCCATCCTCCACAGATCAATCTATATTTCTCTCATTCTGTCTCTCTGCATCTTTTTTTCCTGTTTCTGTCTTACACACAACGAATGTGCCCACACACACACACACACACTCATCACTTACAGTCCTCAGCGGAGTCAAACTTAGGCACTTTGAAACACCTACGCTCACCCCTCTTCTTTGCCATTCTTATAATGCATATCATTCTTCCCTTGCCAGTGAATTGCACCAAATGACAGCTATTAGTATCAAATCCAGAGTTAGAATATGCTCTGGAGAGACAGTTTGGCAAAGAGAAAGAGCGCACGGATGCCTGATACATAAATGTGCAAGTTTCTGAAATCACTTGCTATGTTTGGAATAACTGATCCAGCAGCTTATCGGCCTACTTGGATGTGTAGTAGGACTGCAAACACCCACTCCTCTCATTTCTTTCACTTCTGATATGCGCGACAGACATACTATATTTGCATTATGCCAATTAAATGAGCTTTGAAAAAAAAAGAGTGGGAGAGTGAGAGGGAGGGTGGATGCCTGAAGAACTTCTGTTCTACAATGAAGCACCATCTGTCCAAAACAATGAGCGCGTGGGGTCATAAACTAGGAGACATTAGCAATGGGAGTGAAATAAATCAGAATTAGATAAATATGTGCCTCTCAGTCAAACTTGCAAGTGATGGATGATCTGCACACACCAATGATATAGACACTGGAGAGAACGACGGAAGGCAGAAATAAAAAGGGAGGGGAGGGTTGTAATCTTTTTTTTCTGTCCAGCTGTAAATTGTGAGGAGACCTTGGACGGAATAACAACTCCGGGCTTAAAGAGTTGATCCGGCAGTAAGCTATGCAAATAGCAACACACAGACCACCTCTGTGTCATGAGATACAGTAATTAAAGACAACACAGCAGCACAGGGTAAATCTATTAGCTTGGCAAAGATTAGGGCTGAACAGTCAGATCCCAGGGGGGCCTTACTGCCTTTTGTAGCCTTCACTCCTCTCTGGGAAGGGTCAACAATACAGCAGCCAAACAGTTCAAACATTGCTATTATTTACAATTAAACTGATTACCACATGTACAGATCCAGACAATGACATTTTTCTTTGTCTTTTAAAGAGCAACTGCTGTTACTACACATCATCATAAAGGCATAAAATAATATGTTATTGGCAGTAATTCTACTCTACCTGCTACGAAGGTGGAACCGCCCTCCTGGCTAACTTCCATCTGATTATCGGTTACACCGCCATTATCTCTATTGTAGTGGAATGTTATGCTAAATCTGCAGAGGACATGTAACTTCAAACATAAAAGCTTCCACCTCAGCTTACTAGGATCTATATCCATCTGGCTCATACAGCATGAGACTCAAAAGCTAATCTCTTAAGTAGAGAAGGGACTCAGTAACCTAGAGCTTTCTGGACTAATGACTTTCCTGCTAATATTCAATCCTAAATTTGCACAGGATGGCGAAGTCAGGTGAAGGGCTTTATTTGACCGAGCTTGTAAAAACGGATGCGGTGGAACAGAACGGACACCCAGATTTGGCCACAGGTCAGTAGACTCGCCCACGTGCAGTAAAACACAAAGAAATATTAACTGTGCTTGATTGCCCCGGAGCTTAAGGAGCCATGCTCTTTTGCTTATTTAGGTCTCAACAGTCATACCCTTTGACCCCAGAAGCTTATCTACACAAAAGGGTTAAATGGCACTTCAAACAGAGTCAGAAGGACAGAGGCAGGGATACCTCTTGGGGTTTTGGATATCTATCCACGTAAGAGCAAAGTAGAAGGTGTGGGTGGAGGCAGATGTGAAATATGTACAAAGATAATTTCCCCTGCTGGTCAATGAATACCCAAACAGGCCAGTGCAACATCACACAGTGTGAGAGGATAATAATAATAATAATAATAATTGAAACCTTTATTAGTCCCACAATGGGGAAATTGCTTAAGGCAGCCCAGCAAAGAGCGCCATACACCAGTGAGTACACTGGAGGCTATGCAGGTAAAGTGTCTTGCCCAAGGACACACAACAGTGACTAGTGAGGAGTTGGGATCGAACCTTCCGGTTATGGGACAACCCTGCTATACCACTGCGCCACTGCTGCCCGCAAAAGGGTGGCCATTTTGATTTTACTGACCTAAGACTATTAATCTGAAGTTAATGTGAGATAATTAATAATATGTTTCGAATAAGGTTGACAACAATAAAACACCTCCTTTTATAAAACAGCATCTAATACTAGAAATAAGTGTCAAGTTAGCTGATCCAATTCCCAATATGTGCAGGTACAAATCACACGCAGCAAAACCAATTAACACAATAACACTGCCATTTCATTTTCCCTGTGATGTGTAAGCTAAGCAAGCTGTCAGTCAGAGAGCATTAGAATCTGATAGAGGAAAAGGATATTAACTCTTCAGTAACAAAGGAGTGTTAAAGGGGGGGTGGAGTGTGGGAGGGGTTTGCTAATAAACCCTGAAGAGATTGGAAAGCCTAATCAATACTCAGGCACATAAAAGTGATCTCCTATATGCCTTCACCTTGAACTCTGAACTGTGATGGAACTATCAAGATGCTGGGGAGTTAACCCGTTAATGGCTACAACAGGCAAGTGAGAAGAGTGGTAATATTTAAATGCTTACCTGGGGTTCCAGCAATCTCCACACTTAATGTGCGTTCAATGGTTTTGTTCTCAAACGGTGATCCCTTGTGGTCACTGAAAGACAAAAAGACGTGCAACATTTTACCTCTTAGGTAAGTATGAGGGTTTAAAAGCTTTTGTGATCTAAGAAATGGAAATGAGTCACAAAAATGCCTCAACTTGGATTCTAGTCTATATCGTTTTTTTCTGGCTTTTGTCTTTTTTTTCTCTGTAGTTTGCTTTTTGCCTAGAATAATGTGGAAAAACTTCTCACACTTACTTTGGAGACTCTGGGGTCAAAGGAAGTGGCAAGGTGGTTGGTTTGGCTGCAGAACACAAAGGAGTATGGGTAATTATTGATCTAGGTATGACACTCATGGCAGAAGAGAACAGGTCCACATTCTGCAACAGTTAATCTCAAATTGGCTCAACAAATGCAATTATTACTACAAAAACACCCATCCCTGGTTAGAAAGTCTTACTATGGACACTATTGTACAAAGCAGATCTTTTTTTATTTGACCCCATTTTAACAATTTACTCTCTTAGGATAGACTGTTCACTGTGTGAGGCAAGATGAAGTGATGGTAACGTGTGTCTACACACAGACAGACTGCGTTCAAGACAACAAACAGATTGGAAAATGGAATAAAGACATAAAGAGACGATGCCACAAACAAAACACATGACAGTGGGTGAGCCCCTCTCTAGACAATAAAAGTCATAGTCGCATGCACCAACAGCAGAGGAGGGGAAAAAATGAAGGAAGAAAGGAGAGTCAAGGAAGCTTGTGCAGTTGCCCGAGGCTCTGGCCGACTTGTGCTCCAGCTAAGAGAATGTGGCTTTAGTAGCACAACGCTAAAGAGCAGCACCCGGGCTCTGAGTCTAAATGTACATATTCAGCACACTCAGCTCAATCAGCCAAACATGATTCAAGGGTCTACTTTGTGAATACAAGATGTACAGTAGCAAAACAAGGCTCACCCCTTTTCCCCACCTCCTTTTTTTTTTAAAAAATTCTTTGACTTTCTAGGAATGCCTCTGGGACTAGCAAAAAGCATTGGCGAGCAGGCTGTTTGCTGTCACTGTTGTTTATGCTCTCAGAATGACTGTTAGATTCAAATTAGAATAGGGGTTAGTTGTGAAATCAAACTGGGAAGTGGTTAGAGCAGGAGAGGGAGAAGAGAGAGCAGAGATAAGGCCAGTGGGGGGGATGCAGTCATGATTACCTAACAACGGGTGGCCCTGGTCATCGGGGTGCTCGCTGAGTGCCTGTCTGTGTGGGTGCCCTTGCCCTTGTATGATGCAGGGAGGGGTGGGCTCTGCAATGCTAGTATCTGGGATGAGTGGGCTTGGTGGGCCCTGTGAGAGCACCGCTGCGGGGCTTCCCATAACATGGTCATCATCATCATCAACAACACCATCATCATCATCATCATGGTCAACATGCTTCCCATAGCCCCCCTGTTTTGGCCACCCCAGTTCAAGTACAGAGCCAATGTTCAGCCCTGGTTCTGGCTGGCTAAGCCAGCTCTCGAGGTCAAAGTTCAGATGTGGAAAAATGGGCTCTGCATCAGGCTCAGCCTGACTTACTCCCTGGTTTTTATGATGAGTGATCCCTCTCAACTTATCCTCCTTTACCTGAGAAACAGCCTGGGCTGGTTTTTCAGACCTCTTACCTGCTACTCTGCTCTTGTTGCTATGTAAAGGACTAATCTTAGGTGGGAGCAGGTGGGCCCGAAATTGAGCAGGCCTCTGTTTGGAGGTGAGCAGCTGGCTAAGTAAAGGGTGCCCCGGCTTCTCATCTCTTTTCTTTATAGTCACTGTGATGTGCCTATGCGGTGCGCGGCTGGCACTGTTACTACGGCCTTGCCTGCCAAAGCCCTCACTAGCCTGAGTGGCGCCCGCAGCCTCTCGGCAATGCTCACAGCTGTGACTCACCTCTCGGGGAGGGAGGGAATAAGAATGCATATACCTAATAAACCTAGCGGCGGCCAGGCGGCCCGCATCGCCTGGCGGCCTTCCTTCTTCACTGGGCGGCCCGTGCTCCAGTTTGGGGCGGGCATGGCCGCAGGTGGAGGTTCTGTGGCCAACAGGGATAGAAGCACCCATCGACTCCTCAACCCCGTCATCGTGAGAGCAACGCTGCCACTTCCCAGCCCCAACACCAGCCATACTACACCCGCCTGCAGCCCGGCTCTCACCTCGCTGGTGATGCTGCTGCGGCGGCTGTTGCTGCTGCTGTTGTTGTTGTTGTTGTTGTTGTTGAGATGGCACGGCTGACTTCTTCTTGGAGGTGGTAGAAGAGGAGGAAGAAGAGGTCGAGGAGAGGGAGGAAAACGAAGACGTAGATGATGAGGACGGTGACGAGGAGGAGGAAGAGGCACCGAGACCCAGGCCACTCTTGTCCCTGCTACTGGCACCCCCCCAGGCGCTCTTGGCTTCACTGGCTTTGGTGTGGAGCAGGATGTCATCGGTGGCTGTTAGGTATTTCAGCAGCTCAGTGCAAGGCCGCCTCACCGGGCGGTTCTGTTGGCTAGAGCCCCCTCTTGCTTTGCCATTCCAGGGGCTCTCCATCTGTGAGATGGAGAGGGAGAAAACAAGAAGTTTACTACAAGTGGTTTACTTAAATAAAAAGTTTTACTCATTTTTGTTAGTGCACTGCAGTGATCCAATTGTGAGAAATGCTCAACTTTATTTGGCACAAAAATAAAAGTAAAAAGAGACGGAGCCACGCAGAGGCTAAAAGAGTGACTCAAACAGCCTGAGCACAGTAGTCGCCCAACTGTCGGGGAGGCGATGGTGGGAGTGCCGTCCGCCCATCATCTTAATTGCGTGGCCCCCCGAGCACCACCGCGCCACTCTGTACGAACACCATGTCCTCCGGGAGTCCTCATTCGCTCTGCTCCAGAAATGGATGACTCAAAGGCACGGTATGAAAATAGACTCTGTGAAGAAGGTTGATGCACTGCATGTGCAAACATAGTATGCAGAGCACACACAGATCTGTCTGTGTTGTGTTTACGGCACAATATGGTCACATACAGATGTTTGTTTTGTTTTTTTTACATTAGGCGGATTTTAAACACGAGGTAAAGCTTAACAAAGAGTTTCCCTAACACATGTCACTGTAACTGACACTGAATCTGCAGTATGGTGAACTCTTGACACTCTGACTGCTAACCCATATATTTATTTATTTATTTACATTCACAAAACTAGGATAGCTACACTGAAATATATCAAATCCCCAAATCCCCCCCCCTTTCAGAGCCATCTAATGAGAACATCAAGTCTGATATTTTGATCTTGTCATCTCAAGGCATCAATCTCGCTGCAAGAGCGCCTGTCGCTGTGTTTTTTTTTTTCTTTTTCTTTTTTCCAAAAGGCACCATACCAAGGCGGATAAGTGGTGGAGCTAATGAGACAACGGTGCTGATGCCTCGCCTGGAAAGCCCAACAGCAATCAGCCTGTTTTCATTACGAGATGGCCCCCTGGGATAGTAGACTGCTAGAGCAGTAGTCTAACATCTTCTAAAGGCGGCCACCAAAACAAGAAAAATGTGAGGGAGGGAGCAAGACAAGAGCAGGAGCAGAGTGAGAGAGATAAACAAACGCTAACACAAAAAAAAACAATTCTGTGTACAAGAGAGAAATAAGCAGCAAGGCTGCGCATGTATTTGTGTGTGTGTGTGTGTCCCTACCTTGACGACGGCAGGTGGTGGTCTGATCCGGTGGTTGCTGCTGGCTGCATGGTTCTGTGCCTTGCCACCTGTGTATTGATTATAGCTGAGCTGGGAGTTTGCGGGTGCCAGAAGGAGCTTCTTCAGCTGCAAAAGGACCCAAACAGAACCAGAGAGGTTGTAAGAGAAAGAGGAAGAGGAGGAGGAGGAGGAGGAGGAGGAGGAGGGAAAAAAAAGAGTGCATAGGTTTTTCAAGTGACCATTTTCTTTTAATGAGTCAGTGTTTTTATAAATGTGCAATCAGAGGAGGCTGATATTGCAGTTAAAAAGAAGTAGGAGCATGTGGCATGGCAAGGTGAGGTTTTTCTTACTGTGCAGGTGTTTTTGTGTACACACCACCATGGCTTCTCTAATGTAATTGAATAAACACACTAAGGCATTTGGCTAAAGGTCATTCGGAAAGGACCAGCATGGAATAAAAAGGACTATAGCGTAACATAACATTTTAGGTCAGAGCCTTTAAGCTACCCAGATGGTATGATCGTGTGTAAACATCAAAGCACAAAAGGTAAGATGACATCTCATCGAGAGGTGTGTGTTTTTTGGGGGGGCCAAAAAAACCACGACGTTGACATAGGAGGATTAGCTGAGTCCTGCTGAGGCTGGAGGAGATGAGATGGATTTCTGTTTTCCCTCACTTTCATTATGTGCAGGTTTGATTTCAGGGCCCGTGGCACTGTGTCAACCACTGTTGGCCCCGCCACAGTGTTCATATCATTGAATTGGCACCACGATTGCAGTTATGTAATTAGCAGTTAGGAGTGAACACAGTGATTTATTCCATTTACTCCTCCCTGCATCCGCATCCCTTGCATGCTCTCACTACACATAAATTGGACACATTGTTGCAAACATGGAGTGTGACTTGGGCAGACAAATGAACACTTTTGCTGCCCAGGCTTGTTGAAGAGTTTTATCTGGTGTCTGCCATGTACTGGCAAATAAAAAAAAGCAACAGTGAGTGCTAGGTTGGAGGTCAAGCTTTCTGAATAACTTTCAGTTTAAAGAAAGAAGAGCTGTTACCAAGGAAGGCTCCTCGGGCTCTGGGGTGCGTGGTGAGCCGTCAGGAGAGGAGGGACAGCTCTGGTCACTGGCATTGGTCACGTCCCCATCTGCCAGGGCCTCAAACGAAGGCAATCCGTCCTCATCCACCGGGATGCTGTCCAGGGTCTCTGTAAGCACTGCCAGCAAGTTGGCCTCATTTTCTTCATCTATCTTCTTAGGAGGGGAAAAGGGGGAAAGACGGAGACAAAAAAATAGAGAGAGAGAGAGAGAGAGAGAGGAAAAATAGGACATTTTAGTCAGTAGAAGTTACATATTTTTATATCTTTCAAAAAAGTTAAGGTGGTGGGTGGCTCCATGCAGGCTTTCATTGTTGATACTGGGATTTTTTTGCTGCAGCAGAGCTCACTCTATTCTGGCAGCCTTTTAAAAAACAAAATTCTCCTCATGTGCATGTGAGTCAAGCCTGTCAGTCATATTTTAAGCACGCAGCTTACTGGACCAAAATAATATCTCCCCCAAGAAACCCATTACCAAGGCTGACAAGTAGCAAGTATCTAGGGAAGATGGGAGCGGGCTAGGGTGGATTGTGGTATGGAGGGTAAAGGAAACAATGGGCAGACTCTCTCTCTCTCTCTTCGCCCTGAAAACTGAGTGAAAATCTGATTTTTGAAGATGTTTGCAAGCAATCCACAGATAAGGAGAAATTCAAATCCACTAATGCTAAATAAATGCGATATATTTAAAATGTTGGCATGACAGCTGATTTTCACAACCATTAACATTTCACGATAAATAAAGCTTGGTCTTGTCACTCAGGAGTTGTGTGCTTGCTGCAGCTGGTTGTGAATAGTAGAGATTATAAACAGTCTGAGAAATAAAGACGAATATATGCAGAAGGGAAGAGAGGAAGAGATGTGAGCTGCCAGATATTGACATGGGAGAGTTTACTGAGGATAATAACAGTTTATGTTCTGTATGTAGAGGGGGAAAAAGGGATGTATACAGATAGATATTAAGAATGAGAGGAACAGTGTAAGTGTGTGGGTGTGTGGGTGTGGGTGTCTGCATGTGTGACGAGTGACAACAGGAACTGCAAGTTCCAGGCCCATAAAGCCCAGGGGACTTTAAGACAGCGGAAAGATAAACAGCGTCGTCACCCTGGGATGTTCTGTGGCCAGCCCAACAAGAACAAATCCCTTTATGCACACGGCGGGATTATCATCGCTCGGTGACAACGTGTGGCCATCATTATGCTGGGGGGGCCACCAACCTCTCAGATACCGGGGCTTCACTCTGCACACCCAATTCTTCATGTCTAACCCACTGATTTTACACAATTACACACCCACCATGGATAGCACTTCTGGAGAAGCTTTGGATTTACCAATGAGATAGCGGCCATTTTAATGCTTCCCTCCCCTCCAATTTTCATTTAAAGATGACACAGATATCTTGGACGTTCAGTTAGCTGACTAACAGTGAGGAAAACGTTAATCTGATGCTCATTGAGTAGATTTTCTCCTAACAACACGAGCACTCAGTCATTATTAAAAAAATGATAAAGGAGACATACAGTATTTCACACAAGATAACACGGTGTAGTCTGGGGCCACGTCGTACTGGCAAGCAAATGCCTTGCAGGAAATTGCTCTGTATGAGGTGGCATGCTGTTTAATTACTTGCATGGAGCTTCAAAATCCACTGTGCTGGAACCGTGTGCTATTGAAATGCTCACCATTTCCAAGGATCCCAAGTTATTACCTGAGCACTAAGCGGATAGGTATTAACTGCTGATAATGGTGGAACCCTGGCTTAGTCCAAACATACACCCGAGCATGAGAAATTAACATTTTAAGATCACAAAATGAGTCTTTAATGAGAAAGCTGTCTTTTTAGGTGTATACTCATCAACTGTGCAATCAATGCTATATATAGGTGTGGCTTTACTCACCTATAAAGCTATGGAAATTGTAATGTCTGAGAGTAGTTACATTAAAAGTTGAGCCGAGCTTCGTTATATCATGGTTTGGAAAGGATTGGGGGAATTTCTGAGGCTAAAATGTAGTGATTTCAATCCAGTTTGAAAAAAAAACCTCTACCAATTGGCAAGCTCCCACAGGCACACTGTATCCCCGAAGATAACCCAGAAGGGACTCTCATATTCTGAAAGAGACACTTGTAAAACCCTGAGTCGTGACGATCATGCAGGAGCTGCTGCTGCTGTGGCTCTAGAGGAGGCACTCATAGGCCAAGTAGGGATTTGAGAAACTGGGGTAAAGAGCAAACCTCAGTGATCATTTCTACCCTGGAGAGAGAATGATCTAATACTCCTGTCCAAGAGGGTGAGCTTTTCCCTGCCAGCTTAAGGACCACACCTTAAAGAGTTTCCGCACCAAAGTCAATCCACAACCAATAACTCACTGCTGCTGCTTTTATATTTATAAACAAAATCTCAGTCTGGGTGGACTTCAGGAGCTATGGCACCCAAAGGGGGTGGCACCAGCACAACCTGGCAACCTGCTGATGGCCATGTCCACTTATATTGATTACTACAGCAGCTGCTGAGAGGAGAAGAGGACAGGAAGAACAAAGAGGGAAGAGAAAAATTGTCTCGGCGGAGGCACTTTCTCGCCCATCCCGCTTAATGGACCTCACCGAATTAAAGAGATCTTAACAATCCTGGGCTAATTGTGGGATCACAATATATTAACCCTGCTCCAATTCTAAAGGGTGCTATTTTGCAGCAGTTTTATTCCAAATGCTTCAATTAGCCATAAAACATGCTGGCAAGTGCTGGCAGAGCTGCTCTCGTCCCTCCTTCACCTCAGCCTCCCCACATCAGAGAAAAGAAAGCCAACTCCAGTTGTTCATTATTAGGTGAGGCCCCTTTGTTATCAGGCTGGCTGTCTTTGAGATTGTCCTTGCCTTTAACTCTTTTATTGAGTTCTACAGCACAGCATTGTGTTCCTGAGATACTATTCACACAGCTGATAACGGAAGGTGAAGGTGCTGTTTTAAACAAACACTCACTTCTGAACACAGGGGCAAATAGCCAAAAAATATCTGCTAATTGCTTCTTGAGGATTCTGAGCTCCTGAGCAAATTTTCCATGGATCAGATTTTAACAAGATTTTCAGGGCAATGCATGATTTATATTAAAAAAAAAAAGAGGCAAATGTGTTGTGAAAGTGTCAGAATGATAGACCCGATCGCTGAATAACACCAAGATGAGGTTTCAACAGACTAAACAGAACTGCTGTTATCTTCAACTGAGAGGCAGAACATGTGACACACACTCTGGATGTGGGAAGATAAAATATCTCCCATTAAATGGGTCATCTGGTATTTAAAGTGCTGTTTATTCTCACTCTCTCCTTTTGCTCGTTCTCTCTGCAAATACAGGAATAGCAACTAGTTACTTATGACAGGAAAAAAACTCTTAATAAATTGATTCCAAAATTGTGAGGTGGAGTTAAAGCTGCACGCCTTGACAATCTAATTGCTCTGTATCATCTCAATCTTTATATTTTTTACTCTTCTCCGTCAGATCTCAAAAGCCTTCCCTTGGATGAGGTTAATGATCAGCCAGACCCTCTAATCATGGCACAATCAGAAATTGTGTTTGTGTGTGTATGTGTGTGTGTGGTAGTATCAAGTCATCACATCTTGACTCTGCCAAGAAAAGCAGCCTTGGATTTGATAAACAAATAATGTCATTCTGTGTTATTACCCCCGGCCCCCAGATTTCAGAGGAAATAAATCAAAGTCAGCCTTGCCGTTAAGGCGTTAGTCAGGCCTGACGCGTCGGCCGGTCACACAGGCACAACATATGGCAGCGGGGAAAGGAGGGAGGAAAGAGAGACAGGGAGGGTGAGGTATGGCACGATGCACGGCGGAGAGACAAATCATGGCAGCCGCCAGAGACGTCTGGTCATTTAGCATGAGCTTACTGAGATGGAGAGAGGGTGATTATGGCCTATACGGAGCGATGAAACCATACATAACACTGTTAAGTTCCCTCTGAGTGTCTGTGTCTGCAGTGGCACAGTCTGATGGTGTTCCAAATCATAAAACTAAATGTTAAACATCCATTGTGGTCAGGTCTGAGAATGGCCCACGACATGTAGCAGTGGAGTGGAGGCTCTCGTCGTTTTCCATGTGACTACAGAGGCAATAGTGCGTCTCGTTATTCTGAAACACTTTCCCAAGCAAACGATCCTATGGACTAGATATTGCAGATCCACTGTATATGTTCCTGGGGACTAACATCACAGTATGAGTGGCCACTGGTGTTAATTGTCACTACTTAAAATTCAGCACAGTTTACACATTCTGGTTTATCATGAGGATTTTAACTGTAAGCTGACTTTTCACTAAACAGCATGGAGTCCAAGCTCCTATTTGGTACCTCTATTTAAACAAACTGGCAGCTGTCTGAATGAAGAAAAAGTTGACTGTTTAGATGCCAGATGTCTCAGTTTAGCTATGTGAGCAATATATCAGCAAGGAAACGTTTGGCCCATCAATGAAGACCAGGATGTGAGTGTGTGTATGTGTGTGCAGAGATGATGCATCTCTTGGGAACCATTTGAGACTGTTACAGCACTATCAGATGAGTTGATGGGGGAAAGAGAGAGGAAAGTGAAAAGAGGAGATATCTCAGTGTGTGTGTGTGCATGTCTGGTGTGTGTGTGTGTGTGAGAGAGAGAGAGAGAGAGAGAGAGAGGAGTGAGCCAAAGAGAACAGTTGTTACACTTCCTGACACAGGCCAGATCCGATTGAGACACCTACCCAAGGGATGTTAGCAATGCTGTTCTTTCTAGTTCTCTGTGGGAAAAAAAAATCCTTACACCACTAACCCTGCTGCTAAAACTAACCACCACACATCTGCTGAGATCAGCTGCCACATGCCATCAGAGCCCTTTCAGTCTAATTTTGGGTCGAAATAATGCACACAAAACCAGACAAATTCAATCTGAGAAGTAGCTCCAGAGACTACCTGCGAACGCATTCCCCTATTAATGATAGATTTACAAAATACATTAATTTGTCTTCATACCAACTCTCACACAGCTATCCAAATAACTGAGAGCATCACAGGAGTTCTCTTTGATGCGTCCTGGTGGAGCTCCCCCGTCTACCGCCCTGCCCTGAGCTGCTGTTGTTTTCCTTCTAGAGCTGTCCAACAGATGGTCCAAGCAACCGTTTGCTAACACCACCAAATCACACACCATCATAATGATTGGACACTCACTCTTTTGTTTTGGCAGCTACTTCCCAATCGGCTTGGCACGAGGAAACACTGATTGCTGTGATTGCTCTGACTGTGCCTTGCTCTGACGGTCACAGCAGGAGGGGGAGAAAAACAGAGATTTGGAGCCTGAAATAAGGAATATTCAGCTAGATGCAGAGATGGCATGAGGGATGGTGCTTCCCTCGGCTTTTTTTCCCTCCTAATGGCATGCAAATAGCTATTTGCTTAAGTCGGCAGCTCTGAATGTGCACTACTAAGCAAGGGGCCTTTGAACCTACTGTTACACTGCTGATAATGTGTTGGAGGAATGCAGGGAGGGAGACAGACAGAGTGCAGAGAGAGACAGAGGAAAAAAATGGCACTGTCCATCTTGCTGCCACATTTCCTGGCTGGAATGTAAGTCTCTCATTAGCAGTCAAGTGTAGCTATCCATAAAACAATTACATACAGGCTGGTCACTTTGGTTCTGACATTTACATAGATTTGTGATAAGAGGAGAATGGACCAGAATTTCTTGTTTTTCACACTGAGGACTCAATGTTATTATCCGTTGCTGACACCACCTTTACGCACACACAAACACACACAATGCAGTTCCTGACCTTTCAGGCCCTGCCAAGCCCATCGAGGGATTGTAGCGTTTCATTTGTCATAGTAATGTCTTCCTCGGAATGATGCCAACGCAAGGAGAGCCAGGATAGAGTGGACAAGATATAGTGGTCTACAAACAATAGACATCCAGAGGTGTGTCTCTGCATCTCCTGTCCTATTGTACATCTATGCATGCACGTGTTTGTACATATGACACGGGGAACCAGTATCGGAAATTTATGGTAATTGAAATAGCAGAATCTTTTGGAAAAATGCAGTCAAATAGATTCTGCAGCGAAAAAAAGGTCACCATATTCAATTTGCACTCAATGCCATACGTGGTGCGACAGGGAAACACCTGAAAGCAAACGATCTTATCGAGGCCGCACAGCTTCACCACTTACCCGCTGCATAAAAGCTATTTGCTGATTACTAAATAAACGCATTATCTTTACTTTGATTTCTGCGTGCGCAAGTGGATGCCTTGTGGATCCAGGTAGGAGACTGCCACTGCAGTGTCTCCGCCTCTTATCCGTGTTGTGACTTTGTGAGCATGCTATCAGTTTTTTTTTAGGGCCATACGTGCATGTGCTGCACGTGTGGTTGAACACAGGTCTTTGCATGGTGGATATAACGATGTGGGGATGCACCTATCTTTACAAGTAAAGAAATGAAACACATCAAAGGAATTGTGTGCATGAGTCGATACAATCCCAACTCGTCTACATGAGGCAGACCATGAGAAAGGATGAAAAGCTCTCACAGTCTGTCTTTGTAGCAACAACACTGAATGTTGAGCTGAATTTCATTTTAATCTAGGATCTATTCTCTGTGGAATACTGATCATGTAGACTTTAGAATGGATAGGCTTTCTTATGACAGCTTACATTTAGCCAAACACACCTGCACCAGACTGTGCACTGTCTGCCAAATGCAGAATGATCAATGGTTGTTGACCACTCGATGAAAAGCATCCAACACTTGAAATCCCTTTTCTATCTGCCCATCAAGTTATTATACAACAAAGCCCACGGCAATATGAAAAGAGGTTTTGGCTAGCCAGAGTGTAGCCTGACAATGGTCTTCTGGAAAGAGCTGATCAACAAGCAGAGACAATTTTAGAGATGTTGACTTCCTGAGGTTAACAGCTCTATTGCAGCGGATACATACAGCAGATTTATCCCGGATACACCACTTCACAGACACACACGCTACACATATTTTACCATTCACCTGATAAAAACCATGCCTGCTACAGATGTGCCAAATAATCATGTGTACACCATAATTAAGTACTTGCAAGTTGATGAGTACTGGGTATAATTCCATCTTTTTTCCCCTTCAGACTGATTTTTACTTTAATTCTAGAATTTTTTGTTTCAGACATAAAAGTTTCTAATTTACTAAAAGTGAAATAAAAGCAATGTTATATAACTGCAGTGAAAAGCTTAGTGCTTTCACTTCAGACTCAGGAGTGACTGATTGGGCAGCAAGTGAGTCATCCAAGCATCAAGTCACTCATGCATCAGCAGAGCCTCAGAGAGCCTCTTGAACTATTCGAGGCCTGTGCAGACTTAAATGCTCCGGGGAGGGGGGAATAAGCTGGAGCTATAAGCATGCAGTGCACATCATAAAGCTTAGTTAGAATGGGAAGGTTTTTTTAATGCATGGTTGACAAAGTTTATAAAAACTGACTCAACTAGGAAAGACTAGTCCTTCACATGTACAGGACAAGGTTGTGATGGACACAGTGTTAACCTAAGTTGTGAAATTATAAATTGTACTGTGTTGGCTCCACATTGTAGCAGTGACTCTTGGTAGAGGTGTACAATGAACAACTGGAAACAACTCTTGTTAGTGTTTGTGATGTTGTTGCTTCTTCTGTTTTCCACCTATGGAATGTGTGTTCTTCTCTCTAGTAAACTCTGCTTTGGTTCCCCTCTCTTTGGTTCAAGTCAACCAATCAGCATTAGAATTGCAAAGAGTGTCAACGCTAAATGGCAGCTTGCTGCTATCCCCTGCATTGGCTGATTTCTTGTAATCCTCATATGCGCATATCTACCCAAACAAACATCAATGTAGTACCGTGAATCAGTCATTATAGATGCAGGGTGTGTTCACCCTTGTGTCAAACACAGCTTGCTATTAAGTTGCTCTTTAATTTCTCCCTTAGCTGCATGAATTTGTGCAGTAAATTATTAATTATTGCTTAGAATCAACAAAGTTCTCCAGAGTCTGTGTTGCAAACTCCCAGAAACTGACTGAAAATGGCAAACTGTCAGAGCAGAACTGGCCAAGGCTACTGCAACTGCTGGGTATACTGGCATGGAATATACACACACCTGGGATCGATTGGCTTTTCCTGGAGAAGGGAAGCAGTCTATTGTCCAAGACTGACAATGCTTCACTATGAATCAACACTTCTCTGCATCCTGCTCTGCTTTCTATCTATTTATCTCTCTCTTTCTAGGTTTCTTCCTCTTTTTTTTCTTCTTCATAGTGTTTTTTCTAACATGACCTTTCCTCTTCCCTTTACACACCTTTCCATGTCAGTCTTTTATCACTTCACTTCATCTCGGTTCTTACACCACCCATTTTTCACCGTACTTTAGAAGAGTATAAAAGCATTCTAGGAATCCTGTGTTTATATCTTCCTCTAACTCTAAAGTGTACACTATTAAATAATACAAGGAAGGTTGGCTTTATCGCATTGCATCGTTGCAACATGTTGCAGTGTCTGTGAGAGTATGAGATAGAAGGGGGGCTGGATTATTGGCTTAGTGTTTTGGCCAGGTTAAAGTGAAACAGCCCTGAAAGGCTCTTAGTGAGAGATTACCCCAGGTACTAAAAATAGTAATTTCCACCCAATACACACACATAACGGAAAGTGATGAAAGTGTTATGTCTGTCCAGAAAAGACCACAATCTTTGTATGGGGTGTCTCGATTACACCAAGACACACACACATGCTCACGTACACATCGGTGGCTCCAGTGTGATGACAGAGATGGCTATCCACTGGGGGCATGGGATCAGCTGGGGCAGGAACACCAAACCATGCCTCAATCAGCAGCAGTGGCCCACTGGGAACATGCGTTGAGTGTGTGAGTGGTGTGAGTGTGACAGAGAAGAGAGAGAGGGACAGGCAGCCAAGCAGCCACCAGCAGACCCAAAAAGATGTTCCCTTGCTCTTTTTCCAAACATTCCCTGAGGGGACTTTTTTTTGGCCACATCCATCCCTCTGCTTACTATCCCTTTTATCCCCCCTCCTCTCTCCCTCCTTCCTTCCAGTCTTTCTTTCCAAAGGCGACTGTTGGAGGCCAGAATATATTTGTTTAGCCACTGCTGCTCCAACTTCCCATCGGCCAGGAACAAATGCTTTGCCTTGGGAGGGAAAGACAGCGAGGAAGGGTGGGAGGGAGGAAGGAGGGAGCCCAGAGTGTTGTGGGGGAGCGAGTTGAGAGCTCTTGTAGTGGAGTGGATCTGACAGACGCTCCAAGATGACACAGGCTTGGACAGCCTATGTCTGCGTCTCTCTACTATACATCTGCGCCTGTTTGTCTGCGCTCCATCTCATTTGGGTATCTTGAAACAGTATAGCCGCGGGCGTGAAAGCACACCCTTGCCTTCACGTTGACAGAGATGGAGGATTTCTGCTATCAGACAGTGCAAACATTGTATCAGCACAGTAAAACTGAAGGCAACCTGAGATGAGGAAAAGCATGGTGTTTCTAATAAGACTCACTTCAGAAAATCATATTATACAGCGGAATATGATAATTCATACACCCTTTGCTAGAGCAGTGAACTGATGCGGGTGGTGTACTCTCAAATGTCAGCATAAATTTGCAAAATAAACGCAGCCGGCATTCAGCAGGGAGTAGGAACAGGGACAATAAGGGTCTCTGCTGTGTGTGTATGTGTATGTGTGGGCGTGACAATTCCTCTCAGAGGGTCTATGACTTGACTCACATGAGTTCCAACAAGTGTGTGAGCTAATCTATGTTCACATGTGTTTGCAGGCAAACATTTCAGCACAGCATATTTTATCAAAGCCTGCTAAAGATGACCCAATCAATCTAATCTGCCTTTACTTAACAATAAGCACTCGAGCATCTGTCCAATAAGGCGCAAACACAAGCAAGACAAAGCACCATAATGCTTTTTGAAGCCTGATGCCATCACATCCGGTTGGATTTTTAAAAGTGACATGGCCCTCATATGTGCACATACTCACAGCATGTCCCAATACAACAATATCACAGTAATGCTTTAAGCCTTGGCATCTTATTTTACTACCTACTAAGCCCACAACCTTTTACTTCCAATCCATGGGCTTTGCCTCAGCCTGGCACAACTCCAAGCGTCTCCTGGTTTATATGTTTGTCTATTTCACAATCCATCTGTCCCTGTGCCTCTCTGTCTTGTCACCTGATGGCCTTTTCTGTCTCTGCGCCTCCTTTTGTTTCTCTTTTCTCTATCTGCCCTTGTCCCACCTGTCTATCTATCATCACAGCAGGTATCACAGTGATAATATGTAAACTCAGAGCCAATTTTCTTCATAATGGCATAGACTGACTCACAGCCTGCAACAGCTGTAAATGCCTCCACCTGTATACGTGTGATGCAGTCGTGCCAGATCTCTGTGTGACCACCACATTGGAATCTTAATAAGCCAAAACCAGCGAGACACGTTTCCATCAATCAAACGGACAAAGCTTGACGTGAAATCTGAGTGTGGTCAAAAAGACACTGGGTAACACTTCTATGCCGTTATCTTTGGCAGTACATTGGGAACTTATTGTGAGTAACTACCCCTTAACAACTGCAGCCTAAAATAGACAGTGGACTTTCACGGTCGGCCCGTTTTGAAGAGGTGTCAAACATGCTGTGCTGGGAGCGATAGCTGTTCTGTGTGTGGTGTGGTGTATCATTCTCTACATTTTGTGTCAGGGACAGTTGGGACGGTGGCAGGGAATGGAGCAAAAGGCCAGCCAGGGGACAGCTTGTGATCTGAGACCGTATGCTGCTTACGGAACGGAACACACATGGTTAGGAACAGAGGCTAAAAGGCATCCACACATACACCTAGACTACAATTTCCATTGCTCAACAACATTATTTCCGGTCCCTGCTTTACTGTATAACAAAGTGAATCATTGCTTACTCATTTTCTACTTTGGCATATGCAACCTAAGTCCTACTGTGAGAGAAACAGCTCATGTTTGTCTTTCTATTAAAGCTGCAACTGATTTCAACAGCAATTTTACTTAACTAATGAGCACAGGTTCACACTTCCACAAAGCAAACTTTCATGAGGACATTCAAAAAAAGGAGGTCTCTGTGTGACAGCTGCACCCAGCTGTTCCACACTTTACTGAACAACGCCTTGATATTCTTCTACCTGGTTTCCCTCACAACACACACACATACACACTGTGATTTCTTAAGTGGAAGGGAAAATGCAACAAGGCTTTAAATCTGGCCAGTTATTAACACTTTCTCTAATCTTCAACTTTTGATTGGATGCTTCTCTGTTTAATGTAGAGGCCAATCGGGGGGTTGCAAGGAAGTACAGCTGCAGCCCCAGCCTTCTGATCCTTGCCGAGCAGCAAACTTTCCTCTGTCAGATTAAGTAGGATTAGCTGGGTCCTGCTGTATGATGAACTGAGTACTTCATATGGTGACTAGAAACTTTCCAAAGATGGAAAAAAAAGCCTGGTCAGGCAAATGTATTACTTGCTTTGAAAACCCTTTTTCACTGCTTAATTAGAAGCCTTTCCATATCCTCAGCACAATACAATAGCTGTTGGCCTGTCGAGTGTGTGAAAACATCAACCGCTTACTGCAATGTACAGTATTTGTGTGGAGGCAAACACGTGCTCTGTTGTGCAGGAGCATGTGCACACAAACACAAGCTCTATGCCACACTTGAAGTCACACACAGCTTCCTGCTCAGAGCCAGTTCCCTCATCAGGGTCCTCAGTGGGTGCTAAGTTCCATTGTGTTTTAAAACCACACACACACACACACAAGCACATGCATACACTCTCATTGGTATTTTTATCCATCCCCCGAGCCACTCGGTGGCTGCAAGCCATATCACTCTCAGACGACAGAGGAGTCAGGGTCACACCAGCTAGTACTTAAGCCCCCCCCCCCCCCCTTGTGTGTAAGTGTGTGTGTTAGGGTGGTCTGCAGAGGTAGAATGTGTGGTGATATAAAGAGACTCTGAAAAGGTGGTGGTGGTGGTGGTGAGGAGGGGGTCAAACGTGGAAAGAATTTAGTCTGTTATCAACTGTTGCCTGCAAGACCACTGAGGACACACACACAAAACACACAACAGAGACCCTGGATTTGTGACTACATGACAGGGTCATAGGCACACACACACACACACATACTGCCTTCTCAGTCAGGGTTTTTCCTCCTGAGGCGAGGCTAAAGCATCCAATCTCAGTCTTTCTTGTCTATCTCTGGCACTGATAAAGGCTTATAATGAACTGGGGACTGGAACTCAGTCCCAAGACCGATGGCTTTATGGCCCTGGCCAGATCATCACCCTCTGTGGACTTCGTTTGTCACCGGGTGAGAACAGAAAGAGAGGGCGAGATTGAAATAAAGAATGGGAGAGAGAAGAAAAAGGAAAGGGGGCAAAGATGAAAGTTTTACACTCCAACCTTTGAGAAGCATTTTGCAACACCGCCACCCTGTCTGGAGTTTACTACGGACGCCTTATGTCAGATGTGTGCCGCATTAGTGACTCTGAGCTGAAATAAACGCTCAAAGTTTTTATAAGGCAGCATACTGGCGCGGCAAGGATCCAAACAAGGGGACAAAGGTCCTTCGGGGCTTATCGCTCACTCAACGTTATCTCCTCTTTTGTACTTGGGGCAGCAGAGTAAAAAGCATGTTTGTAAACTTGCAGCGATTGTACATTTTGTTTGGCTCGTATTCAGGAATGTGATAAGGTGTCATGTTTGTTGGGAAAATGTTATTGTGGATACCCCATACTGTGTGAAATTTAATTAAAAAAATCTTTACTTACCTCAAAAAGGTTGGATGCTTCATTCCCGTACTGAGTGGAAATGATCTCTGATTGGTCACTGTACCATTTGAGGCCACCCAAGAAGCTGTCTGCATCTAAGTCACTGACATCCAGCTCTGAGAGGTCAAGTTCAGGGAGGTCTGGGCAGAGGGGCTGGTCTTCACCAACCAAGGCAGCACACTGAAGACAAAAAAAACAAACAAAACAAAAAACAAGAAGGATGATCAGACAAAAATCAAACCTCTTTCATATGCAAATCAGACAGTTAATTATTTGAGCCAAGCTGGAAAAAACAATGCGGAAAACCCAGAGAGGAGTTAAAAGTCTTCTTCAACCTGCAGCTGAGTCATAAACAGAGGGAATTTGAACATTTGCTTCACATCTCTCAGACAAATTGAGTCATAAGTCTCCTCATTTGATCATTATAATTATTTCTCCCATATGACACACTTAATTTATGCATTTTTAACAACCTGTTTCGCACAAATGCATTCAAACCAGCAACCCTCCTGCACACCGTGCAGCCACACTCTGATCGGTGCTGGCCTTCCCCACAAGTAAATGTAGCCTGTTGATATTTTGTTATTCACCAGCCACTTTTATGTAATCTGGAGCCAATGTGTGCTGTATGCAGCAGCTGTTCCTGCTTCCTCCACACACAAATCATCAGCTCTGCTCTGGCTGCAAGTGGTGTAAGGTTGTGGACTGGAAGTGAAAATGGATGGGGTGGACAAGGTAACAAGTTTACATGGCTCAGCTGGAATGAGCAATAGTCAGGCATGCTGTGTGCTCCTTGGAAAGGTTGGAAGAGAACTTTGAGATAGCCGATGGTCATTAAAAGGCAAAAACACAGCCCAGAGAGGCGTGTTTACACTCTGTGACTGTGCAAATGCAAATCCAAGCCTGAGAAAACAGCTTAATGGCTGCTGTCTAATAGGCTACACACACTCCTAATTTAGTTTACAAGCGTCATCCAATGTATGAGAGCTACGGGGTGGCTTTAAGAGAGATATAAGATAGATATCCTCGGGCAAAGCCGGGAGGTATTTGGCCCGCAGACTGGGGAAGGGGTGAGAGTCGGGTTCGGCTCAGGGCAATGCTGAGAGAGGATGCTGTGCCAAGTAGGAAAAACCGCCCAGACACCGGTGTCACACTTCATCTGTCCTCGGAATCGCACCAACACGAATACACGATGACTTAAGAGTGTGATGAGACAAATCCGTTATGTTGCGTCGGCAACAGCGAAGGGGACAGACTCACTGCGTCTTAGGCTTCCCCGTGAGATGATCCTCTCAGACACGGCACGGCATGAACAAAAACAAAATGGTAAAACGACTGTTAAGATATGCAGAGGCTGCATGCTGGATCTTCTTGTGCTCAATTATCTTATAGACTTCTTGGTGAACTAATGAAATAGCGCCGCCAGACAGACAATCAGGGTGCACCACAGCGCTCCAGTGATTTACGCACGCATCACACATAAAAGCAGCAGATAGAAAGATTATCGGGGGGATGACTGTGGTCCGGACTGACATTTCTCTTATTTAAAGACATAACCATGCATGCATTTTTCACAGGAATGGTCCAAATATGAGCTTCTAGAACGCGCACATTAGTTGGATTGACCTAACGCAGTCCAAACGCTCCCTCTCCTGAGACCTACCCGGATTAAAGTGCAAATGAGGGCATCTGAATGAGCAAACATTTCCGAAATCGGTCGAAAATGACAGCATCTTACTTTTTTTGAATCAAAGCAGCTTTCGTTTTTTTATAATTTAATCACAGTGGCTGCTCACATAATCACAGATGTGCAGTCAGACTGCAGTCATATCATGGAGTTACTGTGACAGCATCACTGTACACAATATAGGCAGGTAAACGTCCACAACGAGCCGGATGGACATTTTGGATCATGAGGTCAAACAAATGTAATCTGCGTGCGCTTTAAGCAGGTATGTTAGACCAGATTAAAAGACTACTGGAGCGATCGTCAGCTAATTACTTGGATGAAGTGGATGGATTTAAAAACATATAATCATCGACCCAGGCTGGGTGCTGCTCTCTAGCCGGGGCAACGCTCCTCCGGCCGGGATGTTGGCAAACACACACACACACAGACGTGCCCGGTACCGTTAATATGATGCTCCTGCGCAATGCCAGATAGCGGTGCCTCAGAGTGGACAACCTTTGCTCCTGCCTTTGAAAAAAAAAACATAACATGCGCTATCCTGACACGGCACATCAAAGGGATTATTATCGTCAGTGGATTTCATGCGTCAGCGAAATACCTGACTTTGAGACATTTCAGTCATTTCGCCATGAAAACCTTCTCGGCACCGGAGCGCGTACAGTCCGCGGTTGGGAAAGATATCCGTCAGCTTGCAAGCACTCGCTCCGACTGAACAGAGATCCTATGAGGCGAAGCAATGGTCCTGAGCCCGTGCATGCATTACAACAACTACACCTTTAACTGAGGTGAAAAGGTAGATTCCGCACATTCCCTCCACTTGTCATATATCCCCGTGTTGTATATCCCTCGCATCCTCATCTGCGTCCAGACGCGCACTACACCGGCATGCCACGGACAGCACTGGCAGAAGAGGAAGAGAGAGAGAGGGAGAGAGAGAGAGAGAGAGAGCGTAGATTTATGTGGAAACCAGAGTGGTAGTCGGTGCTGTCCATCCTTCCACAGGAAAAAAAAAGAAACTCCAGCGTGCTAGAAAGATGAAAGGAGTCGGATTTTTTTTTTTTTTTTTATAAAAGATGCGCTCACCTCTAATTCTCTCCACACCGAGTCCTGGTTACACCTGTCCCACGCCATCCAGCCACTGAATGACGGTCCGAAAATAAAAGAAAAAAGAAAAGAAAAAAGAAAAAAAGAAAGAAATCAAGTAAAAAAGAAATCCACACACGCTTCCCACTCGCTCTCACACAGGCAACTGCTGCCCCTCGCCTAGAATGAACCGAGGGCACCTGTCTTACAACTGCTTTCCATCACATGACAAAGCTATTAAAAGTAGGCAGGGGAGTGACTCCGCGTCCACACACTACTCGCCAGTGACGCGCGGTGAGCAGGCGGGGTCTGGCTGCGCACATAGTAAAATCCTCTCTGTGCACTGCAAAAAATGTCCATAAGCAAACCATATCTGGACCCGCGCATAGAACATGATGTACATAAAACATAATGTAGCATATCCCGACTAGTTTTTGTGGGATTTTAATGAAATAGTCCCAAGATAAATTTCTTAAAGGAACTCGATGTGCTTATGAACACACGCTTTGCTTTTTGCAAACATAAAAATTCTATCAACATCTTAATAAAAGTGATATATATGTGTATATTCATCATAAAACTTGGGAGAACATGTCTTTTTGATGTTTTTTAAAGGGAAACCTTAAACTCTGTGCGCCAAATAATGTCCAAACTACCATGTCTTGATAATTTACACTTTTTTTAGACTTTTCTCTGCACAAGAAAATTGTCCACATTCAAAATTTTGCTTTATTCAATCATCATTTATTTATAGGATAAACACTTTTATATTGTGGTGATCATCTCTCTTGCGTCGGCTGTAACCTAAAATGCCCGTGTTTGGCGTGTAGAATATCAAACATTGGTAATTCAGTCTTTCGGGAAGTATTTCTTTGTCCATTCAGAGGCAATAAAAAGGACAGGTGGCAGTATCAACAGTGTATACAGTGTCAACAAGACGTGTATAGGCAACACTACCTCGGTGAAATAACAACAAAAGCTTTGTGGACATTTTAAACAGTCTGCTCTTTTTCTGTTGGGAAGGAATTCTCTTTCACTGCTAAACTTTATTGTCTTCCTCTTATCATTTATGTCGTTTTGTATGTAAATGATTGTGACTTGTTTGTCAAAAAAATAAAAACATTGTTTCTGTTTGGACACAGCCTTTGAGAAACTCACTCCATGGACTATACAATTTTTAGTCTTGTAAGCCTATTAAGTTCACCTGAGCATGTAAAGAGCTATTGTCTGCTTAAATTAGTGAACCACATACAAGTATAAGTCTCATTAAACACAAAATTGCACAGAAACCTGTAAAAAGGTTCTGCGACTGGAGCTGTAAATTGTTCAGATTATGTTCCAGTGAGTATACACACTGTGTGTGTGTTATGTTTATGACGCATTTGTACCAGTAAATCTATACATCTGCCTCTCCACGCGTGCCCACCCAGAAACTGAGGCGAAACCCGCTTAGAGCAGGTGGCATGTGCAGTGACCTCACAGAGCCCATATGGGCCAGTGCCACACAGATACGAGTGTAGAGTGGCATCATGGGAGTGACATGGAGCTCAAAGGTATAGATGGCTCTGTGAGTAAGTTTAACTCGACAACAAAGGATTTGCATGTAACCTCTCCGTTTTTTACATGATGAGAAAATGTGAAGGTAATAGCAGGTACTGGTCAGGTAGAATAAGCAGATACTTGCCAAAAAAAGGAAAAAAAAATCTTGGCAGGAGATATATGCTGGTAAATAATATTTCTCTCCTCCTGAAGCAGCATGTGAGTCACAGTAAAAAGGCTTATCTGATTGTACTGTTCATGCCAATTAAGACAACACAAGCTAAATATAGATATAATGTTTTGATTTCCTTTCTTGAATGGCCTTTGATTCTTTTTTCTTTTCTTTTTTTTGTTCTGCACACACTTTCTTGCTGGGGGCTGGATATTTATGTATGCAGTGGTAGAGATTTGTAGATACGGGAATCATTTCCAAAGGAAAAGAGAGAGGAGGGGGGCTTCTACATTCCAACTGAAGTACAGGTAATCTTTGAAATGCCACAGCTTTTGTTTCAGTTGCAGAGAGCTGATAATAAATGGGGAAGTATGGGGAGACTGTCACCGATTGGTGCTGAATGAGAAATAGGCAATGTTTAGTGCAGCCTACATTGGAGGAGATCGTCAGGGCCGGAACACTGCGAGCTACAGGACCAGCATCACTGCATGTTCAATCATTCTGCTCCTAAGAACGGCCTTGGGTCTTGCTTTCACACTGCTCTTACATTTAGCCTCTCTTATAGATATCACCTCTTGGAGGACTGAAGCTATAGGATGGAGTGTGAAAAGTTGTTCGCACCCATTTGATGCATGGCATGTTGTCGTATGATGGACCCAACAGCTCTGGCTGCCTCCTGAGGCTTTGACTAGACTGAACTGCAAAGCATTACCTGGCATATATACATCACAAAAAGCCATTGGAAAATAAACACTTCAAAAGAGACTGTCATTAAAGCAACTCTTAAGTGAAGAGGATACCAGGTTTCATGTGCAGACAGGGTTTTAATGATTAAAGCATCTCTCCAAAGAGTCAGTCGACAAGTGGAGTTCTCAGAGCCAAAATGAGGCTCATCCACAGATAATTCCATTTGTTTGAATATTATGACTCATGTACTGAGCCTCCTATTTGCATTTCTGGTTTTAGATTGAATCTGATGTTAACGTTTCTATTAAAGTGGCAAGTTGTAAAATTGTAAAATGTAAAAATAATTCAAACATTCAAAAAGAAATCATGAGACTTTCAGGAAATCGCAGCTAAGAGGGACCCCGTTCACACTGGCTAGAGCCGGATTCGGGCCGTATCTGGATATACCTGGATAGTTTTTTCTGAGTCTGAACAACGCAAATCCGGATATATCTGAATAGATCGAGGTGGATCTAGCCGGTGGATCTAGTGGATGCGGCGTGATACTTCCAGTTCACAGGGACAGTGTCCGGTTTGCAAAGAGTGACACGGGACAAAAAAAATGCATTCTACCGTGGCCTGAGCAGACTCTGTATATTACGAGGCACCACCTAGTGGTTTGGAGGACAGCAAACAAGCCGGGTTAAGCTGGATTGAGCATGGACACGCGTGTGTGATAGCCAGATTTGAAAATAGGTCTGAACATATCCTGCTTAAAGGCTATCCGGATTCAATCCTATTCTAGCTGGATTGACTTTCTCCAGTGTGAACGAGTGTCTTAACCAGCCAGCAGCAGCCTGTACCCCAAGGTGGGAAAGTATTGAGTCGCTGTAGCATCAGGTCCACCCTGAACATGAGAGGAAGAAAAAGCCATGTTCCCTAGAGAACTATTTTTCCTTTTAATTACTACCTGATGGATAAGTAAGATCTTGGTAAGCAATCATGTTCAAGGCTAACGAGAAAACTAATCAACTAGCATCTGTTGTTAGAGAAGCTTGGGCTGCTTGTGTCCCTCTTTGTTCACCACAGGGACTGCAGTGCAACAGATCATCATGCTGGTTGGTTGCTGGAGGACTTCTATGCCGTACCAGCGTCAGACAATAGTGGACACAAACACTACGAATTCCAAGTGTAAATAAACCAAATCTGAAATAAAAGAACCCAAAGAGAAAAAAACAGTAAATACTGCTTTTTGCTAAACCAAATCAAACCTTTAAAGAGAGTCACTGACCCTGTATTATGGTTACATATTGAATTCAAATACAGTCTTTCTGAAATGGTGTCTGTTCTGACAGCGCATCCATCCTTAAGTGACTGTGTCTTGTTTTTGCTTTTTCCATAAATTGTGTCACTGGCCCTCTGAGAGAGTGCTGCTGCTGCTGCTGCACAGTGTGTGTGTGAGTGGGTGTGGGGAGGGGGGGGGGGGGGTGATTCATATCACTTTGTTGCATGTCATTGCTCCCAACAGAATCCATCCTAGCATCTGGCCATTTTAATACATGGTGGCTGGATTCATAGGAATTAATTGAGGGCAGAGGTAAAACAGAGTGCTGCATCTATTCATGTATAGTCCGGGACTAAAATAAGACAGCTTATGCTTTGTTCTACGAGCTGTCATTTAATGTGCCTTCAGATCTTCAGCGCATGGGTCATTTTTCCACTTGATAAGTCATATTGTTTTCTCCTTATTAGGGCACTGTGGAGGAAGTGGTCACATTTCACAATAGTCAAATGCTCTACAATAACATAGGATGTAATGCCATACAGAGGAGGCTACAGGAAATGTAAGTGGATACAAGGTTCTAATGTGGTGTTGAATGACCACACAGACCAGTTTAAAAAAATCATTTATTAAACCTATATGATGCTATAAAACAGTTTCACATATTTATTCTACCGTTTAGTTTGCAGTGTCCATATGTTTGGCCTCCATATAGGCTCCAAACTCATGCATTATAAGCAATATAAACAGTGTGACGCCATGAATTGTACCAGTGTTCGCCCTTTGACATACTGTAAGCTTGTGCATTTTCCCTCTGTGAAGATTTTACATCACCTCTCTTTGTAGTGCCCTTCATAGAACCCGTTGCCTTGCCGCCCCGCGTGGAAGCATGTAATCCTTTCCATCAATAAACTCCACTGTGTCATTTAGCCACTCTCAGGATGGCGGCTACTTTCCCCACAGAGAGTCCAGCCCACATTATTAAGGCAAATGGCATGAAAGGGGCTAGGGCCAGTTAGCCATGGCTGAGTCTTGGAATTGAAAATAGCATCAGTCCCACGCAGGGACTGGTAAACACAAAAAGGAGCCTGGGGCGCTACACAGGACCACCCTCCCCTTCCATACTCCAGCTCTGTTTTGGAAGAGCCGGGAAAAAAGCAGCGGCCGTGTCTCTCCCCCAATCCCTCCCCCCTGCAGTCGAATAATATCACGGTCACATAGTGAGGAGAGTCGTAGCCTCCCGTCGGAGCCGTGCGCTGCAGAGCTGTTATTGGGCTTGTTTAAAATCACCAGCGAGTCATGCAAGATGCATGTGGAAAGTGGTGGCAGGAAGAGGGTGAGCGTGAGGCCTGCCGTGTAATGAGTCTGGGTGGAGAACTGTGCTAAACTAGCGCTCTGGGCAGGGACTTTGCAGGGCACTTTGTGTTTTGCTTGGGTATAGACACAAGGAATATTAAAATTTATGAACCATGAGGGTTTGGGTTGCAAACACACATACATTAACAATGTTTGTGTGCACTCCTTGTGCTTAAAATACTACAAAACTCAAACTTTCAAACTGTATGCTACTGTCATGTAACGATGCAGTTATAAGGAGATGCAGTTAAATCTTTCCTACAGAAAAGGGCACATGAAAATAGTGCTTGTTGTCAAGCTGAATATCTGGTAAGGCACTGTTTGAAGTTTAATATAAAGTTAGTCAGTAAAAAGCAACAGCCTAGAGTATAGGTAATAGGCAGGAGAAAAAAAAACAATATTTTTTTTGCTTCCAAGATCATGTTTGTGAAAAATCTTAAACTTTATTTATTCATTTATTTATTTTTTAAAGCATAAGGAATCAAACTGAACCCGGGAAATGTGAAAAATACATGAATGATCTCATCACTGGCTACAGGCAAATTTAGGTGCATTTTTTCAGCAAAAATAAATAAATAAATAAATAAAAACCTCTAGTGGGTCACAAGGAGGGCCCTAAGCACAACAGATGTTGCTTGATTTCTAAAATAATAGAGAGGCAAGATGAATACCTTGACAGCACAGTCCTTATGTACTCTTAGCACTGGAAGAGTGCCAGGAAAGAATTAGGTCAGCTAAAGTGCATCGTGCCTTGTGGAACTCCACGTCAAAACAGCATCAGGGGAGAGAGCGGTGGAGGAGGAGGAAGAGGAGGAGGAGGATGTTTGGTGACACACAGGTAGAAATTTCTGGAGCAGCACAACCAGTTTTTTTTTGTTTTGTTTTGTTTTTTCTTCTCTTACTCTTGTATCATGGAAACGTGAGCAGAAACGTTACACCCCTGAGTCCGGGCTACAGCCTAATTATTTTCAGCAATGAAAAGAGAAGGAAAAAGAGGAATGAGGGAGAGGGAAAAAAAAATGCATGCGAATTGCAATTCTTTCATACAGCCTGCATACGGGGTGTATAACCACAAGCCTGAAAAAAATCCTTACAGCACAATAAAACTGATTGTATCATCACCTTTTTTTCCCCTTACAGGGTGCATTTCTACTACTCTTCACATCACCTCCTAAAAGGAGCATGTACTGCTGGAGTACACTGTGATGGGGGAAAGAAAAAGCAGAGCAGGGATGAGAGGAAAAGAGAAAGGCACAGTCAATACCCATTTTTGCCAAGGCATCCTAGTGAAAAAGAGCAAAGAGACAAAAGGAGCAGATGGATGGAGATGGAGCTAATGCTGAAAGAGAGTGTGACAGGGAGTAACAAAAGCAAGAGGGAGCTGCTGTGAGTGATAGAAAGAGTTGGACAAAGATGGGGCATGAATTAGAGGCAGATATGGAAGGAGAGGAAGGAAGATGGAAGCTAAGTACAGGAAGGAGTGATCTGGGGGACAGGAAGTGTCAGCTTTAACAAAAAGGGTCAGAACGATGGCAACCACTGAAGATATTCCATCTCTCATCTGAAGATAAACCGCCCTCGTTGGGAGGATGACCATGCTACTAGGCTACCAGTGCTGGTCTGACCACATCTACTATCTCACTGTTAATCTAATAGTTACCACCTTTCCATCCCCCCGCATATTCCGGTCACGGTCTGAGATCTTTCTGCTTACGATGGGTATCTGGCTCACGTGCTACGTATTCATTTACAGGAAGGTCTAGATTTTCACACACAGACATACACGCAGTCCTTTCCGCTGCCAACATGACCTCATTGCCCCCTTCATGATTGTCAAATCTTGGAAATAAAATTGAGTTGCACTGCGCTCTCTCTCTCTCTCTCTCTTTCCTTCTCTCGTTAGCAATAACAACTGTGAGAGATAATGAGATGCGGATTTGGAGATGACAGAAAGTAATTGGTTCTGATGTGTGTAAAATCATGATTTTAACTGGACACGATATTCAAATGACTTGGCAGCCATCAACACAAAAGTGTGTGTAAGCATATTGCAGATTATGCTGAGCAATAATGCTGGCTTTTCCTCGTGAGTAGGCAGTGTTTTCGGCAACTAAAGCTTTTTCTTTTTTTCTTTTTCCTCCAGTCAAATGTTGTTATGCCTGAAGCCATTTCCACTGTCTGGAAATAAAATGATTCCCATCTCTTATTTTCATGACATCTGATGATCAGTGGGTGAAATCAAGAGAAAGATTAACTGTCAGGCAGTCATTCAATCAAACCAGCCCTATGCCCTGGCTTCCACCTTGTCCTCGCAGCCTTCTCCAAGTCCCTTTTATAATCCCTTGTTGTGCATTTTGTGGTGCTCCGTGTCCACCGAGGACTGTCATCACCGCGACAATAAACAGGATTAATCAGCGCTGGCATTGGGCACTTTGGTCCAGATGACGCGTGTAATTAAGGAGTAATTGGCATGTCATCTGTACATGAGGAAATATGACATGCGCAAGCCAGATGTACTGGATGTGCCGCCCGGCAATGAGCATCGCTTGAAACAACTGTGTCCTCAAAGGCTTTTTGAAGAGCGATAACTTCCCTCTCACTGCTGACACTCGGGCTTTCTTTAACATCTTCATTCACCCTGCAAACTCTCTCACATTGTAATTCACTTGCTTATTCATTTATTTACATGCTAACACACTTAAACAGTAATTTGCTAACTTATTCATTTATTTACATGCTAACCCACTTAGTGCCGCTTGCATTCAGCAACTTATTCATTTATCCACATCCAGGATGACACACTTACTTTCTTGAGTATTCATTTATGCACGTAGGAAGTCACTTACATTCTCGCTTGCTTAATTAAGAGGCCCGCTCTCTCTTTTCACTTTACACAAAGGGACGGGTTTATGCAGCTCAATATATACCGTAGCTGAACACAATGGTAGATGGCCGAGATGCCCTTTCATGTTTAGGGTCATGAAGTCTGCAACAATAGGTCTGAACTGCCCTTATCTCTGCTTGTAAATGTGAAGCTCCGGGATAAGTCAGGGCCCGATTTCATGGCTCATGTGGGAGACGTTAGGATGAGTTTTGCCCATGCACCTTATGTTTCCCTAGTTGTCAGAGAAGCAAGTAATAAAAATAAGAAAAAAACATCACCAGCAGGCTTTAGGATAATGCTCTGTCTAAGCTCTCATGAAACACAGCAAAGATGTATAACTACATATGCAGCCATTTGTCAGTGCCAATGCAATTTTGAATTATATTAACACAAGCAGTAACATAAGGAAAGTAAATTTGCACACCATCTTCTCCATAAATTCAATTGCCTCACGATTATTAAAGGTCTGCCAAAGCAAATGAATATTATGAATCGTACATGTTTGAATTGTAATCACACCGACCAGGACACAGAAAGCTCCAGCATCACTGAAACCTAGTTTGGGGCATTTGAGCTGGTTACAGTAGGGTTGTGCTTGGCACGGAGCGAGGTCAGCCATGCATTTGGCTGGTAACCTCAGATAGCTGCTGGCTAATTTGCAGTATGCCCTCAATCGCAACAGAAAGCCCAGAGCCTTGCTGAGGAGAGAGGGTGGCCATAACGGCAAAGCAAATGGCTCATAGAGATATCCCAGTTGTTTTTCATCACATCAATTTCACGCCTGTGCCACCAGTTTTTTTTCAGAAATGTGACAAGATGGAGACAGGGAGGAGAAAAAAAGTCGGAACAGGGGATGAAGGAGATAGTGAAGAGGAAGAAAACAATGAGCTTGGAGATACATAAAACTGGCAATGTTAATCTCAACGCCTGCTCCCAGTGCCAGTGATTGCTGTCAGAGCTGTCTCATGAACAAACAAATAAAAAAAAATCTAAAGCTAATATCATCACTGACAATGTTGCCCACTTCTCAATTTACTGATGCAACACAGGAGCTCTTCAGGCAATTCAGTCAACTCATTCTGGTGTGTTTACAAAAAAATTATTCACTTTAAAATTTTGTTCAGTATGCAAATACTTCTATCCAGAAACAACTAACTTCTTTTTGTAGTTATGGGTGTATCAATTTATCCCTCATATGTAATACTGGTTTGTGGCTTAAAACACAACAATACAATGCAGACCTGAAATGCTCATTAGCCATGAAACCCCTTTGGATATGATGAGCATGAGGCAGGTCTTGAAGCAATCTGTTACCACAGAGGACACCTAGATTGACCAGAACAATGCAAAGAAAATCCATAAAAAAATCCATCCATCTATTTTTGTAACCACAATGTCTTGAACTGTAGGATCACTGGGCCTTGAACCTATCCCAGCTGTCAATGGAAGCCTGGACAGGTCACCATTCTATCACAGGACTTCCACAAACCCACACAAATGATGGCTGCCTTCCAGGTATGTGGGTTTAAACTCATCCTGCTGTATTCACGTAAGTTGTGGCACCCCCAGCCTACTCCTTCTTCCCCAAAGAAGAAGAAGAAGAGAGAGGAAGGAGCTCCGTGGTGACCATTTTAACAGTGATGATGACCACTTTTTTGGAGGTTAAATACAACAACTATTACAAAGAAAGGATCTGTACGCGCCCTGGCTGATGGACCCAACTTATCAATCACACGTGGCAATTAATAATATTGCCCCCTGTTCCTGTGGAATTTTTACTCCTTCTCTTCTTTATCACAATGTGAATCTGTGAAGCAATACACTCTGTTTCATCTATTGTCACATTCCTGTCTGTCATGCCAACAAGGAAGTTCCCAGAAAAAAGCTTACACTAAACTCCAGGGGGGCCGTATTCACAAAGATTCTAAGAATCCCCTCAGAAAGCTCTTATTTTAGCCTAAGAAATCTTAGTAAGGACTCTTAGCTCAAAAGTGATTTAAGAACATTCTCAGAGTGACTCTGAGGAAGGAGCAAACTGAAAGATTGATCATAGTGAGGAGGCACGGTTGATGCTAATAATATAAACAGTATACAATGGACAGTGACATGAAGGCTTGTAGTCTCAGATGATGATGTGATCATGAACACAAATGACTTGGATGTAATTTAACGTATATTAGCGCGGGACTACTTGCTCAGCTGTCATCAACTTTCTGTGATTGCTGTCTGTTAAATAGAGGTGCTGGTTGGCACAGATTTACCAGCAAACAAAATAGAAACAGATAAAAGAACGGCAAGCTGGACAGAAGAGCAATGCTTACACAGAGAAAAAAACATCCTATGAGCACAATTCAGCCCAGTTATTACAACGCAACAGACATGCAAGGACAGAGCGCAGCAGATTAACGCTTCCTTCCCCCCCTAGTTTGCGCACAAGTGAGGAGTGCAAAAAGCGATGGAATGTTTCGCAATCTAAGATGAGATCAACCGCAAACATTTTAATAGTTTCAATAGCTCACAGTCATTGATAGTTTGGAGAATGTTTCTCCTCTCTGTTGCTCTGACATCTCTGTTTAAGGAACTCTTAAGCCTCTTAAAAGTCCTCCTCATTACTTTTAACAGTTTTTCACTTTAAGACCTCTTTTACGGACTAAGATGTTTTGTGAATCACTTCTATCTATCTTTACTAGCATTCAGTCTTAATTATCGGGAAATTCTTGGAAAACTGCATAATTCTGAGAATTGTCTTTTACCACTTAGTGAAAATCTTAGAGCTAAGAATCTTTATGAATACGGCCCCAGGTGCTGGAACATTCAAATGCTTTTATCTAAGCTGTAAACATGCCTGTTTAGGTGGCAGATATTTAACCTGAGAATTACTTTACGGCCTCTTGACTAAACAAATTTTATGGCAGTTTGCATTATTCCTGCCTTTTATCTGTTATGCAGCATTATGACTATAAATCATTAACTAAAGAGTTTAATTGTGAAAGCAAATGTGCTTTTGCAGTGAAAATGGCTGCTTGAAATTACAGAATGTGCTATAGGGATATATTCGGTTTATATATAGACTTAAGCACTGCAGATAAACAGCAGGGAGTCTGTGCCTGATAAAAAAAAAAAAACCTCAATGCCTGATCTTGCTTGGGAAGGGAATAGTCAACAAGACTCCAACTCATTGGACAATCCTCCATCCAACATAATTAATGGGAGCACATTTTTAATTACCCCTGTGCGGCAGTAGGCGCTACAGCTTTTGTTTATTGAGCCCCACTGATATCCATATTAACAAAGTTAGGTTAATGATAGAGGTATTTTACTTAATAGCATTTTTATTACTCCCGCTAAGAATGAAGCAATTAATTAACAATGGGCGAATTAAGTTCCTCTCCTGTAATGGCATACCAACACAGGACATCATTACCAATCGTCAAAATAATTCATAAAGCGATGACTCAGGTGGCAGGACGGTGATGGGAAAAATGAATATTCCCTGGCATACGTCTGATTTTTCATTTTAGAACGGAATAAATTATGGATATGGTCTGTTGGCGGACATGTTGGTGGTACTGCATGCAGAGTGAGCCACGGGATCAAAGATGCAGTACGTTAAGTCGTAGCTGTGACACAGACTCATCACACAATATGAGCAAGTGACTATTATTTGAATAGATAAAGCATTGAATTAAAGATACACAGAACAACTGCAGAAGAAGGAGAGATGAGGGAGAGCACTGAGTGTTCAAGAAATGACATCGAATAATGGACCTCAAAGACATATATGAAAGCGCATAATCTTTTAAGCTCGCATTTGAAGGTAATCTCCCATTAAAGAACACTAGCTATTTCTTTGTGGAGGAGAAATGCAAAGACAGCAGAACTGATGGGGACTATTGGTGTGACTTTGAATAGAGGAAAGACTGAAATGGCAAAAGGTGCAATTTCTCAGACGCTGGACTTCTGTGGTAAATTGTTTCATTCCAAAAGAACTACTAAAAACAGTGGCTGCTGAGAAATATAATCCCCCACCCCAACCTCCCCCCTACACACACACACAAACACACACTGAGCCCAAGTACACATGCAACAAAGAGGGAGAGATTAAAGCATTAATTCAGTGAGAGGGAATAGGATCCTGGCATAAATTTAGAGTGAATGTTTTGGGGTTATCTTCTCTGCTGACTGCCGTTTCTACTCTCTGTACTCCATTGCACTCTACATACAAATGTAAATCAGGGTCACACCCTGTATCCTGTAACATATAAGGCTGTAAACTCTTGTTTTTCTTTGATAAGCTCTGCATGTGAGTGTGTGTGTGTGTGTGTGTTTGCGGCGACAACAGGTGCACTCTTGTGTATGAACATGGAAAAATACCAAACCATACACCACGTGTGTGTGTGTGTGTGTATATATATTTGTGTGGAAGGGCGTGCCAGTAAATGTGGGTAGTTACATCTCAGACAGTGCATTTCATGCTGCACAGCTTACCTAAAAAAGAAAGAAGAATAAAATACACTTGAACACTTGTCATTGGAGGGTGGGATGTATTTTACCAGGCACACCAGCTTTTCTCTCCTGGCTTCACACTGGAGCCACCAGCTGGCGGGCACTGGGGCGCCACAACGCATCGTGCCAGTGTCACAAACGAAGGGGAAAGTGTGCCTCATCATATAGAAAACTATGTTGGCAGCCTCCAGTCCTCATTAAAAATGCACTAACGCTGAACGCTCCCATTAATTTAAGCATGCTGTATTTAGCGAGGGTAGCCTCATGTACAGTCTATAAAACACTGCAATTAAAGCAGGTACTTTTGGCTTCATCAAGACCCAGTCGAGTGTAATCGGCCAGAAATGTGAAAAATTCCTCCAGCAGCCAAACGGCAAATGTGAAAACAGCCAGGATGCTGCCCACAGCATAAAGATAGATATGGAACTGGAAGATGACATGATTTAATCTTGCTCCTGGCTGATAATGGAAAGAAAATCTGTTAATGTTCTAGCTACGGTGTTGTAGATAATCATCTCTGAGGTATCAATTTTTATTTCAAGACATCAGTCATCCTAATATAGAACAGAAAATGAGATATTGTGGTTAACATAACAATAATAATACTAATATGTGGAAACAGGTGCCACTGTGATTTTTTTACAATACAACATATAAGTCATTCAACATACAGTTAGGCTATTTGTGTTGCATTATGTGTGCTACATGCTTGTCAGCGTAGTACAAGGTGGAGGACATTTGATAACGCCATCTGTCATGACATCATTATTGCTGCTGCATGAACTTCTTACAGTGGGAGTGTTCAAGGAGAAGTGCTAAGATGCAAGTCATGGAAGCATGCTTTCAACTGCAACCCGAGTAGGTTACAACGTGAAGGGATCACATGTGCAGACCCTTTAAGACTTTGATGATTGCTCGAAGGAACAGACAGACATAGCTCACTTTGTCCTATCCCATAGCAACAACTAAGGCCAGCACAGACATATAGTATACATGACTCTGGATTTGTTCCATTGTAAATAGGGGCCCCTCAATTAGACTCAGATATGCAAATAATATCGTGTCTCAAATTGTACTACAAATTTGCTAAATTTAGTGGGTTGCATGCAGGATAGGCGACCCTTTCGAGATGTCACCCATGGGATACATCATTGTCTAGGGTGACAGGTGAAGACTAAGCAATAGAGCTTGGAGGTGGCAGCCTGTGTTGCCTTACTTTTGGAGCCAGCCTCAAGTGGCCATTCAAGGAACTGCTGTGCCCTATTGGTAGCTGGATTGTGTATTTTTAATGTATACATGTTACACACTATCCAGCTGAACTGGAAACAAAACATTAGTCAAAGGGGGTGGAGTTCCATACTTCCAGAGCCTTGTTGTTGCATATATAAATGTGGTCACATAACAATTACTTAAAAGCAATTATTTTTTTCATGCGCACGCCAAACCACAAGATTAGCCACATAAATGAATAATGAGACCATGTTCATGATTGAATGAAAGGATATGTCTTCATCTAGGAAGCATTAGAAGGAACAGATGTGGAAGACGGATCCACCACACAGTGAAACAAGTGAAAACCCTCCATAGACTTCATTGCAGGGGACTTCGCTGCAGGGACTCTCACATAAACAAGAGTTACTGTGTCACTTCGTGTACTTGTGAGTCATCTTGTGAGTCATCTTGTGAGTAAGGCAAGCTCGGCTATGTAAAGCTGTTCACATTTCCATACCCTAATAATAATTACCCTCAATTTACCCTCTGCCCCACAGGCATCTGGAGTAAACAGGGCAACAATACAACCCCATCTATGCTAAAATGTGATTTCACAACAGGAAGTGGCCACATGGTATGGAAGATAAATCATTTTCTATATGTATGTGAACTACTGTGCTGCCAAGTGCAAGATAAGAAGTCAACGTAGCCTCGCTGTTGTTTACAAGGCTCCTTCTTTATGGATTTTATTTACAGTGGATCATGACCTTGAATAAGATTAGTGAGTCAATAACAAGAATTCACTAAATTGCAATCACTGATAAGACCACACTGCTGAATTGTTTCATAATAAACACTTCCCATGGATAATGAAACTAGGGCGTGATTATGTTTAACAGTAAAACTGTAATGTCTAAGTACTGTATAATGACTAATAGCAGTGTGATTTTAATGACTCCTCCTGCTGCTGCCATGCACTAATTCAAAAATGATTAGTTAGTCTCTTTCCTGAATAGAAATGTGCACCATTAAATGTATGTGGTGATAGAACTGTAAAATAAATGGTGTTTCATAAATAATCAGGGGACATGGCTAGAGACAAACATACAAAATGTGTGAATCTGTGTATGATAATTATTCATATAAAGTGTGACAGTCACCCACACCTCAAAACAGGAAGTAAAGAAGAATATTTGCCTTGTGTTTAATGCATGTTTTGTAACCTTAACCATGATCTTTACCTAAAACTTAACCTCGTTTCTAATGTCTAACCTTAACCATTAGTTGACTTTTGCAGCTGTGCCTCCTAATGTGATGACACTGGGCCACACAGCTACATGTTCCTTGGTAGCCACCGGCGTAAATACAACCATGGGTCATATCTGGGGGATGTAATTATTAACCAAATGCATGCATGGCATTTACACTAGAATACTGGCTGAACAGACTGACACTCAATGGTCAGCAGCTAGTGGACCTTCAACAGAAAATACAGTATGAATCATCATACAGTTAATGAGCAAACAAGGTTGCATGCAGGGGGAACCTTAAAAAGCATTGCGATCCCTGCCAGTGTGCCAAATTCTACACAAATGAGAATGTTGTGTGCAGTTGTGCTACAGGTGATAGGTTTGAGAATTGAGTACTGAAAGCATTACGCTATGAAAAAAGACAATACATCTGTCTTATGTTTTTTCTAGTTGTGTTCTCCAACACTGCATCCCCTTAGGGACCACCACGCTAACACCACAACTGTTCTTCAACCATTTTCACACCGTTGTCTCACTGTTGGCCCAGACTGGGGCAAGGCAATTTGGTTCCCGGGCCATCTATGCAGTGCCTTGTCTGGGAATGGATTTAGTGATTCTGATCTTTTTTTTGTGCCCATGCTCTTTGTCTCCATTGTGAAGACTCGGGGAAAGAGAGAGAGAGGGAGAGAGGGGAAAAAAACAAGTTTGACCGAAGCCCAGTCAATTATCTCCCAGGTGTTTGACTGAAGTGATTGTAAGCGATCGCGGCAGTTCCCACGAGCCCTGGACTGAGACGGACTGGAATTAGCCAGGAACAAAACCCAATTCAGCAGAAGTGAAGAAACAGCAGTTTTGAATAAAACCAGGCAGAGAATGCAAAAGAAAAGGTTCCCCGCAGAAGATAAAGTCGAATCTTGGCTCCTTTTTTCCCTCCTCCTCCATTCCCCTGTTACACACAGCCTATCATATAGCCTAGTCTTTTAAACAAACTGTGGGCCTGGAATTGTGTCTGTGGTGCTTCCAATACCTTATTGTGTGGAGGTTAATTACTGGCAAGGCATGAGAAAATTACATTCTCAAAATAAAGTATTATGATTGGCCCTTCCGCTGGCTATTTTAAGTCGTGCATGGTCTTCATACAAGATAGCTGGGAAACCAGATTTTCAGACTTGGTTGATATCAAGTAACCTCGTTTCAAGTCCTCTATTAAAGCCACCATTCTGACTTGCAAATTACCTTTCTTTCCCAGGCCCCAAACACCATTTCCTCACGAAGATTAAGTTATAGCCTGTACATGAGTGCACAGAGTGTTGTAATAACACATGACACTATTCTATTGATAGTGCAGAGTTTCCTTGTGTCTTTTCACATCTCTCCCTGAGAGAATTCAGTCATGCTGAAGGGCAGCATTTCTGCAAAGACACTGTGGAGATTGACATTTAGAAATGAAAGGGGGGAGGAAAGTGGTGGATTTCTCAATCACAACCGGCAGTGGTGTGAGCTAACATACGTACTTCTAGCCAAAGCTAGCTACTGCAGGAGACCAGGCACATTCCTCAAGTCAATTCTTAACCCCTGAAGAATGGTTAACTGGGCAAGAACTTTAACTCAGCCTTCAGTGAAGAGTCTAAGTAGGAGCCTGCTTAGGTTTGCATAAATCTCATGATGGGAGGCCCCAGTTTCCAGGCAATGATTGTGCATTTTCCTCCCTGCTGGAATCTTATTTACTCTCGCCTTCCACATGAGATGGCCACGTCAAGCATGGTTTGCGTCGGCTGCGCTTTCACTCCGCTGCTCATGCTGCACGCCAGCTCACACACATCAGAGCTAATAAATATGAAGCCCGGGGAAACGGGCTTCTCCTGGTGGAGGCTAGGCTGGAGGTATCTGCCGAACTGGCAACCCAGAGTCAAAGATCACATGGCGTGAGAGATGCTTTGGACTGTGATGAGCATGTAATCACAAACTACAACTCCAGGGGCCATAAGGCATTGCCATAGAACAGCTCACGCACCCCCCTATAACCAGAAAATGTCATTTAGATTTTCCTTTTAAATAATAGATGAGGAAGTCCTTCTGTTGTAGCTCTCTTTGATAGGTGTTATATGCTAGCTTGTAGCATTCCTTGACTTAACACATCTTCCTCACGAGGCACTGAAGTGCAGCCAGACACTCCTGTATCAACAAGGGAATGGTGTGGTCTAAACAGCTACTCCTTCCTTCTTCTGGGTGTCCTCACACTGAGCTGGAGACCAATCTAAAACAAAAGGAAAGGCGACGATAGGCCCTTGCAAACACCTTCACACAAATGTGGTTTGAGAAGCTCCCTTGAACAGTGAATGCCAGGGACAGGCAACACCTTCAAGTTGTTGATGGAGTGTGACATCCTCCAAGAAATCAGCTCCTTTTTTCCTAATGACCCTTTCATTTTCAGACTAGTCTCTTTAATCAAGCTTATTTGTAGTGTCACCTCCTGCCCTCAGTAGTATCACCCTCTGCACCTCAGTTTTCACACATTGGGTACCTTAATGCCAAGGCCTCAGTAATGTGTCATAAAGCTTTTGTCTGCACTGTCATTTGCTAAAAGAGTAGAAAGGTTGTGAAACATCTGGTAGCGTGGGGGGTCTTCAGCCAAGCTTCAAGCTAAATCCCATAAAAAATTCACTCAGTGTCTTAAAAAGGTGAAATTTAAGGCAGGTTAGAAAAGAACAAAGAAATGTGTGCTGTGATGGGAGTGGCAGAAACAAATCTCGCTGCACAAATCCTTCAATACTTGTGTGTCTGTTGTTTATATACTTTTTGTTTGCAGTTAATTCATGAGAAACTTTTTTTCATGCTTTCTTTAACACCCTTCGTAATGAGCATCTATGTGGGTGTGTTAAACATGCATGGAAGCACTCACTATAGAACAGTGTTCTTTGAACTGAGACCAACTTCAACATCCCAAATAAACAAGCAGGACATGATCTGCTAAGACCTGTGAATTGACTACAAATGACAGAACAATGCACTTTTATACGGCACCTTTGACTACTCATGTCAACACTCAAACAACCAAAGCAAGTATTAGCATGGCTATGGAGTTGCAGGTATTCATCATGTCTAGCTCCAGTTAGCACAAGTCTAGTTAATCTGTTCTTGTTCGCCTTGGTAACATCTGAACCACAAATTTATTTTGACTCTATACTCCACATATGTAATGTGGTTGCTGGTCTACATATTTCTATGTTTTAAAAACACACCATTGCCAGTGGTGTGTCACTTTTGGCAATGGAGGGGAGTTCAATCTGCTTTTGCTCTTATCTGCTCTTAAATCATAAATTTGTAAATAAGAGTAATGAATCATACAATATAGTACAACAAATATTATTTTTTTGAGTGAATCAGGGCGAGTCCACTAAATCCAGATAAATTCACGCAACAACTCTTTAGTGTCGCTTTGTGGCAAGTCATCACTGGCTAAAACTCTGGGCTTTCACAGCTGTACACAGAACCTGTTTGTAACATCTTATTTCCAGCATGTATCTAGGGGCCACTTGTGTGAGTCTTAGAAAGCTGTGCTTTGCAGCCACACTAGCGTGAACCCCCTGATGGCAGGCAGAGCCCTCTGATCTGGCTGCTCACACTCTAGTCCACACTCTGGGGATCAGGGATAAAGGACCCTTTTCTCTTCCCAACCCCTCTTTTTTTTCCTTTCTCTCCTTTTTACAGTTGCATTCCTTGAACATTTGTTTTAAAAGCCTGCCTCTGTCACTCACTCTTTTTTTTAACTCCCTCCTTCCTTCCTTCCTTCCTTCCTCCTCTCACACTTCCTCTCCTCTTACCCTTATCCTCACTGCTGCTGCTGCTACTACTAGCTGTTGAGTGCAGCCAAGGCTTTTGTGTGCAGAGTGGCTCTTTATTGAGTGTCACGCTGGCCGATAATCTCTGTTTAGCGGTTATCGCCCCTCCACACCAGGCCCATTAATTAGGATTAATAGAGGAAGAAGCAACTTTTAAGGATGCACTTGTACAGCAATGAGGCCGTGCTTATGAGCTGCCACTTGTTTGCATGTGTGTGTGTGTTTTTTTTTATTAATGCCCGTGCACAGGCTTGGTTATTATTTGTGTCGGTGGAGCTAATCAGGGGGAGCCAGTTGTAAGTGACATGTCGGCGGTTTATCTAGTCAATGATGTGGCGGGTGAACAATGGCGGCTGAAACAATGAACCGAGTTGGGGTGGTAGAAGAGCAGTGTCAGCTGAGATTACAAACATCTCAGGGAGCAGCAGCCCTTGGGGATGTCAGATCACCATATTGTAGGGCTAATGAGATGGTGACACACTGTACACAAAGGTGTTGTAAAATCCTTTCTCTGTGATGGCTCGCTTGCTGTGACATATCAGCAGGGGTCATATTGAGGTGACACACAAATACATGCTTTTCTGAATTAACCTGCGCCCTACAGAATATAAGATAGGATTTTCTTTTTTGCTTTAGATGGATTTCTGAATATAAAATAGCACGTTTAGTGACACGATATGTCTGTTTTGTTGCTATTTCGAGTCAGTATAATCTAGGCGTAAACATGTCACTTTCTCAACACGCACAAGTAATGTGTTCTTTTAAATTCCCATGCCTATTAAAAGCCACAGGCTCATTTTCCCTGAGAAGCCCCAATGAAATAAACTCCAAATATTTGTGCATGGCATCAAAAGGGGCTTACATCGCAGACAGCACGTCCTCAAACAAATATTGGCGAAAATGTTGGGGAGGGATTTTGTTAATTGATGCTGTCCTCTTCCCCTTTTAATCACATAAGCCCTGGATGAATCTTAGTTTAATTCGCTGATAGAATGCCTCTTTTTCCAGCCTTCCTCCAGCTCATGCTGAAAGCTGAAAGGATCAGGTCTAATCCAAACTTCCCCTCCTCTCTCTCTTTCTCTCTCTCTCCCTCCTCCCCAACGTCCCATGGCTGGTCAAGTCCGGGCTGCTCGGGAGAACAGGGGGAAGAACAGGAAAACTTGGCAGGCGGAGGTGGGGGACTGTTTGTCGGACCTGGTTATTCCGCTCCGTGGATCCCATCAGGCGAGTCGTGACATGTCTCGTCCGGGGCCATGTCCCACCTGAGTGCCGTGAAAGGGGGGTTGGACTCGGCGAAGGGGAAGAGTGTTATAACTGTCTCATCTGGTCACATTCAGTTTGCATCTCTGGAGTTGTTATATGAAGTCTGGCCGTGGTTCTTTTGTAAGTGGTCAGCCTACCTCTGCAGTATTTTATCAAATATTCTTTTTGTTTGCTTCGACTGTTAAATTAAAATGGTTCAAACTAAGATAAGCTTATCACCCAAAAGGCTTACAGCTGCAGCTCAATTTCCCGTATTCCCCCAATTTCCATATTTTCTCATCTTCATTCAATATTTTTTTTTCGTTCTCTGACTCTCCATTTAATAAACTGTGTACCGTTTCCATTTAGAAACATTCAACCCCTTTATAGCCAAGAATATGAATATGTCAACTTATGCAGAACCTTTACAGAAACCAAACCTCACAGAAACAAATTTTAATAGCTACAATGGTCCACAGAGCAAAATGTATTAGTTTCACAATAAAAGCTATACAATTGTGAGATTTTTCTATTAGCTTTAGTCCACATTTTTTATTAGGTGTACGTGTAGGATGGTGTTAGAATGACCATCATTTTGCAGCTTTACTAGAAAATAATTGCTCGGGTTTAGTCATCACATGTAATTTGCTCTAATCAAAGATAGAAGCTCCAGTTTTCCCACACACTGTTTCTTCTGAGGCTTTATTGTGAAAGTGCTATGGTTGGCGTGAGACTGGACTGCATTGGGCCATTTCTGGGAGCCCTTTGAGCTCCACTGGAGCTGTGATATAAGTGAGAGAGATGTATTAGCTGTTCCTTGATTAACGCTTCCATGATTAGCTTGGAAAGCAGTAGGTGGTGAAAATGTCCATTCCTGCAATTCCACATCCCCCCAGCCCTAAGCACCCAGTCCCTGCTGGGTGATAGTGGTCACTCAAGACACCTGAAAATCTGGTTGGTATCTTGACTTGCTGCAGTCAATGAGTTTTATTTATATGTGTGTAAAACAGACTCCAGACAGTGAGAGAATAGAACACATTGAATGGAACTGCAGAGGGAGCAGGTTGAGCAACATCCCATTAAAGACAGATGGGAGGTAAAGAGATGCCGTGACAGTTCATGCGTGTGCTGATTTGTGTTGTTTTTCAAACATGCTGCACATGTGTACAATCAGGCTTACTTGACACAATACACGCATCTATCTATGTCAGACATGTGCATGCATGTGTGCTAGCACTTGAGCTTATATTTACAACTCTGTTTGTATTTATATTTACTGCTCTCACTGTGACATCCGGACTGCAGCATGAGCGCAGCTGATTACAACCGGTGCTAAACCTCTATCCTGCAATGGTCTCCAGCACAAGCTCACTGTGTGACATTCTCTGAACCCCCTTCGTTTGACCTTAGTACAGCTGTCTGTCTCATAAACTATATTCCACAGCAGTCATTGTTGTGACCTTTCTTTAAGATTGTGGTGTGAAGCTATTATTTCTGTTTACATTTCCAGTTGAAGGAAAAAAGAAAAACACATTTATATAGCTTTTAGTGATGGTGTGTGCTTATTTTTATGTGTGGCTAGTAAGATGTAAAGAGTCGGGTACCTGTGTGACAGGTCAGCATTGAAAATTGGCCACAGCAGCATGTCTCCCAGTGAGCGCACACGCTGAGTTCGACTCTATGTGCACATCGCTTAGCAACATGCACCAGTGTCAGGAGGCAGGTGAGCATTTTGTGACTTTGATACTGCAATCGCAAAGTCCATATCCGTTTGCCCACATGACTCCACAGACAAATTGAGGCAGGCATGTGACAGTGTGTGTTCCATATTTAAAGGATATGTCAGTTTGTTTGTGTCTGTGCGTGTGTGTGTAAATGTGTTAGAATAGGAAAGGGTTCAAGTTGACAAACTGCAGACGCCAACACTACCAGAGTGAGAAAGCATGGGAGGCGAGGGGCGAGGAGGAGGAGAGGAGAGAGTGGGGGTGAAGTAGAGGGGAGGGGTCTAAATCTGTGAGAAAACGTCTAATCCCTGGATTGCTGAAGCTTCGGAAATCCTGGAAATAGATTAGGAGCTTCGCTGGCCCAGCCGCCTTTAATAAGACGGCCCGTTTGGCTCCAAAGTCATGGCACAGCACTTGCATAATGTGCAGAGCCGCCACTTCTTGTAATTATCGTTTCCCCTATTTGGAAAATGATTCAATAAACACTGATCCATGGTGTTCTGCGCATACTGACAAGCTGCGGATGGAACACGCAGAAGCCTTGGTACATGTGCGACGCCCGCTCTGGCCCGGCCACTAATCCAAATACAGCAGGAGGATGAGGGGCACACTAATCGAATGAGAACTGACCGTATCGACGGGGAGAATCTTTGTGCAGTTCCTCTCGCACTGGACAGCCACTGAACTGAGGAGGCTCCTGATACATTTAGAAAGGTCCGCCATCAAGATAAGAGAAAGTTGCAACGCTACTCTCGACGTTATCAGCTTTCACACATCAGCAAACTTTGCTCCTTTTTCCTTTCCCCTTTTGGCGTTCCCTGCCACCAACGTCGTCTCTGATATCTCTCTTTTTTTTTTTTTTGGAAGCTCTGAGGGTTGAGGGTGAGGAGGAGGTGGGGTCATCTATCTATCTCTATTTGCCCACAATGGGATTACACTCCCCTTCACAGGGGGGGTTGACCCTTTCAAGTGTTGAAATAAGTGATCTGGCTTGCCTCATTTGCTTCATGAAGTGATGTGTAAATAATAAAAACATTATGAAATCATGTCAGAGGCTGCTGCATCTTAAAGATTTGTCAAAGTAACAGAACTGGGACAAGGAGTGAACTCATTATTTAGAATGCAGTCTTAGTAAGAATGTTTAAAATAGACATGACCAGGGCATGTCAAATGCCATTCCAAGCCAGCCTTCAAAGAGTAACAGGCCAATAAATAACTTCACCTTTCCATCGGCTTTGACAATGACATAAAGAACAAGCTGTTGCAGAGATGTGATCAAAGTTATTACAATTAGTTTTAGTGTTTCAAAAAGAGCTTGTATGCTCATGAGCCTAAAGATCAAAAATCTACAGACACATCTGAAGCTCCTCCAGATGAAGCCCCACTTATATAACTGACATGTCAAAATGACAAATATTAGCTCCCCTTCTCCTCAACTAATTAAGAAAACTAGTCAAAGAGGGACTATCGGTGACCTCCATCATCCAGAATCCTTAAAGAAATGAGAGATTTCACTCCAGTATAAATAACTGCCTCCCTTCTGTTTTGCTCTCCTGGCTTTGTGCTGTCTCTCTCTTTTTGCCAAAATGAGGGTAATGTGCTATGAAAGGTATCCCAGATTTCACACCTTCTGGGGCCCTTGGAGATGGAGCGACCAGCTGTCCATATCACAGCACCCGTGTTCCTGGCTACCCCCGGCCAGAGCAGCCACAGGCAGCCAGGGAGGGAGGTACAGAGAGAGAGAGAGAGAGAGAGAGAGAGACAAAGGGGGTGCAATAAAAGAGCTATTGAACTGGATTTTAACTGTTAGATATAAAATCTATCTGAAAATATGTGGATATATGTACCATTTAACTACTGAATGTACGAGTGTTTATGTAGGTGTGTGAGATTTACAGCCAAGTCATCTCATTGAGTCATGAAAAGTCAAACTCTCTTGCTTGCTCTTTCACTTACTCAAACACACTTGAGGGGATGAGATGAGCCAGGTTTGCAAAATGCCAGAAAAAAAAAACTGTGACCTAAGCATCCTGGAAATAGCGTTAAATCTGGCAATATCATGGATCAGAACAACTTGGACCCAGCTTGCAAACATTCTGTGACATTACGCTCACTCAAAAACTGTCTAAAGTAAGATATCCTGACACTTTCTTTGTGAAACTGCCCATAAAGCTCCCCCCCAGACTCTCCCGCCCGCGCCCAAACACCAATCGTAAATGCGAGTGCCATAGCACTAGTGTGGTGTACTGCTCTAGGGTGTAATTTTCCATAGACTTGCTCTATATTGCCATCTGAGGGAGCTGGATCAAAATGGTATGGTTTCAGCTGGGAAGCCAGAATATTATTGTAGAAATATTCATAGCTGGGGTTTGGTTTCAGCCAGCTATTGTATTCATGTACATCTGCAGAAACCTTCCATGTGTATACTTGCCCATATCTAAAATGCCAGTGAGAAAATAGGACAGGCAAAGAGTTGATTAGCATGTAATTACCAAAGACGGCTGCCAACCAAAATGTTTTTTTTTTCTTTTAACTGAGATAGAACTTGGATGCAAGTGTGTTTTTAATAATATTTCTAGATAATATGTGGAGAGTGTTACATGGAACAGCCCGTTCGCTTAGCTTAGCTGAAAGAATGTATCTGAGGTGAATTGCTACCTTGACCTTGTATGTGCTTTCTGCCTGAGCATTACATTGAACATCATTCATTAACCCTATCATTTCCAAATTCTAAAATCCCCAGCCACATTAAGCTTAGCTTAGCTTAGCAGAAAGAATAGAACTCGGGACAAAAAACTACCAAATTTCTATATTTGCTTTTACAGACTAATTGCAATAAAACACTTATTAATACCATTACAAATGCATTACACCAGCAGGCCATTATGTTCTTTTTTTTTGGCAGAAGGGAAATGTTGGGTAACAAAATAAGCTAACTGATGAATTCATATTGTGCTGTTCCATCTTACTTTTTTAAAGAAGGCTATTGAGTCCTTTTACCTTGTCAGCAGTTTTTTTTACTAGTATGTTCCCAAAATGCTGCCAAAACCAGCGTGAGTAAACACAACGACCAATCAAATAAAGCTTGATAAAAATAACAGAAAAGGGTAAATCCAATGCATCATACACATGCCAACACAAATCAAAACTTTGTCCATGAAGCCTGTAATAATAAAATGACGCATGAAGAAACAGCGCATGTTAATTGATCTCTTTATCTGCATATTTAATTCTTGGTGGGAACCTTTGCTGAACACTAAAACCTTCTTTTGAACATAAATGATCGCATCACTTTTCAAAGAGCCGGTTTCAGAGGTTAGTCATTTAAATGGGTGCTGGGGTCAGTGGAGGTAGTAGCCCTAAAAGTTTTCGCCTGAAGGGAGTGGGGCCATTTATTGATTGAGGAGTGCTCATTGGACTATATCAGTGAATGATTGACTGCATGCTAATCCCGCCCATGAGTGTGGTTCAGTAGCTTCATTTTACCCCTCACTGCTTTCTGGTGGTGATCATTTATGCTTCATTTCTGACAACACATTTTCTATGTGAGAAAATGAGAAAAAGAGGGAGAAAAACCTATTTGCTGCACTTTAAATCATGAGGATTAAGTGTGTAAGTGAGTGAGAGAGTAAGAAAGAGAGAGAGAGAACACAATACTATTCCGATCACAAGTGCCAGAAATACTGAGCAAATAAGCCACAGCAATTTATTCCAAAACAACACAAATCTTGTTCTTTTTGTTCAAATGAACGTTGTGGTTTTCAGGCTGTGAAAAAGAAGACTATAGAACAAACACAGTTAGAAGACAAGGAGGCAATGCCAACATCCCTAATTATATGCTATTCATGTTCTCTCTCATCACTTTGCAACGAAAACGAGAGCTGATGTTGCCGTTTTGTGGACGGCTAATTGTGTGAGCAACAGCACGCGCTGCCAATGCATGAATAACTCTCAGAGGCAACTGCTCTGTGTTGAAAAATAAAATAAAACCCAGCACAAGGATTAAGACGCCTGGAAAACATTTAGCATTAGTGCTACTGTAGCTCATTAGCACTCGCTGTGGAACACATCAGTTGCCTGTTTTGTTTCAGCTGCTTCCCTTTAAAGACCAGTGGCTACAGCAGCCTGCCTTTCATACTTGCACTGATTGTGGTGGCTATTTTGATTCCGTGGTTGCTCAGGCCAGATGAACTGCTGCTTATTCCAGTCACACGCTCACACAGAGTTTGAGAGAGGAAGCCATTTTGAAGGAGTGGTCAGTCTCATTGGAAAGAAAAGTATCTGGTGACTAAGTGAAATAAAAGTAAAAAGACTATTTCTAATATTAATTTCTGTCTGTGGTGTTGTTGGACAGTATGTCCTATCACAGTTCTTTTCCTTGTTCAGGTTAGTTGCACACACAACAACAAGGAAGTGCATATCTGAAGTCAATGTGATCCTCGGGCTGTCTCAATACCCCTGCAATGTGACGGGGCACTGGGTCCTGGATCCTAACCCGAGACTGCCAGAGTCTTTAAGTGGCTTTAAGATGGGAGAAGTGATAGAGACTAAGCCCTTAATAGCCATTTCTCTGTAATCTTTCCTATGAAAGGCTAAACTATGGGGGTATTGATTTGTTTGAAGAAGGGGGGGAAATGGAGGAGCGGGTGAGAAAAGTACTCCATCAGGACGGGACATCTTGAAATGTGACAAAGCTGTTCAGTGGCCGAGGAGATAAGCTCAGATTGAGCCCATTTTATCCGATAAAACGCTGCACAGTTTGCTCCGAGAGAGCAAAACAAAGACAAACTCATCAAATCCAAGTTGACAAGACTCACAAACAGTGGTGCTCTTTCTGTCGTCTTTGGCTTTTTGCCTCTACCCAGTCTGCACTTTAACATGGTGGTGGTCACATCATCAAAGGCCTTTTTTTGTGTGTGTGTGTGTGTTGCCACCACTGCGTTGGCTTCAAGCTAGAGTCAGGCGCTCTGGTTAACAGCGAATCCATTGTCACGAAAAACAGCATAGAAACCCTCTGAAGAGACCGGGAAGTGAGTGTGCCACTGGTCTATGAGCGGTATCACAGGTTTGTTTGCAATGATGTTATTTAGATGAGTGCTTTTCAAATGATGCTAAGCAATGCTTCATGCTATATCTCAATGCACACGCCAATACACATTTCCCCATAGTTACAGCCCTGAAGGATATGGTAATGGAGTTATTATTAGATATGGCAGACAGAATTGTTCTCTTTGTAGTTCCAAAGAATATATATCTCCCTGTTTGATGTATTAAGGGAATGTACAGTATACCTTCCTGCTTGGGCACGGAGAACGATTTAAGATCCTACATAGTGTAATCCTATTATACATGCTTTATATGCTTGAACTTTTCAGGGCAGAATTTCACATCAGCATCACACTGATAATTCTGCAACACCACAATCTGGGACTGAGCACAGAGGAGACCTCACAGTGTTGGTTCATCAGTCGCCTAAGGGAGGGCAGGTGGCCGTATTTCTGGGCTTTGTGTGGATGTTTACTTCACCTGGTACTCCCGTTAAAAAAAAAAAAAAACAGCCAACGACTCTGGCTATAATTAAGACAAGCCAGCCCTGCTGCATGCCAGTGACCTGGTTTGTTTATCTGTGTCTCACTCGCAGAAGATCATGATGAATTTGTTTGTTTTAATAACTTATCATGAGCATAACGACAAGCAGAGTGAGGTTGTGTACTAAAACCACTGTAACATCTTCAGCACACTCCTAAAGGGCCATAAAACAGACACACATACATATTTTTGGCCTTTCCTCTCCAGCCAGCAGCCATTAACCCTCACATTGAGTTTATCTTCCACACACAAAGGTTCTTGACCCCTTGCCCACCAAAGGTTACTTATTACTGCACATGTTTTTGTGTGTGTGTGTGTGTGCGTGTCAGGAAGCAGATTGTCTTTCTAAACAGGCAGCAGGCTGAGACTATTTCAGTCAATGGGCTCAAATGAAACCCATTGAGTGGAGTTAGAAGAAGGCAATTCATCATTTATGGCTCATTCACCAATACTGGCCATTCATGCAATGTAAACAATTACAAGAAAAGCTTTAAAGAATAAAACATATTTAAATGAAGCTTATTTGGAGACATTTGTAGCACTTGCGGCCCTGTGGATCCTCAAAGATTAAATATTCATGAACTAAGAATAGATGCTATTTATTTTGAATAATCCCAAGACATTTTGCCGCAATCCAATCATATCCAAAAGAAAATGGACAAATTGTGAAAAAGAGACTTAAAGTAGAATATACACAAGAGGTTGGGGAGTTGTTACCCTCATTTATGCATAGTCATGTGTGTGAGGTTGTGAGTGGTGGGGGTTTGAGTGTCCCCGTGGTAAAAGTCCACAGTGGCCTCAGCCTGTCTGGGTTATTGGCTAACAGGCTGTTTGGCTCCAAGAACTGACCTCCCACAGACGTCACCGGTGCCAGGCTTATGCAAACATTATAGTGGAGTGATGAACACACATATGTACGAGCACTCATACACAGAGGTGGAGGAATATACCAGCCAATTACACAACCACACACCACTAGACGTGAGAGGGAAGAAAATCATTCACACTCCCACTCTACACGTTCAAACATCAGAAATTTCATCTTGCGCAAACCTTGACACACACACACAAAGAGAGAGAGAGAGAGAGAGAAGACAGGAAAATCAATACTGATCATAGGGCCAGCTGTTTTGGGCCTATCACTCCATTGTGCTGAATGTGAGGTGATTCATGACAGGCCGTGCTTTCCCACTCCCACGCCTCACATAACGACTGACAAATTTCTTCTCTTCTTTCCTTCCCACCCCTCCATTCCTCATGCACCTCCTCCCTCGCTCTTTCACAGGGTCCGAGGTGATGAGAATGACACTGCACGGAAAGGGGTCTTTATGCAAATTGGGTCAGTGATCCCGCCCCCCCCCACTACTCATTTGCAAATCCATGCGTTATGCATAGAAGGGACGGACTGGCTGGAAAGAGGTGCTTAATGCAAATAAAGTGACGATGCTTAGGGAAAAAAGATGAGTCCCGTCTCACTACCCCCCCCCCCCCCTCTTTCCGCTTTGTAAAGAATTCACATCAAAATCAAGCACATGGGAAGGAGTCCTGAAATAAATATTATGTGTGGCCTCTTGTGGCTTACAGCAGCTATAAAACAAAAGTAACACAGGAAATGTGATGTAGTATAAAAAAGAACATAATCTTTTATTTTTCGTCTGTAATATTTGTAGGAATATGAACTATTATGGTCCCACAGAGCTGTATAGTTATAGCACTGGCATGCAAGATGATTTCTGGTTAGTGCATTAATATTTAAATCCACTGTTATGTGGTCAAAGGTGTGCGTTTATTGGGTGTTTTACAACAGATTTGAACGTGACTAGCGCATCAGATTAGCCTGAAAGCAGCTCGGACATTTGGTTCCTTGAAACTGGAGCTCTTTAGCCCAGTTGTCTTTGGTTATTGTGTGTTAGAATGTCAATGAGCCGACGTCTTGTTACCCATACGAAGCAGTGGCACTGTAACATGAAGGCCTTGAGGAACGCTCATGTAAATGTCATGATATGACGAAAATATCTGTTATGAAAGAAAAGAAGAAAGTTCTGCATGGCGTAACACCAGCATGGCAGACACACACAAACTAAATCACCTGAAAATGACACATAGTTTTCTTAGAACCATGTTGTGACACATCCACAGAGAGAAACACACAGAAGGCAATGAAGTCTTTTTGTTCATATGTGTCACACACACACTACTTTTGACATTTGGTGATTGTTTGTTTTGGTCGACTTCAGGCAGCAAACCTACCTGTGGCGATGACTCTGTTTTGGGTCCTGACTTGTCACACTGTGTGAGAGGCGTCAGGAGAAATGCCCGAGGCAAACACTGGCCCTGTTTAGCCCCGCAGTATGCCCGTTTGTAATTGGCCAAAACACCAGGCGGCCTGTGGCCATTTGTCAGTTTGAATAATTGATACAGGGAATGGTCACACTAGCAAACATGCTGGCACTTTAACTCGCATTTATATGCGGGCTTTTCCCTCACGTCATTTTCATGTGCAGCTCCATGTAATGTTATGAATTATGTATCCAGTTTTATTCAGATTAACATCTAAAAAACACAGAGCCATGTACCATTAATCCAACTAATCAATTATGAGATGTATAGAAATGAGTAAAGATACAAGCAAATGGAGATTAAATTGGGGAGATAGCCAGTCAAATTAACTGCTTCTTGTTAGGGAGGAGAAGATGAGATTCTTGTCTGTGGCTTTCTTGTTTAAACAGGCTTCATTAATGACATGCTCACTTTTCATATTGTCACTCTGTGAAAATCAGAAGGCATTACAAAAAAACAAAAAAACACTACTTTTCTATTTAGCAAAGGCTGATCAGCCAGAACTGTCCACATTTTTGACATCCGTCCAAACTCTTCATTTTTTGACATGCCCTTTTCATGCTGCACGGTCAAGAGAAGTGATAGTTTTGATGAGTGCCTTTTGTTTCATTCACATTTTCTCCATTTCTTTTTTTCGCATGTCCTAATTAACTCCCTTTTGTTTCACCATGTTTTCTAAATGAGTACTGCGATTCTCTATCTCGGTGTTATTTTTGTCGCTAATAAATGAAGGCTGAGCACGCCTTGCCTGGTAATTAGTTGGAGGAGCAATGCAAGACAGGCAGCATTTTTGGCCTTGGCTTGTTTCGGTGTGGTTCAGAGAGTCGGAAACAGACAGACAGAAACAGAGAGGAAGCACAGCCAGAACCCCCCTGTTGAGAGAACATAAGCTGCGTTGCAGGACTGCAGAATATGCTGCCTGGCTTCTAATGCCAGATTAGCGATGGCAAAGTATTGTATTGCGTGCCATGGCGTCAGCATGAGATCAGTGCGCTTGTATACAACCTAATAAGTCTGTCGCTAAGTTTGAGGTGGTTGAGAATGCTCTGAATATGAAATCATTAGCTTCTCCATGAATGTACATATTGTAGAATATACATTTATAACAATAGATTAGAGCTGTATTGTCTTATTTCTCCAGTTGGAAAATATTCTCATGTCTGACACATCACATACAAATGTTCCTTGGCTTTACATTGTTGTCTATTTTTGATACTCAGTAGTCTGATGTATTTTAGAAAAAACTCACAAAGCATCAGAAATACCATGAGACTGTAGGCGAACAGCACCAGGACTCTCACTGAGCCTCCTTATAGGTTTGCAGTGGTATGTTGGTTGGTCCCTTTGGAAGAAGGTTGCTGCACTATGGAGATGTGGACGTGTGAAGTTTAAAGGTAGGGTAGGAGATTTTGAAAACTCAGTGAGAGTCAGCCAGATTTCGAAAGTAAACACACGCCCCTTTCCCTCGGAGCTCACCCCGAAGCCACGCCTCCCAATCACAGGGACGCGCATTACCTGAAGACGAGCTGCGGTCTGTGACTTCGGCCATCATGCACGTACCTCTCTGGTGCACGCAGAGCAGGAAGAGAGTGACAACCAGCCAATGCTCTGCGCAGGGTCATCCCAGAGGACTGGCTGATGTTTTTAGCGTTTTATAGCTTCCACAGTTGATTAATATTCTTCATTTTAATGCGAAACTGCCGAACTTATTGGTTGCTATCACATTGTAAAGAGAAGTTACACTGATTTAACAAAAAGTGCATCAGAATGAAATCTCCTACCCTACCTTTAAATCCAAATCCATTTTTTCCTGGGTTTAACCAAGTAGCATCTGACAACAATCGTAGAGATGAAGTTCGTAAGCTCCTGAGTGAAACATGTCTGAGTTGACACTTCCTGCCTCCTAAAGCAAACTCATGACACAATTTAACCAGGATAGATAAAGCAATGACTCTGATTGTTGGTATATAGACAGATAGGAGACAAACAATTTTGTGTACACTTTGTGTTATAATTTGGCGAAGAAGATTATATTATTCAATCTAAACATAAAAAAAGACATAATCTAAAATAAACGTACGCATACTTCCCAATGTCAGATCTTTACCAGCAATAAAAGAAAAATATGTGCACATGAATATTTCTGTTCACGTACTGGGTGACAGATCACACGTACCTGAACAGAGAGACATTCACATAGTTTAGTTTCAGCATGTTAAGCTCTTTGCCATCATTACTTTGTGTGTCTGCCCCTGTGTGTTTGTTCCATGCACGTGCATATCAGCATCCATTTGCAATTCACAGCAGCCTCCCTCGCGCATTGTCCCAATCTCTGCCTACTTACACTGCTCTTTTTTTGTTTTCCTCTGTGCATTGTTTTGGCCTGCAGCTATTGTATCTGTTTAGATTGACTGGTGGTTTGGCTTTACCTCCTTTGGCTTCAGGATGGGGAACGGTGTAGCAGAGAAGGGAGTAGATAACAGAGACAGACAGGGTCTTGATCACTCACACTACCCCCACACAATCTCCTCCCTCCTACCTAAATATTACTCCACAATAAACACCCCCTTCCAAAACAAATAGGACATGTTAATTTCCTTTTCTTTTTATCTCCTCTGTCTCAGGCAATCTCCTGTTGCTCGTTTTGCAAGTATTCCCTGCCACTCAACCCTCACTTTTTTTTTCCTTCTTTTTATCTCATTTCATACTTCTTGATTTTCTCCCTCTGTCTCTCCTCATTTCTCCCCTCTCAGGTTTTGCAGAAAGGAGGAGTGCCAGTGATTAGGAGGCGTTAGAAAGAATGGACGTGCTGTTCCCATAAACCGCTTTGTGCTGTCAACACCAGCTTTGGTGGAATGGAATCAGATAAAAAAAAAGTGCATGCATCTGTGTGTGTGTGTGTGTGTGTGTGTAGGAAGGGGGGGTCAATTAGGAGTGTAGCCTGCCAGCACCACTGAGACACATGACTCTCTTGCCTACTACTGTAAAGTCAGTTTGCCCTTCAGCTGAACTTTGGCTCACTTGAGCTCAGCAGAGAGAGGCCAGACGGAGATGAGAGGTGGAGAAAGAGGGAGAAAGAAAAAGGCAGCAAAAGGACTGACTCACAGTGGTGGAATTAATACCCCAGCCGAACTCCTCACGCACTCGCACACGTGCACACAAATATTTGGCAACACACAAAGTGAGTGATGTGACACTTTGGCAAGGGACAAGGATACAAGGGGGTAGCAGAATGCAGTTTGGCAGAGACTACCAGGGCAAAGGGAAACAGGGGTTCCAATGGCATTATCAGCTGCCTGCTGTGATTCTTCTCTTTCTCTCTCAGTTCATAATCTCCTTTCTAAACAGATTATAACCACACAACAACCTGATTCTAAACAATTTTTAAGGAATGAGAGGAAAGCTGGTTAAAATGATCTGAGGGGTGATGGCTGAGAAATAGTTTCGGGTAGTGAGGGTAGTGTTGTCCATTTGTTGTGCAATTAAAGACTATTATTAAACAACAGATCACTTCAAGCAGAAACTGTGACTATTAACTATTAATGAGTGCAATCAAACGACGAGACATGCAGTGTCATGATGTCACAAAAAAATGTGTGAAACCAAAGACTGTCATGTCACCGTTTGAATTATTTATGTGCAGTGTGAATATCAATGTGATTTGAGCAACAAAACAATAAAGGCACCTGAAACAGACAGCATTACACTACCTACTAGTTCTCATGTCCACCTGAGGGGTTGCAAACCTGGTGAATACTTAAAAGTGTAAAAATATTTTCCAGTTTTTTTAGCAAAGGAAAAACCTTCAGATTGTAAATTGCAACCATAACCACAACCACAACCATCATACCTTCAACTTTGTTTACAAGACCCAATGTAAAGAGCACAGAAATTGAGAATGCAAAAAAAGTTTCATGCCATGCAGAAAACAAGTACAATGAATTCATTATGTGTCTAAGTTTATATTTCTGTATGTGTTTCTCACTTACACAGAGCACCTTTTAACATTCACGCCTTATCTCCACACTTCACAGCTATGTGGATGGTGTACAGTATAATGCATGCCCCACACACTCTCCTCCTTTCTTTCATAGCTGAATTAGCAGAACATATGAAAGAAAACAGTGCATGTTGGCTGCATATTCTCATTTGCAGTGGCCACGCATCATCTGATTAGAGAAATCAGGGAGAGCCATCAGAATATCAAAGAGGCTGACATTTGCTGTGTGTGTGTCTTTAGGGTCTACTTAATCATAATGTTCACTACTTTTCCCTTTCTCTCTTTCCTCAAACACACACACTGACATGTACAGTAGCAGTGCACCTATTTGTGGCGCATTTGGAGCTGCCTGTGTTCGCAGGTGTCAGATTCACTGTGACAGAGAAGGATGGAGGGAACAGAACCAGAGGAAGCAGGAAAAGGAGGAACAGAAGAAAGAGTTGACAGTGAGAGTGAGTGGCTATTCTCTCATGCTGAGTGAGTGGAGTGTCAAAACAGGAGTGAAGTGTAGCAGTGCCATGAAAGATTGAATGCTCAGCGAGACTCCATGTTCCACATAGCATGTACAGACAGACAGGAAGAGACAGAAAAAGAAAGGAGTCACTGAGATAATGTAGTTTAAAAAAAACAGTGAGGTACTGGAGGCTCAAGCAAAACATCACTGTAAAGAAGCTCCATGCTGCAATGAATAATAAAGCTAAAATAATATAGTTATGAGTCTGAGTTTGGCATCTTAAGTAAAAGCCCTGCTCTGCAGTAAGCCATTCTCAGACTCTCCCCTATTTGCTATTGCTTTGCGCTACTGCCCAATAAAACTGCCGTGCCATAAAAATAATCTTAAAAAAGATCATCAAATAGTTATGGAATGTCATAAGCGCAGAATTCACTGAAATGCTGAAGATGTTAACCACAAATCTAACTCAGGCAATTCCGAAAGCACTCCACCTGTTCTCCTGTGACTGATGCTTATACCTTTAGTCACTAATTGGCACTTATGGGGAAACCCTCCCACATACATCCCATCCTCCATCAATCCTTACATGCACACACACATATATATATATATATATACACACACCTAGGAAATGGATTGACCTCATTCACAGGGCTTGAGGGGGGTACATTAAAGGATCTCTCACTCTCTTCCTGGCAGATTGTCAAAAAGCAGGTGGTCAGTATAAGTGAGAATCATGCCCTAGTTTGTCCAGCTCTGTTGGGACCCAAGTGGTCTTTTGACAAGGCTTTTAATGGATAGGAATGTTCTATGTGGATCAGTACCTTTGCACAGCTCTCTGAACCTTTAGCATGGTGGACATTGCCTGTCAAGTTGAAGGAAATTCCTATTACTATTCTGAGATTGGATTCTTGTGGTTGGCGATAGGGCCTACAATTGAACCTTGGGGAACTCCATATATTCCTTTTCTCTCTTTCTAGCCCTCCACTAGTATTTTGGAGCCTTTATGTTGTGGCAATAAATTTTAAATCTCAATTAGTCTCCATTGTGTTGCCTTTTTACTTTTTACTTACAATCTTTGCTCTTCAAGCCAGATTTCAAGATTTGCCATGATGCAAAGGTGCTGCAAACCAGTTAACATGCGTGCAGCCATGACCAAACACACAAATGCACACAGAGATACACACAGTCAAAGAGCACGCAGTCATAAATCATTTAAAGCACAAGTCTTCTCTGAGAAATGCTTCGGATAAAAACAGCCCACCTGAGTCCAGCAGCACACAGATCAATCATGTATCACAAGAAAGTCAAGAGAAGAGTGGGATAACAGAAAGAGGGGTGGGTGGGGGGTGGTGGGTGGAGGCCTTCTCAGCTTTGAGCAGCCTGAAGAGTAGATCCCTCAACTGGAGCCGGTGCTTGCATGTGGTGAGAGATGTTACATGAAACAGTCATCATGCATCATGCGCATATATGTTTGTGCATGAGGTTCCCACATTTAAAGGCCCCATATATGTATGCACACAATGCATTATGCAGCGGACACTCAGCCCAGTGTGCAATTAGCAGTGCTTACACGCAAACATCACATGCACCAACTTGCCTAGGACAGTGTAAAGCCATGAGAATCTCATCTCCCTCCCCCACTACAATGGCTTGTTATTTTTTTTTTCATCTTGTCAGAAAGAGAGGGGGAATGAGGATAAGATAAGGACAGGCTATCTGGTTAGTTTGCCCTCCATTTGAAAGGGGCAATGTGGCAGTATGTAGAGAAGGAAGGGGAACAAAAGGAAGCCTATCATAAAGCAAGCCTGTTTCAGGTTAGTGAAGGGCGCTCAGTGACAACAAGAGGTAATCCCTCTTTTACAGGCCTAGAAGGGACAGAGCGATAGCATGGAAAGACAGAAAAATAAAGATAGCAGCAGATAGGCCAGCTGATCAGGTACAAGCAATTTTTCCTTGGTAATATATCACATGTACAGTATTTCAGTACATGCTCCTTGATGCTGTGGTTATAAAAATTTCAAACTCACAAAAAAACAGTATGTTATTTTTTCATTTGACCCCGACCAGATTTTCGGATGGCCACTAACCCTGGAGAAAATCTGTCTTTGTTCCTGGCCCAACCTAGAAGCAAGGGTAGCATTCCTTCAAAAAGCCGGTTCTCCACTGAATGCAATCTATAAAATTGCTGGGTAGGATCAATTTGGGCCTGAAGACGGAGCTAGAGTCAGTCTTCCCCAGAGTAGCAGGGCTGTGTGCAGCCTTATCCCCTGATGGATGTGGAGAGGGCTAGCTTTAATCCTGGACTAACAGGCAGTTCTCTGGCCCTTGATTGCTGCACAGCACAGAAAAACAGCCCAAGGGGCCAAATATAGTCCTCCTTTGATACCAAGGGACCCAGTCAAGATATGTATTTGTGGTTATGACTATTATGTACATACATGAGGTGTGTGAGGGAAAGGAGGAAGACAGTGTGAGAGAAAGGTATTATTTGTAAGCACTGGGCATGTGTTCACTTAAATGCAGACCATCAATGACAATCTTGCTGAATAACAAGGACCTTAGGCAGACAGAGTGACAAGGCTTTGATTATGATTTGATTATGAGGAAGATTAATGTAAAATAAAGGCTTTGTTCCTATTTCCTTTTATCAGTCATTAGGGTATGTCTCTATAAAAAACAAATTAGTATTCACAACATGTTGGCTCACATGTTGGCTCATCACCTAATGTAGGTCTTGACTAGCATGTGTCATTCAGGTTAAGGCTTGAGGCTACAGGCTGATTGACGATTGCTAAGCAACAAAAGAAGCCATTGTTACACAAGCAGCAGACATCAGGAGATTGTGTCAGGCACACTCTTACAAACTAGAAATACTCTTTAGTTCAGGTAAGGGGAGGAGAAGCAATCAATATCCATCAGTAATCAAAAAGAGGCTCAGCTGAATATCCAGATCTTTTAATGGGTTCTTATTCCAGAGAACAAAGGCAGGTACTGTGCATCCTATGAACATGTGCTTACAGTTGTGTCTGGGTCTTAAAAAAAGGAATTCTTCCGTACGTAGTCTGGTTATGGAGAGACCTTGCAGCTTCCTTGCAAATATTAATGACCTCCTTCAGCTGCTTGAACTGTGTCCCTCTTGACAGCTAGAATGTCAAACTTCTGTCTGTTTATAAAGACATGGGGTGCAAAAGCACACATATGGTCATTAGCATGCTGGACAGACAGCAACAGGTTAGGGTTCTGGATTAGCTGTAAGCTTTGGCTCATGTAAACATTGGAACTGGGAAGAGTTTTTTTTTTTACAAAGACTTAATTTAGAAGGCTTTCTTGCTTCAGGCAATGTTTTTTGTGTCATTATTCAAACTATACTATAGTCATTGTTTCAGGGTGTAGGACATACAAGATAATTGTGAGGTTGCACTGTGGAATGCGAAATGCTTGCACGCTGCCTCATCTGTGTGGGTTAATTAAAATATGGTAAAGGTGAGTAAGTAAATGTATATCCCATTTTTGTTAATGAGCAAAAAATAATTCACTATAACACCTAATTATATAAATGTGCCAATCCCCTGGGAACAAGTAAGCAAGTAAAAAAAGGGCCCCCTGTGGTGGCAGTGATGCCCAAGTCATTGATGGTGACAGTGCCAACTTGTGCTGGCGCCATGCCCAGCCTCTCCGGGGACCACATGTGGCATGCACCATTGCATGGTTATTTATCTGTGCCAACAACAAACCCACTCCCTGCCCTAAAATATGCCCCCTTTAAATGCTCACATGATGCCCTCGTGCACAACGGCCTGTGCAACCTTTAAGATAGGGTCACACTACATGATTTTTCGCCCGATGTTTACCTACAATTTCCTGTTTGGCAAGGTCTGCACCAGTCTCCACTAGTTGGGGACAGTCTTCATATGTAGTCAGCACCAAAATCTGTTAGTGTGTGAGGGGCAGACCCGACCCGATCTTAGTTGCAGTCATTCAAACTTGTTTGAATTTCTCAGGCCGAGTATGGACACTGTCCTCTAGTGTTAACTGATCACCGACCCGACTGCAAACACGAGCAATGGAAAGACAGGGTGAGACACGGGAGACAGCGTCAGAAGATGATTGTGTATTTCCGAGCAGATAGCTGCACAGACAACAGCAGTAGCGAGCTGGCTGTCATTTATGGTTGTTTACTTCTTATTTCTCTTCCTCCTTCTTTGAGTTTTTAGTTGGTTGGCAAACAACACATTGCCTCATTACTGCCACCAGCTGGTATGTTTGCTGCATTCGGTTCACTTTATTTGGTTTGAGAGTCTGTGATCCCTCATCAGGAGTAGGTGTTAAGTGTGTGACTCCCATTGTCATAAAAAATCTGCTGAAGCCAGTCTGTTAGTGTGTCCTCTTGGTCTTTTCAAAATCTGTTAAGACTGGGAAAGTCGTGTAGTGTGTCCCCAACTTAAAAGACTTCACTGTCATCTCCCCTTCTCACCCAGGAGGGCAGTAAATGAGGAAAATATACATTTTAATTGAGCTACTTAAAGTGCCTTATGCCCTTGTGCAGGCAAAATGACTGTAACTTCTATACGCACACAGTGTACAGTGTTCCGGATCATCCATCTCTGCTGCCAATGAAGCTACCTTGCCCGGGGGTGTAGCTACGCACTACATTGCCTTCCTATGGGGACAGGGCCACTGACACTTCAAGTCACCTTTTCAAGTCCTATTTCTACCTCTCTCCCTTCCTCTCCACCTCTAAAAAACTTCCCTTCTTCCTCCATGCTGCTACAAATAAACAGCAAAAAAGGGCTTAAGGGTGGCCGAGTGGCTGATTTCTTTTTTCTCCACGCTCTTTCCCATTTCCTCTAAAGTTACGGTCTCCAAAAATGGGCTTTAATGGGAAACTGAGGACAAGGTAAATGGGGACTTTATCTGGCCATCAGTTTGGCAGTTAGAACTGCTGCCGAATGGGCTTTGAAATCTCCTTAAGGTAACTCTGAGGGGGTGAGAGGAAGGGAGACAGAAAGGTGGGGTCAAAAGTAGAAGAGACGAAGAGAGAGAAAGATAAGGTCTGTGTACAGGATGGAGGGAGGATGGTGAGAAAGAGACTGTGATTGATGGGAGACAAGGATGGCTGAAAATGACTGTATGAGAAGAGTGTTTGGGGAAGAGAGAGAGAGGAAGAGGTGCAGATATGATCGGTCAGTGAGGACTAGAGGAGGTCAGAGTTGGATTAACCTGCATAAGGATTAGACAGCGCTGTGAGGGGAGCCTCAGGCCTACAGCAGCTGTTGCCCAGGGTGCCAGTCACTTTGCACTGCAAGGAGTGTGTGTGTGTATGTATTGGTCGGCAGCTGTGTGCGTGCATGTTTGCAGCTGCATGGGTTTAGTGATTTTGTTTTCACTCGGTCTGATGCTGAGTTTATTATCAAAGCCCTGTGGAAACTCCTGGTGATTACCATTTTTACTGAGGTACAAGAAATATGGCAAAATAAAGCTTAAAAGTTTATCTACTATTCATATTTTTCCTGTGGCATGCACAGCCATTATTATGTACATCTAGATAGTATTGGTGTGATTTGCCAAGTCTTTTAGATATGATGTAATGGAACAAGATGGCACTTGATTTGTGGTGCTAAAATGAGCAAAACGATACTAAACTGGAAAACTCTATAAGATTCAAATTAAAACATTTAAATGTCATAGCATATATAGAGTGTACAATAAAGGCATCCTTAAATGCCCGGTAAAATAACCTTGCTGTAAAGTCAAGCTAGATGCTCTATTTTGCATTTGACTTTAAGTTTGTGTCAACATTTCTGTGCTTAAATATGCATATACATGTGACCAAGTGTCATCCTTTACACACGCAAACAGTTCCACCAGAGCCCTCCACCATCTGTGGAGCTGCCCATTTCGCTTTTTCTCTTATCTTTTGTACCTGCAGAGGGGCTCTGGGCTATGTCAGCTTGTCTCTAAACACACACACACATCCACACACACACACACGGATCCTTCCTCCATCACAGTAGGAGACAGTGGGCTTGGCTTTCGCTCTGATCTCTCCATGCAGCCTCCGAGCCTTGGAGATAGGGTCAGCACAGCGCATGATGGCCTTCCAATCCGTCTTGGATACAAGCAGTACACACACACATACACAGCCCTGAACATACACAGTCTCAGAAACTCACACATCACACGGCACGGGTCAATAACCAGGGTATACCAACAGCAATCACAGGACTGCTGGACGTGGGGGTTGTGTATTTGCGTGACATTCGATCGGATGGATTCGCCTTGTTCTTTGCCAGTGTCCCGGGGGAGGAAGCCAAGGGAAGGGAAGCGATCTGTGGCATTCTTTCAGGGATGATTCTCTCCTCTCCCTCTATGATGATGGTGGCCTTGGCTCACAATAGGTACACTACAGGTCCCGCATTGAAACAATTGCTCCTCCACGGGCTCCTGGTATTCTCTGTTGACCCAGGTGGGGGGACAGGATGAGGAGGGTTTGTAAACCGTTAAAGATTCAGTTTTCATTGTGTGTATGTGAGTGTGCACAGAGGCATGTGGGAGACTTTAAGTCGGTGTATCATGGGTTTATGTGTGTCTTTGAGCAATGTGTTTAGGAAACAGAGAGAGAGAGAGCTTTTATCTGTATTGTCAGGGGATAATCACACAGCACCCTCCCCTGAATATCCTGTGTGATAAAATCTGATGTGACACTGTGGGATAGCAGGGATGATTGAACTCTTGTCTTAAAGAAATCAAGCAAATCCACCGTCGCTCTGCTTGAGATGGGTACACCACAACAATGTCAAATGACTATGTTTGGAGTATGAGGCAATCAGGGAAATAGTTACAAGGCAGGCCAACATGCCTTACCCCATGAACATGAAACCTCACTTACACCAGAGATGATTTATCTCAAGCAATCCTTTAGTGAATTGAATCTCAAAGACAAATTCTGCTATCTCTGTCTGTGTGCACTGCTGGATCAAACAAATAAAATGCATCAAAGATATTGAACAAGAAGAAATGAATTGGATTAAAAAAAAAAAGCAGCCAACTTGGAATTGCTAATTTACGAAGGTGTTTCAGATTCTTCTCAGTACATTTTAGTCATCAAAGTGAATGTGTCTCTAAAGGGATTTCTGATATAAAAAACAGGATTCCTACAGCTGTTAGGGATGCAGCGTGTTGCTTAAAGATACACAGAGAGATGATGCTTTTAAAAAATACAAGCTTGTATAGACTTTGGTGGTTAAACATTAATGGAGAGTCCACACACGAAGCGAACCGTTCGTACAGCCAATTTGATGCTGATTTCAACCTCTACTTCAGCTATCACTGACTTCAAAAACAGCTGTCCTGTCAGCTGTGCTGCAGAAGCAGAGAGAACAACAGTTGCCTGTCTTCAGCAGGCTGAGCAGGATCAAACATTAAGAGGGGTTTTCAAGGAGGAATCAAGATCTGCATACAGGAAGAAAACAGACTCTCTTAATAAACAACAGTGTCAATAATTCCCACTAAATTTCATGTCTACCCCACCTTCACCAGAACATTTTACATGCAGTTATTCATGTGACACTGGGGGAAAAATGCTCACTGAGCAATAATCTAAGGTTTCCTGGTGTCACTACAGTCCAGTAAATAGATACACTATCAGATTATCGTGTAAATACATAATAATGAACACGATTTGGAAGGCCCTAAAAAACGAACACTATATTTGCCTGCTATGATCGGCATCTTCAAGGGGACAAACAGTTTTAAAATGGCAGCCACTGTCCATTAGCATGCAATCTGCAACGCATACAGATGTGAGAGAAGCCGAGCTCATAAAGTCTCCTCTGAAAGATTCTCCACGCTTGACCTTACGGATAATACTTCCGCTAGATTTTGGAGTGCTTAATAAGTAATATTCAGCTAAAGGCCAGCAGGTATTTGGAGCAAGGAATCATTATTGAATGAGTCTCAGACCAGGTTTATGGTTCCAATTATGCTAGGCTATAAAACTCTGAGACTGGCCGAGCAAAAAGTTTCACTGAGTTTCCAAGTTGCTGAGGAGAGGCTCCAGATTAGAAATTCATTTGAAAAATGTGATGTGCAATTATGATCGGGAGATGGGCGAAGAAGTTGCATCACGCTTACAGCGGCTTTTATCTCTGGTCATATCAAGGCTAATATCTGTTTAAATATGCAGCTTTCATGACTGAAAGTGATTGAAATTGAGACACATAATGGTTGCATCCACATGATGAATTTTGAGTTTGGTTAACAGCACTATAATTTAAACCATCGCCTACACAAATCTCAATAAACTAACATTTCCCAAGCATAATCCCTTGAATGGATCTGAGTAGTATTACTATCTAAATGTGTATGGATAGATTTTACCCAATGACAGAGCATACACAGCAGATGAGTTGTTAATATTTCATTTTGATTTCTAGGATGAGGTTTTATTATTGATGATAAAAAGAGTACAGGCATTCTCTTTCACAGAGATTATGGTAAAATGGATATTACTCTCACTGAAGGTTTTATAATACCACAGGACAGTCCAGTCTTCTGTTTTTTGCCTATATATCATATAACCACTTCCTCTCCTGTCACCTTTCTGCTGGCCCTGAACCCACACCTGCACCCAACAACTGTTCCTCTTCCTCTTTCATGGTGTTTGTCTTCTCTCTCTGCCAGTCTCTGTCATTCTTTTACCATCCTCTCATCTCTCTATTCCCCCCTCCCTCCCAGGAACGGATTCAGGTGAGCCAATTTCATCTTGGTCATGCCTCTTGTTTGCAACAGTCAATTCGGCTTCTCGGGAAAATGGCCTCCTCTCTTCATCGAGGGCCTTTTCATTTGGACAACTTGGCTTCTTTGCCCTAACCCTGAAATTACTTTTGGGAGGTTGTGAAAGGGGTGATGCGTTTGTGTGATATGGTCCTGTCTTTTCATGCTGGACTGACATCACTGTCCAGGAACAATGGTTTTTGTTCAGCCTTAGGGCAAAAAGGTACAGAAGCCAAAAAAGGATTATAAAAGAATGCCATTTGCTGAAACGCAATCTCATACACATGTTAATGGTGTCACGGAAAGTAGAGGTGGCAGCAATGCAACTTAAAACAAGGGGAAAAGGAGGAATGACTTGACATCTAGCTATAAGCTACGGCTGCTACACAAAACTGTGACGCAAATCTGTGTTGAAAGACTACGAAGTAAGTTGGCAATGGTGACAGTGCAGTAAAAAGTTGGGCATTGTGGCAGCTGTTGTGGCAACAGGGCAGTGGTTAGCATCTCTATGTGAAGCTATCTCATCTTTCATTGTTTTGAAATAGCAATGGTGGCAACAGTTTGTAAATGAACTTCCCAGCTGACATTAGCTACATTACTTGTGTCACTGTTGGTCTTTAAAAACAGAATATCCACCAACCAAGATTCAATTGGCACCAGATCACTAAACAGAAGAATGGTGCTGAAGCTTTCAAGTTTTGTCATGCTTCATTTTGCCAAGCAATTAAGTTGTGTACCCACCATGGAAGCACATTATACTTACTCTATAGTCAATGTAAGCTTATCAGGTGTTGAGTAAAACAGATTTTCCGAGGAAATGTTGCTGCGTAGCACATTATGCTCAGAAGACTACTATGGCATACAAAGTGGGACCGGATGTTCCCTTGACATAGTGCTTTAAAGTGAGGATGATGTAGTCAGCAGCTCATTAATGCTTTGTTAACATTTTCTATAATGGGAAATAAATTAGGCACAAGCAATATGGCAACCTCCGTTATAAGAATATTCTCTCACCTGGTCATAAGCCTTGACATTTCAGAAAAGAGAGACCTTCAGCTCACCAATCAAGTTTCACATTAGGCAACAGACATGAATATAACCCAATGATGCTGATCCAACTGAGCAAGCATTCTTTCAGTAGCTGCCTTGCTATTTCACTCCTCCATATTTCTACCTTATTTTCCTATCTCCTCTCTGAGAGATCACACTCTGTCCACATGCTCCAGCCATTAGCTAATAATTCTCTCAGATCATGAGTCGTTTACTTCACTCACTCAAGCATCGCCACGCTCGTCTAATGGTGATGACCCGGGTGTGTGTGCGGCAGAAACTTGTGGCGTGCGTGTGCTTATACATACTTGGAGAATGCATCTGTTACCTGCGCCGCCTTCACGTGTCATTGGCTGTGGAAAATGAGAAGCCTTCACCTCTCAGCCTCCCAAGGAAGAGGAGCTGAATAGTGCACAGCTCTGACCGGAGGCAATGAGAGTTAGCTTTAACGGTCTGAGCTAATGAGAGAGAAGGCTAGCGGTATAACTGTGTAAAGGCGGTGCAGAGCTATGGCTACAGCAAACATGCTCAGTTGATTTTGACGCATTGCACACACACGCACGCACACACACACACTGGAAACAGATGAGCTATTTGGGTTGTATTGGCATTTAGGTGGGGAAACGATGAGGAGCGAACATAAAGTGTCCAATAAAATACCTCAAGTGCTCTCAACGGCAACTCGAATACTTAAGCTGTGTTCACTTATTATGGTGAAATACCTTCAAATGCTATTAATTGTGTGCATTAGCCACACCCTGTCATAATCAACTGATTAGAATGCAAGCGACATGCTGCCCATTCCCTCATTCTACCATTTAACATTTCTGCATGCGCATACACACACAGTGACAGTCATTACAATTGTACACTCAGGGGAAATCATGCCATTCTGAGGACTGCATATGTCACATGTTGACATTATATCCTTATCATTACTTGATGCATAGGAGTGGAATTAACACAATTTCACCCCCAAACGACACATAAGTAAATGTTGAAATAAATAAACAATGGGAAGAAAAGAAGACTGAAAACACCCAGACGCTCTCACTCTAAGATAGGATCACAATCAGATAACAAACACAAACACACACAAACACACACACACACAAACACACACACACACGCTTGTTTGTCTGCTCCCCTCCTCTGACCTCACTGATTCTTCCAGTAGAGAAATAGGGATAAGGAGAAATAGACAGGAGGAGGGGGGGGAGGTGAAGGGTGAAGAAGGGGAAAGAGGGAGGAGTAGAATGGCATTATGTCTATCGGTGTGGATAATTGAATGTTGGAGCGTTTTTCTCCGAGCCTTTGTTGTCCAATCAATACGGCAGTCCCCGTGGGAGCTAATCTGTATTAGCAGAATTAGCCTGCTGGCTAACTCAGATGTCTCAACAGAAGGCCCCAGTTTCTTGTCTGGCAGAGTGAAGCTGAACGGCTGACAGCTGTGTGTGTCCGGGGTGAAGGGGCTTCTACAGCAAGGTAAATAAAAATCTGTGCAGATATTATTATATTATATTTAAAAATAGGGTGTAGATTAAAATATATGTATTTAAAACATTCACATTAGCTTGAAAGTTTTGTGATTTGTGAAAAATCTCAGATGGATAAATTCAGATGGATACTGACTGAGCTCACTGAGCTTATAAAAGGTCTGTCATGTGGGGGGAAAAAATGGCAGAGAAAAGGCCCTATCAGCATCAATAAAATATGGTGGTAAAGGTAATATGTGATGCCAAAATAATTCAGAACTTTAAAGTGATCGTGACAACATAAAGCCTGTCATCAGTGCTGTCTTTCACCATTTTACTGGAACTTTATCTGCCTTGAGAAAGAAAGTGAAACATCAGCCTGCAATAATTAACACCATCAATCATGCAAAATGCTCAGTGGTTCCAGGTAAGGTGCTCTGAATTTGAAACAAAATGATGAATATGAATGATGTGAAGGAACTGGTGTTTATCTGTGGCACCTATTACACAACTTACAGACATAGGGGATAGAGCAGCACTGTATTTACAAAGCCTAACATGAAACATATGAGCGTTAGCAGGGCGTGTGTGGTACACTTGACTATGCTTTATTTGGGTTCACATGCGTGCCCCATGCTGTATTTGTGTGTGTTGTGTGCATCGCATGCGTGTGCGTGAGCATTAAAAATGAGCGGCCTGCCCGTGCTAATGAGAGGTGAAGGGAGACAGTAATTGAAACCCTGGGGAGAGTGGGAGACGGAAGTGGGGCAGGTGGGGGCACAGCAAATGGAAAAAACACACTCCCTACTCTCCTTTATTTTCACCATGGATCGAGGCAGCATGTTTTCCCAAGAGGCACAGCTGGAGGGGGGAGTGCTTTCTTTCTCTCTCTCTTTTTCACACATTTCATGTTGAGCAGTTACACAGCAAAACACACAGCCAGGACCCAAGAGTGAATGACATAAAGAGCCCAGTCTTCACAAGCGTAAAACTTCAAGAGGAAATTTGTGGTTATTACTGATCCTGCTGTGTTGAAAGGATCTTGTTATCCTGTTATATTATCCCGGAGATAACATATATGGTGAAATAGAGTTGGAAAGTATAAAATATAAATCAAGCTTTAATGAGCTGGAAATCCCACTGCTGGTGGTATCTCGCATTTAGAGATCAGAAATTCTGAGTTCCCACCAGCCTCTAAATGCAGCATATGTATTTAAACTGTGTAACCATTTGCTATGAATAATCACTTCCAAGTGTCACTGACTGAAATGTGCCTCCAGACTCATTTGTCCAGAAAAAGGAAAAAAAAAAACACTTCTGAAAAAATCTGCTTCATAACTCAGGTTGAGCATTAGGTGTTCAATGAATAACAGAGTGATGGATATACTATGTGTATCATGTTATAGCTTGTGCGGCCTCTACCTCTTGCTCCTTTGCCCTTTCATGCTGGTTCTTAGCCAATGCACAGCGTGTCCTGTCCCTATTGGATAAATGTGCCTATGTACTATTTCAACTTGGCTGTGATAAGCAACAAGCAGGTTTACTTGACCCTGGCCATATCTGGACGCTGCGCTGTCTGCTACAGGGGACTGGGGTGTTGTAATATTGTCACCATGTAATAACTCATGGCCTTGCGCGATGACATCTAAGGTACTTCATGCACACACAAACATGGACATCTGAACAAGACCTTGGAACCCGTATGAGATTACTGACCTGTTTAAACTGCTAATGATATTTTTTGTGGACAGTGTTACATATGTTACATACTTGCCATTGTAAGAGCATGAGAGCAATTGAGAATAAGTAAAAAAAAAAAATAAAGAAACAGGGTCTTTAATCAACCAGCCACTCAGCACAGCATAGCATAGAAAGTGTGTGTGTACACACACACACTCCTGGAAATCTTCCCGGGAAGCTCCAGTTGATACCATCCCCTCTGGCCTAATAGCCTACAAAAACACACTTACAAACACACACACAGAAACACACCGATCAACATATTGCATTTGCAGAGGGTGCAGCAAGGGAATGAACAAATGCTGGAAGTTGATAACAATGCTAATACTTGCTTCCATAAATATGGCACAAAGTGCATTATTCTTAAAAATATACGTTTTTTAAAGACCTGCTCTCATGCAAGCCACTTTTCCACTCAAAACACTACCCTAGTTTTAGGCTTCCAACAGACTGGCAGACAGAGGTTAGACTAAAATATGTTTCTTCAGCCAAGGCACATGTACTTGAAACAACAATTTAAGGTGGTAAACTCAAATTGGCACACCACAAAGTCAATCGATTTCTGGCCCAAAGCCAGCCTAAGGAAGGAAGAACACTAAAATCAGTAGAGTGGACGGTGGCATCTTTAGTCTATCATAGTGACTTCTATCAGATGGTCACAACTGTAAATTGAATGCACTATCCTTGAGCTGACACATTTACATACAGTACACAGAACAGAACAAGATCACAACTTTTTGGCAATCATCCAGGAAGACGCTTGAAAGCTACACAACCACATTCAAACATGCACACATGTAACAACAGGAACACTTGGTCCTGACCAATAGTGTTCAGAAATTAGTTGAATAGAGGCCAATAACGTTCCACTGCTGGAAAACTACCAAAATATATATATTTTTTTTACGTATGTTCCATGTATGTGAAGCCCAACTTCAAAATATGTTGTTCTTCTCCAATGATGTCAATAGTTCTTGGAAAAACTACAAGCCATTTGACCGGGAAACCCTGAATTGCTTTATTAAAACGTTAGAGTATGCAGCTTAGAAAACATTCAATGGATAGAACCCTCAAAGTGACTCCTAAGTGAGTAGTATACATTAAGTAGCTACTAGCTGGCATAGAACAAGCAGTTCAACAATTATTATTCAGTGTTTTATCTTCTAGTTGGACACTGAATTAACATTTATTTCTGACACTTTTAAGCTTTGTACATAGAGCAGGTTCCAGGTTGAAGCAATGTCTATAAGCAATTGTCATCAAGTGGCAGATTCTCCCTTCAAATGAAAGAAGGATCACTGTGGTCATTTCAGTATACACTGTATATGGCTCCATGAAACATAGACTGTTGCATTTGTACAAGAAGTGCCTCCAATTTGTATGCCAGATCTATTTTTAAATGAATATAAAATGACAAGTTGAAATATGACTTGTGTCATGTGCAATGAGACTTTTTGTTTCAACTACCTTAGCCAAGGACATTTCCTGACTTGTCATCTGGACTCCAGCTGCCAACTGCACATGCACAGCAACTGCAACATACTATGAAAAGAGACTCGTAAAATGGTGACCCTAATCAAAAAAGAGGCGTGGCAACACATCAAGGTTCTTATATTCACAGGACACACTATGAGTCATAATTCTAAGGATATTTTAGGATAAGAGGAGCTGGTCAAAGCCAGACGGTGGCATGGCCGTATGAAAACAGACAAAGGGCAAACTCTTTGATGTTTTCTTCCATGGGTAATGACAAGTATACTGCCACATGTAAATACAAATATAGTCTCATGTGTATGCAGCAGCCTTTGAAACATGCAGTTGCTACTGACAAACCCTCCAATCACACCACTCAAGCTCCCTCAGCGACAGCAGCTGGGCCTGCATCCAAGAGAGGGGTCAGAGTCTTACTAGTACTAAGCTAGTGCACACATTTATACATGTAAGTTTATGCGTGATGCGATACAGTGGCCGCCAGCCACTCACTGAACTGTGGAGCCAAAATTCCTCCATGCATCCAGTAGTAATTTATAAGCCTGCTGGGTAACCGAAAAGTTGAGGCTAAGGACACGAGTTCAGATAAGAGACATATGTATTCTGGAACCAGCACATGGTGAGAAATACATTTTGTACATGCTACCCGGCATAAAAAAAGTACATTTCAAAATTGGTCCATTCTTTAGAAATCTGAACTGAAATAATCCTTCAAGACATTTCCAATCCAAACATTTACAAACATGGCCTTAAAATAGACCACACTCTTGATTGAAGCTATGCACTCGCTCACTGACCACTTCTATTGCTTTGCAGATTTACAATGGTTGAGAATCACCAGGGGAATGAATGGATGCAGTAAGGACGAAGAGTAGGGGGTGCACCACCCCTGATGTCTTCTCCTTCTCTCCCTGCTATTCTCCCTTCTCAGAACTGATGAAGGACTTAATCTTTGGTGCTACCTCATCAGTCCAATAATCTAATTAGGGGGAAAGGGAGGGTGTCGGGATGGATTCATATGCTAGGTCGCACCACGCCCCCTTACCTGCCCCTGCTGCCTTTACTGAGCACATTAATCAGAGAAGAGGAACCTCCTCTCCTTCTCCTAGTGGGAGAGTGGTAGATAAAAAAGGGGGGGCATGAAACAGACACACTTTCCAAAAGGCCTGGCTTACATATTTCATGGCACATTACAGATGTCTTGCCTCAGCTCCACTGACAACTCATTAGGACCTTTATGAAGGAGGAGACGAGAAAGCGAGGGGTGAAGGGAAGAGTAGGAAAGCATTCTTAATATGTATCTGTATATCACTTTTTCTTTTAGATCTTTCTTTTAGAGCTTTAGCACAAGTTTAAACGAACTACCCAGGGATGTGTTTAAGTGCAGCTTTTTCATGGTGAAATGAAGTACCATTCTTCAGTTCAGCATAAAAACAGCTATGCGCTTAATGCGCTTGATGCATATAACAATAATAGAAGGAGACTCCCTGGCTTCCCACCATCAAATATTGCCAACTATAATTGGTGGACGGCTTGGTGAACCAGAAATTAGTAGACCTTGGTTGTGATTAGGGTTTTTTCCACTGTAGGAACTCAGAACAGACATAGGGTGGTGTTTCTAGCTAGCGTTTTCATCATCCTGCAGGCTCATTAGATGTAACAATGAAATACAACAATGTTGTAATAATAAAAATCACTTCTGTGGCACATAATCCCACATATCCATCACAATCCTCAATGTCTGACTTTAACGACAAGGGAAAATACAATATAACCCACAAGTTCTTGCAGCAAACTTATGTGCTATGAAGACATGATTTCAGTCAGATTAAAAATCCTTAGATATTTAAAAAAAAAAAAAACTTTTAAAAAGACACAACCCCTTAAAAAAGGTTCAGAGGGTATACAGTAGGGCCCATATTCCCTGTTCCTATGATGATATACTGGGTACAAAAACTCTGTTTCTGTGCCTGTTTGCTGAAACTTGCTGACTTCCACACTTTTGCAATTACAGGCTTTGTGTTCCAAGCTCTACATACATATTCTAACAGCTCACATACATCTTCATCCTATTTAATGTTTAAGCTAGAGTATATTCCAATGATGAGCAAAGTAAGGTATTTATGTTAGAGTTCAGGGAACACATCTTCTGTCTGAGGAGATAAATTACCGCATACGGCAAGTTTTGTTTCAATCTATTTTTATTGTTTACTGCAGATGTTATTGGAGATGCATTGTATTACCAGGTGTGCAAATCACCTGCAATGTTGCAAGGCTACATGTTTGAATGATAGGAGAGGTGGGTGATGCACACAGAAGGGAGAGAGCTCAGCTGATGGCTTGTTGGTGGCCTGATTGCTCTGGCCTAGCGGCCCACTGAGCAGTGATTGCCACAGCTGGGGCCTCCGGGACAGATTCCTGCAGGACTCCCATAGCTCAAAGCTGACACCTCCCACTAAGCACTGTCTGCCCAGACCAACCTCTCGCCATGCCATTTGTCCTGACAGATGGAAAGACAGAGGTTTGAAACCTATATCTTCTTCCACCGATTCGTCCTTTCTTTTGTCACCCTGTTTGCTCACCCATCAATCACATTCACCCTTTACTTATTCACTTTTGCCTCCTTTGTCCTATACCTAGTATGTTTTCCTTCCTAGTTTCTGTCTTTCCTTCATCCATCCTTTCTTTTTCAGGAGCATATCTTCCTTTTCAATGTTCTTTTACCAACTCTTCCACCCTTTGCCCTGACGCTCACATTCATTTATTTGGATCGCTTTCTACCTCAGAGGGAATAATCCTCTAACTGGTTCATTCATACAGATGACATCATCAAATCCCTTCGTTGCCGTTGGCTGGATTAATCCTGCTCATTCTCTTCCACTGACTGAGTTCATTATGGAGGCACAAATCCAGTCAGTTTAAAGAGAGCAAAAAGGGTCCGGGCTACTACCAAGGAAGCTGCGGGGGAAGCGAATGACAAAGACAGCAGAAGAGGAGACAGAAGGAGAAAGAAAGTAGCTGTTCAATGGGGAAAAATGGATCTGCACTGGCACAAGGTTGAAGCAATTAAAGTCATGCATCATGCAGTTTTGAAGAGCATGGGATGTAAGGCGGTGAATTTTGTGTGTGTCTGCCAGTGCATGACTGGATCTTTGGATGTTTTTAAGGTTTCTGCTCTTACACTGGGAACTCCACCGGGCTAAATTTGGGTATACAACACAAGATAGCTAAACGCAAAGATGAGGGTGAGTGAGGAAGGAGACTACATGCTAAGCTCCACAGGTGCAGTGTAATAGCAGTAACCAAATCCAGGTTAGCTATTGTTAGAAAGTGTGCATTATGTCCTGGAAATACTATAGGGGATTCACTAACCTACACAGGATGAGGTGGCTCACTAGGCAGGATAGGCGGGTGGTTGGGTGTGGGTATTTAAGCCCCTTGTCCTTGCGTGACATATCTGATAGGATTGCTTTGACTAACAGGCATTTAAGTGCTAGTGTGACCCAGCGGCAGATCATGAGGTCAGAGATGAGATTGAGCCAGTCAGCCACGCTGTAGCGAATGACAGGATAAATAAGCTCTGGCGTTCCACATATGCATTATGTATAATGGTTAGCCTGCATGCATATCTATGCCTCTGTGCGGTGCTATAGAATATATCCAGGTACATACACAACACGGGAGGTAGTATACACACATCAGAGATAGGACACACACAGTACAGTTACTTTACACTGCGTTATTTTAAATACTGACGGGGGTATTAATGTGATCAAACTTATTATTTATTGTCAAATCTACTAAGTCTGTTTGTGCAATTCTCTTATTTTCCCTTGTACCACAAAAAAACACCAACATGCTGTTTGATCCAACACCTTTGAGTACCGTGGAGTGTGAGGAACACTGCAGCCTCTAGATACCTTTCAGCATAGCATCTGTTGTTGTGCATACAAATATGCAGTCTTTGTGTCTGAAAGATATAGGGCTTAGGAATGCATCATTTCTCTATTTTTAGAGATCTGTAGGCTTTAGTGAAGAGTTACTTTGAAGCACCTTGGTAGAAATATGTGAAAATAGCGATGGCAAGAGGGCAAGGCTGCAATAAGCAAGAGAAAGATGAAGCGCTGCACTTTACAGGGTAAAGCAAATCTGTAAAAATGCTAATCTTAAACTGAATATTTGCATAGATGCTGGCCATATGGTTTTCATGTTTAAAACAAAACAAAAAAAAACACTCCAGTCGAGACTTAAGTGTAACTCTGGGAAGTGAAGACCACAGCAGTAGACAGTGGAGGGAGTGGGTGATCAGCCCCGTCTATATGTTCCCCACACCCCTCCCTTCCTCCTCTACCTCCTCCTCTCCCTCCTCTAGCCAGATGACACACATTGTAGCTGATCTGTCAGTGCACTGGCATCATTGGAGCAGGACATGCATGATGTGTCAGAGATAGAATGTCACGCTAGGGGCTTCTGGATGGCGAGAGGGAGGAAAAAGTGCAGAGATGACAGATGAAGCGAGATCAACAAAAGAGAGCGGTACACAAAAGGCAGGATGGAGGGAAACAGGTGGATTGAAGGTGTTAGGCAGAAAGAGAGACAAGGATGGAAAGGAGGGATCAAGTGAAGGGAGGGATAAGCACATGAAGACAGATAGAAAGAGATTATTTTTCGAATGCCAATGCTCACACACTCTCAGCACAGGCAGAAGGGCGGCAAGGTGGCTGCTTACACAACACACACAGACTTACAAATACACACACATAAAGCTGCATGTTGCCAAGAAGACCTGCTGGGCGCCTGTAGAGACATGAGTCATAGTATCCATATCACTATGCCACAACACATACAAACAAACATATTGTGCTGCTTGAGTACCGCCGTTACAGGCGTTTTGACATTTTCTGACAAAAAGCAGAAGATGTGAGGGTTCTGCCTGGTTGTGTTAAGGGAGTGAGAGGAGAGCGGCAGCTCTGCATCGCTCTAGTTGGTACAGTACAGGAGAGCAGTGAGTTATAGCCGGCCTTCTTCAACAACGGTAGAGCCTGAGCTTGTGTGCGGAGGTACACAGTTTTGAAATGTGCTCTGTGTGGGTTGGTGTGTGTCAGTAAAGACATAGATAGCTAGTGGGTGTGTTTACTAATGTGTGTTAGCAGACGATGTTGTGTGTTAAAGGAAAAGTGTGTGAGTGTGTGTGGTAGCAAGGATTTAATGGGATTTCCAGCTCAGCAGAATGCGCCGCTCGTCTCACACCCCCAACATGTTCAGGCCCACGCACGCACACACACACTCTTTGTATCGATCCAACCTCCAGCCGTAGGGTCATTCATCAGATGGCTGGACACACCCAGGTGTGTTTTACTGTTGGCCAATGCTCAGCAGCGCAATCGAGGAGCAGACAACCATCATCAGAGAACACACACCAGAGAAAAGAGAGAAACACACAGAGGTGGGAAAAAAAGGTAGAAAATCTTACAGTAACAGAAAGAGACTCGAACATATTTTGTGGAAAACAAAACCAGCTATACAAAAGCAAATGTTATAAGCATTTTTGTCACTGTCTGCATCTTGACACAAAAGGCGACCCAGTAGGTGTTATGTAGCAAGTGATATAGGATGGGATAAAGGTGCCTGATATTTTTGTTCCTCACAACTTGTTCCTGTTTTGAAAGCATATATGTTCTGAGATTTACCAATACTACCAAAATTATAGTCCTAACCATAACTGAAGAAAAAAAAGAAGATTCTGAGAAATTTAAGAGAATGTTTTTGAACTTGGGTCCAATATCTGACAACATATGTTTAAAATTAATCTATTTTGCTTTGCCAGATATATTTTGGAGAACATGTAATCGCTAATTGGATTATATACAATGTGTAAGTGTGACATCCTTGCAATGCTCACATATAATCAGAAGGAGTTCAGAGTGGGTGGTGGGGTGCAACACAACTACTGCCAACATTTTAAAAATGTTTGTCTTGCAAGAAATGTGAGCTTGGCAGCAAGGCTGAAGTTAGGATTGTGGAAAGTTCATTGTTATGGCACATACTGTATATTTGGGTCAAGGGCTAGTTAGGGTTTAGCAGCTAAAATATGTTAGTTTGGCTTAATTGTAATCCAAATACTAGGTGCAAACTCGTTTTCTACTTATTCATGCTTTCTACTTCATCCAACAAGGGTAAGTCAGGGAGTAATTTCTACAGTACATCCTAAATTTTTTTTATATGATTTAAAAAAAACAAAATACAGATACAGATACATATTCAGCCTCAAGCTCAGTCTGTCACTCCTAATGCCAAACATTCTATGCTAGCTTCAGACATTATGCAAATGCATTTCAACCAACCGTCATGTCTGACAATTGCCTAATTTACCACCTGATAGTCACGAAGACTGATCTCGTTGAAGATGACTGTCACATCTCTGAGATACAACAGCACAACCAGACACACAGCAACCTCTACCGTAATGGCAGGTTAACAGTTGCCCCCCAGTGTCATAGCAACAATTCCTTGGCCTTGCGATGGTGTACCTCTGATTCAATTACCTTGACCTCGGCGGGGGCCTGGGCCTCCCTCCCGGTCTTGGTTACTGTAGACGAGGAAGGTTAATTGAAACAGAATGCAACATTAATTTCCTTATTAATGAGAGCAGGCGACTGGCCATTAACTGTAGGATAGGGTGACCTCACAAGAGCATTTTTTTTTTATTTTCCTTGTTAGGAAATGTCACCTGATAGAACACAAGGTGCAACCATGTGGTAGAAATGTCGAATCTATGCTTAGCATGCCTATGTGTGCATGACATCTTTGGCCTTTAGAGTGCACGTACACTCACTAGCCACTACAGTCAGGTACACTTGCTTGTTAATGTAAAATCTAATCAGCCAAACACATGGCAGTAACTTGGTGTATTTAGGCATGTAGACATGATGCATCCCGACAAAGCCATGTAAGGGAGCAGGAGAATCAGGTGATCCTTAGAAACTTTCAACATAATTGTTGGTCTGAGTATTGCAGAAACCAACGATCAACTGGGGGTTTCACACACAACCATCTCTAGGGTTTACAGAGAATAGTCTGGAAAGAAGAAAATATCCAGTGTGTGGCAGTTCTCTGGGCCCAAATGTGTTGTTATTGCCAGAGGTCAGAGGAGAATAGCCAGACTGTTTGGAGCTGATAGAAAGGACACAGTAACTTGAATAAGCACTTTTTACAACTAAGGTCTGCAGAAGAGCATCTCAGAATGTGCAACTGAGTGCTACGTCTGTCAGCTCCACCACCAGCTTCTGTCAGCACCAGCTGAGCATGGTTTAGATGCCACAGCCAACTTTTATATTATGGCTGTCCCTCCCTGTATGGGTAGAGCGTACCATCTTGTATTTCCAGCAGGATAACGTGCCAAGTTTAGATCATAGCAAACTGCTTCTTGAACATGACAATGACTTCACTGTCCACAAATGGCCTCTATAAACAAGACGGTACAAATGTAGTGGAATAGGTTGGTTTATTTCATGGATGTGCAGCCAACATATCTGCAGCAAATGCATAATGCTATAATGTGTTTCCAATGCGGAATTCATGCCACCAAGAATTAAAGCAGCTCTAAAGGCAAAGGGGAATCTAACCTTGGGACTAGCAAGGTACACTTCAGGTCACAGAGATTGAGTACATTTTGAAAACATCTACCTGACACTGCAGAATGCATATATATGTATATCAACATATGACCACATTTACTCATATGCCAGACATATAGGACACTTGGTCTGCTTTGAAATTCTGCAGTGCTTCGCCTGGGCTACCTCAGGTTACAGCTTGGCACTAATACTTTTAGAGATCAGAGAGTTCATTGTTAGTGTTTTGAGAGAGTCCATTGTCAGCAATCAGGCTTCTGTGTAGGCTCTATGTGTTAATGCTTGAATGGTGGCAGTTCCACTCTCCATCTTTTTCATTCGTTCTAATTAATGGTTCAAAATATAACGCAATATACATCAGGTAGGTGGCGCTGACAGTCACTAAGGCATATGCCAACAATTTCTAGTAGAAATGCTCATTGGTAGAAATGTGTGCAAAATTTCCGGAAGAACTTTGCAATGAAGCCAAACTTTCATTCATCCGCCCACTGATGCAACAACACTTCACATGTGTGCATCCTAGTGCCTCACGCCCCTCATCTGTCAAAACACGATAAGATATAAAACTCTGCTGTGACGGGAACAAGCAGCCTCCTCTTCAATCTCCTTAAACAAATACCAGGCAAATGAATGAATTTTGAAGAGCCCCTGCTGCCTCTATCGCAACACGGATCTCTGCTTTATTTCATTCCTGCACTGTCTTCCACATGATGCAAGAAACTCATTCTAATAAGATTTTTCTGCACTCTACATTTTGTGTCTCCCATCAGCCTAACCCAACTTCCTTGTTTAATCACAGAGTCTATTAAAAAGGCAATTAAACATCATGCAGGTAATATGTATAATCCATTGAACAAATCCTGGATCAAATATGCAAATAGCATAATAATGGAATGTTGATTAGTGTGCCATTTTGCCTGCACTATTGATTCTGTAGAGTTAAAGCGAGACTTTGTGCCCTCAGCTGGCAACTTGCCCTGTTTTAAGACTGTATAAAGTGCACAGATTTTGCACAATTTTATGCAATTCAACTTTGAAGGGAATTCCATGTTTATGCTCAGAGGCTTTCTGGGAGTATTTCTGCACAGGACAGGGTTTTTTTCTGGGCTAAGAGTCTGTAGGAAGTCTTGTATTCTTTATCTCCCCCTAAGGCAAAAACCCAAAAGCTACATGAACATGCACAATTTCAGGAAATACAAGTTCAAGTATACAGATGGGGAAATTTAGGGCAGCTGGAAGCTGTTTGGCACTTGTTTTATTAGCCAAAATTGTTTGCAAGAAACGCAGTAAATTGAAACAAATCCATCTGTGTGTTTGTGTGCAGTCCTTGTATTGTTCCTAGCATGTAGCAGGAGCTTCACTGGAAATAGAGATCAAACAGCTTGAATGCAATTAGCGCTGTATCCAGATGATTTCAGGGTGAATACATACTGTTATCACTGTTCCATTTTAAAGTATAAAAACACAGATCTCTTCATCTCATAAAAGGCAAAACTGGACACAGAGAAGTAAAAACTAAGTGAGAATAACACACCACACCAAAAGTATCATGCCATTTAAAAAGTGTTGTTTATGTTCTGCGTGGTGGTCTGAGCTGACAGAAGCAGCACAAAGTAGAGGCGTAGATCAACAGGTTATTAGCAAAAAATGCTCAGTAAGGTACCCAAAAAAGCACAAGGAAATGTGGAAATTATTCCACCAGCCCAAACCACAGAAATAACTGCTTTATCACTTTCTCAGCTTGATGCAGTTTCTCTTAGGGGGCTTTGGCGTTTTGTTTTGAAAGATTAAAAGTGGAGGAGTACAAGCTGGAGGGGAAGGAGAAAGAGAAGGAGGATAGGGGAGGGTGTTTGGTGACAGAGGAGGGCAGGGAGGAGGAGCAGTGGTGGTGGTGGTGGGGGGATGGTGGTGTTTGTGTTATTGATGTGCAGCGCTGGCCCAGATAAAGGATTGGTGGGAGCCAACCAGCTCCTATCTGGCTCCTCCAGCCAAAGGCCTGTTTGCTTTCTAGGAGTTGCCGTCGACCAAAGTTTGTGTGTGCCCACGTCCGTGTGTGTGTGTGAGTGAGCTGGGAGGCTGGAGAATGGAAAGAGAGATAGCAGGGAGGGTAAGCACCGCGTAGATGCTTTTTTCGGAATTAGATTCTGCTTCTCTAACAGCACAATTAAGGTACGACTGGAGAGAGCGGGAGGGGGAGAGAGAGGAATTCTCTGGCTTTAGCAAGCATAGTGTATAGTAATGGACCCTGCAGTGTCACAGATGGAATATGATTACCATAGATCCATTTCTGTCATGCTTTCAAAAAAATAAAAAAAGTGGAGAAAAAATAGAAATGCCAATGCGGCCAAAAATAATCTAAGGGACGAATCAATATAGTTAGTAACAGAGCGTCAAAAGACCTTGATGAAGAGGCAGCTTTATCAAAAAGATATGTTTCATAGACGGTGCTTTTGATTGATATAGACAGGGGCCCTATGATGCAATATGAATTACTGGCTGGTTAGAATACATAGATGGAGAAATGAAGGAATAAATGAAGAGGGGAGTTAGGGGGATGGGCGAGGGGGAAGGATGTCTTCGATCCACCCGTGTCTCACTATCATCACAGGGAGAGCACCACTGGCTGCACCACAATACTGAAATCAACTAGACTAGTGACTCCAAAAACCTGCTATCAGTCAGGCTACAATTAAAACTTCAGTACATTGCTTCTTTCTAAATTGTTTCTATGAATGTCAATTTGACTTTTGAGTGAAATTTGTGTCATCACTGAACTCTGTACGTAACAAAAACATTTTGAAAAACTAACAAATTTTGAGGTTGCCAATTTCAAGCAAATTTGTATTTGTGCTATTGTCACTTTTGATTAAAAGGTTAATTATCCTTTTTTCTACACGTATAATAGATAAATAGTGGAGGTGAATAAAGATTTTTTTTTATGTAAATGATATCAACACAAAACATTTTGTATTATTTCTGTTTCCCTTTGTTAGTTAGTTGTTAGTTGTTGTTATGTGGGGAGGAATGTCGTGCCTTGTACTGACAGGAAAGCTGAACATTGCACACTGAGCTGCTGATCCTAGGATATTTCCATGTGTCTACAAACATGAAACAATTCTTAGATTTTTTGATAAGAGGTAGTTTTTTTCAAACAAACAAACAAACAAAAACAAAGATTGTGACTCTTATCTGTGCTTCATGTGTTTCTACAACGCCAAATGGAGTCATAATAATGCTGAGTTCTGATAGGCCGCATTGTGAAAAACGTGGGCTTGTGCGTCAGATTCTTCCACAGCTATGTCTTTCTATGTTTCTTCGCCTCTTGGATAGAAAAGTTCCGAGCACAGGTAAATTTTTAACCACGGTGAATTAATATTTAAGAACCTAGAAGAAAATCATGGGTTGCCACTTAAAAGCTCATACTGTACAGTGTTTAGTTCAAGGATACAAAGTTCACTGGTGCAAATGATTTACAATTATAATGAAAACAACTAATAAGAAATGTTACGCTAAAAAACTCAGGAATTATGTTCTGATAAGCAATTCACAGTGTAGTAATATAAATGTCCCTTTAACCCAAAATAAAACTCTTGAGTACCATGTGTCTTTGAAATCATCTGACTCCTGTCTCCTAAAAATAAAAGAAGGAAAAAAGATGACTCTCCTTATCCTAGTCCTTTCCACCTCTCCCTCCCCTGTTCCCTTCATCATGAGTGATACAGGCTCTGAGCTACCCTCCATTTGTTTGACCCTGCAGGAGGGGAACTGATGTGCTGATCCATCAGAACCACACGGCTCCATTTACGGGATGGACCCCTGCCTCTAAAGCAGCTCCTCCAGCCGGCGCCAACAGCTGCCCGCCTGTCTTAAACACACGTCCACCAAGGGCAAGGGCAGATCCCTAACGCTAGCACTGAAGCTCTTCCAGTTCCAACCCTGTTGACTTGCGCAGCTATTTGGGAGCGCTCTGTCAAAAACAATGGAGTGCAACACATCTCAATGTCGATCCCAGGGACATACTGATTGAGAGTGTTGGCTTTCTTTCCCATTGAGCAATGGTTTGACAATAACTTATGAGCATTTGAAAGATGCAATCAATTACAGCACTGTCTGAAACACACAGAAGGTTTAGCGGGGTTATGCTGAATAATTCAAATCCAGTCTGTCTTTAGCTGAAAAAAAGTTTCAGGCCTCTACACTGATATGCTTCCTTTAACATGCAATTAGCCTGTCTAAGCAACTGTCCCATTCAAGTTTCCTCCTCCTGCCATAGTGCCCTCACACGTCTGTGAGGACCCACTTTTCCAGCCCATTCATGGTCTCGCTTTGCAGGGGCAGAGTAAGGCATATCATTAGTAAGCAGACAGGGGTGACGTGCTTATGCGTGTGTGTGTGTGTGAGAGAGAGAGGGAGAGAGTGTGTCCAGTCCCCGGTGTTACATGTAGGGCAAAGAAGGAACTGATACCCCCCACAAAGGCAAATGTGCGCATGAGAAAGGGGTGGCAGTTGAGGGTCTCAACCAGCGTTAGCTGGCATTCCAATTCCACTCTGGTAGCTCAGTCATGGGACTGAAACTCCATCCGCTGTGTGGAACAGGGTGCCTGAACAGTCTGTTTCAAGAGTGGGGTAGGGGTGTGGGTGCAACTGTCTGAGGGTCAAGTGCACATGCAGTACAAAAACACTTTTTACACCGAAATGCATATATGGAGGTTTTTATGTGCAAGCAAACCTGATCCAACAATGAATGACTCTTTTCATAAACTGCAAAGTCAGCAATGTTTGAGCGCTGCGTTAACAGAAACAGATGGAATTTGTAGCTGAGATGACATGTAACTTCTCATTTATGCTGGATGGGGTGAATAAATGCCAATTATACCATTTCCCACTGAAGACAAAATCCAGATGTTGTGCTATTCCACGGTGAAGTTTCAAACCTTCATCTGCTAACACTCTCATAATTCCATCTATTATCTTAGCAAATGTGCTAGATGGTTTGTTAGCCAGGACCATGTGGTAGGTAGCCCCATCAAACAGGAAAGGACAATGGACTATCACAACAATATCCGGCAGTTGACTGCATGAACCATCTGTCAGTCACCGTCTTTCAAAAGCAAACTTCAAACAATCGTTTGAAGTTAGCGTTCGTTTCAGAAAAGAAAACACAAGGCCCTGACGATCTTTGAAAAGCTATTTGTCGTTAACATAGACTGTTTTCAAACCTGAAACGTGCCCATATTTGCCAGTACTTCTTAACAGGATGCTGATTTGTGCTGTGGTTCACAAATTGTCTGGCCACAAACGCATAACTTGACGCCTGAAAAACTGGATTATGTGTTCTCAGAAATCTCTAGCTACCTCACAAGTAATCTATTATCTGGCCAGAAGACACATTAAATAACTGTGTGGTTTAAGAGACTTTCAACAGAATGCTATGTAATATCTTGCCACTGCTGTTTGTGCATGCCACCATAACTGATTTCCTTGAAGTAATGGCCCTAGTAACCATTTTAACACTCCACAGATTTTACTGTTGAACATTAACATGTCCTTTACACCAGCTGACTGATTCATTCATGGATACTTTAGACTCACATGCTCACCCCCTCAAACATAAGACTTTATCTTTAAAAGTAGCCTAAGCATTGCTCACTTTCCCAGGCTCGCCACCATCACAAACCCCATAGCCCCTATCCAGCTGACTGTAACTTTAGCTTCATCTCAGGGTACGTAATCTCTCTCATGTTCCTGTCTCTCTCCGAGGTCGTCTAATCTAGCTCGCTCCCCCTGCTGCTTCAGGCTTGACACGGAATGCCGTAGGTCACGGATGGGGCGGCTTATGCAGGGAGTAGGCGCTGTCACAAGGTACGTTTCCATAGTGGCAGAAATACGCCACTGATTTTTGTTTTTAGAAGGCTTAGGACATGGCATCCACAGGCCCCACCTCTGTCTCTCCTCACCCTCCCTCTGCCCCTATCACACTGTCTGTGGCTACATTTGGCTCCCTCTAAGGCTGTGTCACGAGTTATGTCAGTAGCAGTTGCAGTTTGGCCGGGGAGAGCGCCCGTCATGGGCAGAGGATTGGGCAAGAATCTTCCATTAAGGTTAGCCTGCAGTATGTAGCACATGATTTGAGTCAGAGTAGTAGGGAATGACTCAACAGCACATTCACTGCCAGATAAGGAAGAGTTACATACACACACTGAGAATGATATTTCTACTCTGACATAAGAGAAAGATGTCCTATTTTACTTCTAGATCCATCATAGTTTTCCATTTAGACAGGTTATATAATATATCCCTAACTGCAACATATTTAGATGATAATCAGATTAAGGTCTGCGGAGCAGTTTCAGTCAATCTTTGACAATGTGCATGAGCAACAGAGCCGCTGCTGTGAATGACAGTCGGCAACATGCAGCCACCACACTGACGAAACAGTGCTCCTGCTGTTGGTGGGTCGTCTCAGTGTCAGCTGTCAAAATAATCTCAGTGGAGTGTTTTGACCTTTTGCTGACTGTGATGTCATCCTCAGGCTCATTTACATAGTTATCAGAGCTCTATGTGTTACAAGCACACATTAAGTACTCAGCGCGCCTTTGAAATAAGTTATGTTAGTGTGACACTATATCAAAAAAATCACACCCCCATCTTTTGATTTAATCAAAGTGTTACCGCTAAAAGGGAAATTGTGCTTGTAGAAAATTAAAAGACGGTGCACACTTCATATTGAACCTGCAATCTTGAAATATCAGATGAAACAGACTCCATAAAGTGTGACAGAAAAACAAACACTCCTTTTCATTTCATCCACTTGATTCTTCCCACTACTCCTCATCACTCTTCAAAGGCAAAGGTTGACTCTCACAGCTCCGGGGTATGCTTGTTCTTCGGCGCGTCTGTATCCCTTGCCTCGTTACTGAGCTTCACAGACAGTATAATTTCAGCCTGACACCGCCTTGAATGTGCCGCTGTCAAGCCGGAGCACAGCAGAGTGCGACTTAAGGGATGCGGGCTCAAAAATGTCACTTTCGTTCTCAGCAAGATGAGAGAGACAGAGGAAAGGAGAAGGAGAACACAGGGGAGGGGCGATGAACGGGTGGCTGGAAAAGGCCTTGAAACAACTGTTTAAATCATGACAGGAAAATGACCAAAGCCTGGAGTGGTGTGTGTATCTGTGTATGGGGACGACTTGGATGTGCCTGAGTATATTGTGTAAGCATGTGATATCACTGCATATATGCAGATCAGGGAGTTCATGCAACTCCTGTATAATGACACAAACTTGCAAAAAAGTGTGTGTGTTATCTCGCTTGTAAGCCCATCAAATGTAACAAATGTGCATTTGTGTTTGTCTCCATATGTGTGAGAGAGGGTGCCCGCCTGTGCTACAGCATATCTGGCCCTGACTACAAAGCCCCTCTGTTCTTAGCATGAGCTCCATCTCTGGGCCTTGTCAAACAAACGGCTCCTGGCGCCTCTCTCCTGGGCATGTGCCACGACCGCTGCCAGGTCCGCCATGGCTCGTGGAGCCCCTGTTCTTGGCATCTTCCGAAGCACTGCTAAGCATTAACGGAAGTCCCCTCCGTCCTCGTTTACATTCATTAAAACGGTAGCACTGGGCTCCCCCAGAGCGTTGGGAGGCTGCGCCAAGCCTGCCACAGCCGATAAACCGGGGCCACCTCTCACTGCCCATTTGCTTTGCTTTCTTCTGCTTTTTCCCCGTGCCGCTCTCTGTCTGAGATGGCGCCCCACAGCACCCCTCTGTGGGCACTGGGTTCTGGTCTGTTGGCAGGATTCTGCCTCTGTCTTGGTCTTTACTCTGGCTTTTTTTCACCCTCTTTGTTGTTTGTTATTTGAGTTTAAACGGTGGACTACTGTCACTGTTCCCAATCTTAAAGGGCAACTATATGAATCCACATCGAACCTATAAATGCAGTCATTTAGTCTCACCAATCAGACTTCTCTTTGAAACCAGTGGAGTCGCCTCTTGACCAAGAAGTATAGGTCAGAAGCATTTTAAAACAACTACATATTTGGTTACATCTTAACAAAATAAGCAATCTCCCAAGTACACTGGAATGGGTCTTGGATGGGTCTTCCTCTACCTCACTTGCCTTGAAGGTGTTCTCTTGCACAGCTTTTGGAAATGCTAGGTCTGAGGTTGTGACATGCTCTTTGTTGGCTGCTTTGTGTGAACTGCTTCTTTCTCTCATTTCATGCCTGACTGACCAAGATTCTTCATTGTCAACATGCTAACCCTTAGCTCAACCCCTCTATATACAGGCCATGGGGATGACAAACATGTGCTCAACACAACACACAACCATAACATCGTGACCTCTGCAACAAGGGGATGAGCTGCTGCCTGCTGCACTCAAAGCCGAGAGGCTGAATACTGAAGCAGCTATGGCAGGTAACACGCTAGCTCAACTCAACCTTTGGACATTTTAATGCCAGAAAAAAATTGAAATGATGCTGACTGTTCAATAACATCACTGGCACCTGGTTCTCCTGTGCCTCGCCTGTGTGTCTAGGGTCATGAATGGATGTTTGTGCATGTTTGTGTGATGGATGAAGGTAGTTGGAAGGGAGGTGTGGCTGGGCTGAGGAAAACATAACCTCTGGCGAGATGACAGGGTGCTACGCTGGAGGGGAAAAACTCAAGGTATGAGTTGCTGGAGGTGAGACAGGCAGTCTGCTGAGGGGACAGCAGGCAGAACTGACAGAGTGGCTAAATAGAGAGATGAGGGAGGCAAGTGTTAATTACAAACAGCAAGCAGGGATAAGGAGAAGGGATTAGGTCAACCATGGAGCAGAATTAGAGGAAGAAGAAAAAAAATAGCTGACTTTAATTAGCTTTGTTGGAGGGGCTGTCACATGTTTGTGCTAACCCTGAAGAGCTAAAGCTAGCTGTCATTAGCATTCATACAACGATGGCTCAGTGCAACCAGGCCATGTTGGTTGCAATTACTTTAGCCTGGCTAGTGCCGACATGCTGGGACACTACACATAAAGATAGTGGCTTGTGCTGCAGGGGCGACCGAGGCCAAGGGAGTGAGTGATTGAAGAAAAGCGACTGGATATTCACTCTAACTCTAGCCTTAGCATGTCATTAACTTCCTCCCCATCCCCTCAACCCCCCCTGACTGGACATTATGAGCTTATCACATAGAGCAAAAGGGAATAATTACCCAAATACTATCCGGCACAGCCATCTTTAATCAGAGGAGTGTGTAATTACTGCCACACAAATGACTTCAGTTCATTACGAGGCTGCCGTAACATGTCTAACGATGGATTGTTCATCATTCTAGAGTGTATTATTTACTAACGCCGCAGCAAACCAGGGGACAGATAAATACACAATTGTCATTAAGGAGGAAAGGAAAAATGGATGTGCTGGTCAGACAAGCATTTTTCAAAGATGAGCATTAAAAGCCTAAAGTGCTGAGAGACATTAGAGGGCAAGCAAGACAATAGAGGAACCCAGGGCGACGGATGGCATGTTTTAAACAAGCAACTTCCACTTGATTAACTCCCTGTTCTTTGAAAAATCTAATTTCTGCATATTTACATTTATATTTGTATTCATTTTCTGACACACTCAAATCTGTTTATGCCAGGGCTTTATTTCTTCCCCCCTCAACAAACTGCTCCGGAAAGCATTTCTGTAGCTTGTTGTTTTTGTGTTCCTTTAAGTACACGTGATGTGTATTTTCCTGGGGTCCAGTAGCACACTAATCTTCTGGAGCCAGATGTGCTGGTAAAAGGCAAGCCACAAAGCCTCCACCACTAGACGTCTCTGCATTGCTCCTGGCCAGATATGATGCTGCATCCCTGGGGGCATTAGCTGAGAGCTTTGCTGGGCTCCAAATAGAACTATGCTCCTGCTCTGGAGACAGCAGCATAATGGAACAGTGTAAGGGAGGAGGACCAGTCAAACTTGAGGTCTATCATAGGAAAACCACTAGTACAGCACTTTCAAATGAATTGCATGCGTGTTTTTGAACGATAATGACAAATTGTTAAGTTAGCAGTGACAGAGAAGCAACAGTTCCCACCTTGTAGTGAGGCTGTGTGTGAAGGCCCATTAATGCTTAATCAAAACTAACTAACCATAAAACAAGTCTCTTTATCTGTGTATCAGGCAACTGTTAAACCAAGGAAACAAGATATATTTCCTCATGATTATCGTCCCTTAATCATTTACATCAGTTTAACGCCGGTCTTAGAAACAATATGCTGAATTGCATATTGGATCTGCATCAACTACAAAACATCTAATGCTGTGCCATTTGAAAGACAGGAAAAGCAACAACAAGCCACAGCAGCAGCAGCAGCAGCAGCAGCATTTCCATCCCGATTGAGTGGCGGTAATTGTCGAGTTGTCAGGCAGGCTTTTGTGGCTGCAGACGGAGCTGGCAAAGCCCATCAGTAGAAAATTACAGAGCAAAAGAACAATCAGCTTCTCCTCTGTTACTTAAAATGAAAAGAGTTGCCCAACAACAGGGGGATCCAAATGCAGATGAAACCTACCCAAAAGAAGACTGTTTACCTCACGTTGTCTTGAGAGGGAAATGTCAGTGGGAATCCAAAAGAAAAAAAGAAAGAAAGAAAAAAGGAGAAAATCAACTCAAGCCACTATTGCTCATTCCTCAAACATCGGACAACAAATCATTATACCGTCACTACAATTGATTAACAGTCACTTGGTAATTGATATCAACAAAGGGAGGGTTGTTTTTATTTCAGGGCTCTCACGAGAAGGCCATGAAAACATTAGAAATGCTGCTTTTTTGTATTGCCACTTGTCTTTAAGGCAACCTGCTCAATTAATCAACAAGAGAATTGAAGCATACAACTGTTCAAACAAGATCACTATTTATGGCCTGTAGTTGTTGCAACCAATTACCTTTTATTTTACCCATCGGCCAGCAAAAAACTTGAGTTATCTGCTTGTGTATCTTGATAAACCAGGCATATTCCTGTGTCCTAATTTGTTTCACTTTAGCAACAGTTTTCTGATGGTAAATAAATGTATAATATATAAATAAAAATGGCACCTGTGTCATTCTAACTCCTCAATTGCTTGTTCTGCTTGGATCCAACATAAGTGGATCAATCAACAACAAGAAGTGCGTAACACTTCTACGCGTCTAGGACAATATTTTGATGCATAGATATAAATTAGCTAGATAAAAAGGATCTGACTAGGTAAAACAGTAAAACTGATGGTGCATAATCAATTGATAAGCTGTGTTAACGCAGAAGACTCATAAAATTGCCACTGCTCAGACAAGTTGCGCTTAGAATGAGAGGCAGCTCCAAATGTGGCTCAAATAAGAACTGTGAAGAGGATACTGAAGGCCTGACATAACTGACATGTCAAGCTTGCTTGCTTCTCTGGCCTTGATCTTTGTGAGTGTTTAGCTGTGTCACCTACGTGACCCACAGCTCAACAAGACTGAACTCCAGAGATCCTTCTGTTATTTGAGGGAGGGGTTGTTTTTGTCACCACATGCTTCACACTTCATATATATTAACAAATCCATAGTAGAGCACACATGCCAACCCTCTCCTTCACTCCTTACTACACTCATTCACTAGATTAATACCTTTAAACAAAGCCTTAATCTGTAATTACTCACTAACAACCAGTAAATGATAAGCTGAAACCAAAACACCCATCTGTACTTGCGGTGATCTGCCTTCTTGACATCTGGCTGTCACTGAATTATATTCGGCCTCATGCAGAGCAGCAAACAAGCCAAATTGGGCAGGTTGGGAAACATTTACGAAAGGTTTGTATGCACCTTCTGTACACTACTCACTCCTGGGGTTTCAGTTTGCAGGTTGCATCCTTGAATGGAGTCCAGCACACTTGCCCTGATGTTCAGACATATGGCTTTTTCCATTGCAGAAAATAATCTAAACTGAGAGTGAAGGTGTTTTAAAGAAATCATAAGAGAGGTTATGCAAATAAATATATCTAGAGGTTTTTACAGAGTGCTCAGCCCAGTGTGTAGCTGTTTTTTTTATGAATTTTTGTGTGTGCATTAAGTGTAATGTAGGGTCTTAATGATTCATTTCATGCAGCACTAGTGATGGAAGGTGGCAATTTCTGAAATGTATGCAGCCACCTCAGCACAATACAGGTAAATGAAAATTAATTTGTGTCACTCAAAGAAATCATCGTCCTCTTTACTCCATGCTGTCTATATGCATTTCTTTGGGAATGTATTGGTACAACCAGTTTGGAAAACTAGTATTTTTGCAATTTGGATAAGAGCTGAGAGTGGAATTGATGGGATAGTCAGTGGAGGCAGTACATTGCATTTCATGACATAACTGGAAGCTTACTTCAAGTGATGGCCAAACCACCATTTACTGCTACCCATAACCCCAACCCCCCTCTCACCATTGTCCAATTCCATCATCTCCTCAATGGACATTCAAACCCAGTGGTAACCCCACCTCCCCCACCTCATACTGCATCAGGCTCGGAAGCAATCTTCGCATGGGTGGCATTACTTTCACAGGGTTGTTACTGAAACAGAGGACAGACGCATGATGACCGGGGAGGGATGTACAGTTGTCCGTTGCTAGGGAACAAAGTGACTTGAAATCTGTACGTATTTGTCATCACGGTTGTTCCTTGGTATAAGAGGTCGCCACTCAAGGAAAGTAACATCAAAGGGGCAAGGAAATTTAGCTAGGATGTGAAGCAGGAGGAAACATCAGTTTCCTCCAATTGGTAACGCATTGATGGTGGAGAAAGATGAATGGAGTGAGAGGGAGAATGAAAGAGAGACAGCGGTAGAGAGGGAGTGAGAAAGTGCTTTGGGCCATTTTTAGCATGAAGAGGCAGCCCATTTTGCATGCCTGGCTTATCAGGTGCGGAGGTATGCCTGCGCACAATATGCAGGTGTGATAAATGAAAATGTTTGGATGTGTATATTTTATTTAAATCCGAGTGATTTTTGTCTTTGAGGTGGATGTGTTCAAGCTCAGAAGAAAAAACACATACACAGTGCACCTTTACTGAACACACCTCATGATATCCAGGCTTGAAGTCCTTTGCTTGTGTGTCACATCAAGTGCACAATGTAGTGTTTATTGGGAGCAACATGTCAAAAGGGTTTAATGCCAATATCTGGCTCTCTTCTATGGCCAGTGCTGAAAATCAATACACCCACGTTCCCCTCAGAGAGTGTTGGGAGCAAAACACAGTCATACACCACACTGCGCTGCCAGCATTCAGTCTCCCCAGGACTCTGTGTCGCCCCAGGGCTAAGCTACACCTGTCCGCTTGCACTTAGGTGGCTACTAATATGTTTGATCAAGAGTGACAGGGTCCTCACCTCACAACGCTTACAATTTTCTGTTGTGGGGACTAACTTTTCAATTCTTGTTTTTACTGAGGTTAGACTGTTGCTGTAACAGTACGTGTGCTGCAATATAATGCTTGCAGTTTGTCAGTAATAAAGGCATTTATAATAATTGTTTATCTGAAATGTTTTATCTTTTTTGTGACCACAGATGTGCTAAATACATATCTACAAGTTTCATGCTTAGTCCAGTCAAATATTCAGATCATACAGAGAAATGGATTCCCCTCTTGTGGTCCCCGGTGGTCTAATTTTCTAACCAAATGATCTTGAAATTCTTTTTCTCTCCGTTTTCAACCACACTCTTTTTCTGAGGCTTAGTACCGTTTCGCTCCATCAACCAAAAGATTTATCACGTCCAGAGAAAAAACAAACAAGTGGCGTGTGGTCATTCTACTGTATGTGCTTCTAATTACCTCTTTAAAATTCCGCCAACAAGCTATTAAACATCCACGTTCTGATTTTTTTTTTTACTCCCTCATTCCCTTCCATGCTCTTTCGTATCTTGAAACACTGCGAGCAATTAGTCCGAGTGACTTTATTCATTAGGGGCCCCGTCCTAATGATTATTAAACTGCACACAAGTCAGAAAGTAACCGCAGGGCTGCATGGTGGGAGAGAGGAGAACGAAAGAGGACGGAAAAAAAGGGACAAGGGAAGGGGAGGTGGGGGAGGATAAGAAACCTGGAGGGAGAGAAAAGAAAGACAAAAGGATGAGAATGAGAGTGTGGGAGAGAGATGATGGGGATTAAATGAAAAAAAAAAAAACGGGGCAGGACAGTCATGGACAAAGTTGAATATGGCTGATTGCATTACTAGGGACAAATGGACGCCAAAGCGAAATGAGTGCAGATGAGGCCGAGCTGTCCACTACAAAATTAGGACGGATCATTTGCATTGTGGCAGGTGGATAATCACCCATTAAAATCAATCATATAAATCACCCACACAGCCAGCAAACATGTGTATAATGCAGAGAATAAACGGCCGACAGCAGATGCACCTATAAAAGCTTGCAACAAAACGCACACATGCAGTAAACAGTCTCAGGTGCTTAGCAAAATTGTACACGTTCAGAAAGACTTGCGCCCACAGTGCAAACATGCACAGACTTTACCGTGGTCCCTGCTGCTCGCGAGCTCTCGTCAATCCACACCTGATGTTATCTATAACTGAGATTTATGCACTTGCCGGAGTGAATTTATGACAGACAGCCCCTTCAGTCAGACGGACGCCAGCTAAGAAATTGCTTTGTTGGGGGGAAAAAAAGAAAAGAAAAGAAAAGCAGATTTGAAAGATTTATTTCCATCTATACCAAGGATGCATGATATATTCAATCTGTTCATTTGAGTGAAACAATCATTTCTGGGAGGGAAGGGTAGATTGTGTGTAGCAGCAGCATCCCCGCACCACCCTCCCCGTCAAACCCTTGTTTGCAGCAGGGCCTTGCTCAAATCTATTTGGTTGTCATTGTTTTTGTTTGCAGCGCCTTGATGGGGTGGCGGTGTTAGGGTGATGCATCATTTTCTGCCTTTTGTTTGTTTTGCTTTTTATTGATAGATTGATTGTTACCTTGGACATGATCGTTGTGATGGAGGATCTTGGGACAAAAACACAAGTGGCAGCTCCTCGCCGTTGCCTCACCAGTCAGACTAGAGAGCTCATAAAACATGATCAATATTACTCCCTCCCCTTCTATTCATGTCTTTTACTTGGTCTCTATAGTTGATGCTTAAAAATACCTTGAAAAGCAAGAAGCCAATCCTCCTCTATATCTCACACATAACTTCAAAGTAAGCCGTTTATTTACTTTTCTTTCTCTGTATGGACACAGCGGTTCTGTCCTCAAAATGGATGAATATGTGGTCTGATGTACAGTGCAAACATTGTGGCTGCTTGAGAGAAGAAACTGGTGAGTTTGGTGGTCCTGACGTTAGATGTCAGAGGAAAGAAAAGGTCAGGGTTTGATTGAGTAGCCAGCTGCTGCTCAAACAAAGCCCAGTCTCAGAGGGTGCAGAGGACAGGAAAAGTTAGCATCACAGCCCTCTTGGGTACCTACACAAGGCTCTCCACTTTCATCTTAGATAGGAAAGATGGACTAAGGGCAGACACAGGAGTAAAGGACAATCACTCTGGACTGTCAGGGACAGGTCAGGCAAATGCAATAAAGATTAGCTGTCCTTTATTTGCCTGTTAGTAGATCAGCCTACTTTCAACTGTCTGCTTGCTTACTTACATATAAAGCAAGATGGCACAATATAAAGGACCAAATTAAAAGTCTGCCAAGCAAAGGTGGAACATGAAAATGGCAGTGGACTTCAATTTTATCTTCTTTAAACATCCACCTCAAAAACATCCTCAATTTAAGCTTCAAAATTGTAAGGCTAGAGTGGACAGCCATGGGTTGTATGAGAGACAATGACACACAGATACAATAAACTGGTGGCCTCACCCTCTGATAAAGAAAACAATATCACATGGGGATGTAAATAATTATTCTCAACTGTAACTATACTAAACTTGATCCAACACAAGCTTAAAGGTAGGGTAGGAGATTTTAAAAAACTCAGTCAGAGTCAGCCAGATTTCAAAAGTAAACACACGTCTCTCTGAGCTCACCCCAAAGCCACGCCTCCCAATCACATGGACGTGCATTACCTGAAGACGAGCTGCGGTCTGTGACTTCTGCCATCATGCACGTAGCTCTCTGGTGAGCGCAGAGCAGGAAGAGAGTGACAACCAGCCAATACTCCGAGCAGGGTCGTCTCGGAGTACTGGCTGATGTTTTTAGCGTTTTATAGCTTCCACAGATGATTCATATTCTTTGTTTTAATGCAAAACTGCCAAACTAATTGGTTGCTATCGGATTGTAAAGAGAAGTTACACTAATTTAACAAAAAGTGCATCAGAATGATACCCTACCTTTAATGTAAATATGCCAACTTTGGTAAAATGTGATTTTGTTAAACTGCTGGTAAACACAAAATCATATTGATGCTGCCTTACACATGAGCAGGATGGAGCCCAACACCAGCTTTAAAAACACAACCAAGCCCTGAATGTAACATTACACCGTTTGGTGCTAGCAACTCATCATGCTTTGCATGGCATTTCAGTCCAAAATAGTGCATCCAGAGCCCTCTGAGTGTGACAGATGCTTCTGATGTCCATCAAAAGGACATACACTGGTCTCTTCTGCCACCTAGGCCTGGGGGCACGGCTCTCCCCAGTGGTGACACTTGGTGGTGGTGAAGACAGTGACAGAGCTATGGGCAAAAAAGTGGGAGAACTTGCTGAGGCATTTTTTTTTTTAGAGAAAAATGTGTCATGCCTCGCATGCCTCAGCCAATTAAAGTGTCTGCACCTAAAGCAGAATTATAGCATAGTTAACCATAATGAGTTGCAAAGTTTAAGATCACGGCCTGCCAGACATAAAAGGAAAAAAAAAGGGTGGTGCAAATTCACAGTGAAGTTTAGAACAGTTGGAGTAATAATATTAATTGATCTCTGTGTGCTGTGTGGCTGAAAATATTCAAGCAGTTTGCTGATGGTTTTTAATCTCTTTGCCTCTTTGTTTATCTGGAGTACTGGGAGAAAGTTTACCTTATTTCATATCAAGCAACAGCTTTATGATTATCTCATGCTAAAGAATTACTACACTTTAAATTGCATTGACTTCTATCAACTACTATGTCTATGTGCTGAGTTCAGATTGTATGTGTGTGTGTGTGTGTGCCTCTGCAGATGGCCTGCTTTATCTGGACAGACATCACCTTCAATGTACCACTCCCTGGTGAGCAGTGGATTTGCACTTGCTGAGGTTAGAAAAGTGAAATCTAGGCCCGGCAGTATTCCCCCCCCGCCTCCTGTTCTTCGCGCTAATCTCCTGGTCGGGTCAGCGCAGGAACAATTAAATGAGGAGAGCAGAGTGGTTTCTCCAGGACCCTAGAGCCTTGTCGCATGGGCAGGAGGTTAGCTCGACACCACTGGTGGGAGAGGATGCATCATTAATGGATCAGGAAGTACAGACCGAGCTTCTCGGCACCCCAGTAAACTCTATTAGACCACACCCCATTGCCTTTTACTAATGAATAATGTATGATGCCCTGCTGGTTCCAGGTGTGATTTGACACAGCAGTTAAAAAAAAAAGTATATGAATATTCAGTGGCGGGTGGTAATGAAATCAAAATGTTCAGTATCGGAGTCCGTTTTTAGATTGAGTCTATCTCTGCTGTGCGGAACTGGTAGACTGTGCTGATGGAGAGAAATGAGAGACTTTATATGCACTGACAGGGCTGAAATTTTGCCCTGCACTTTTAATGGTTTGTCTGACAGCAGATGGAGATGTCACTGTGTGCGCACTGATGGAGGCCATTTTGTTTTGGCAAAGCAGCGGTGATTTGTTTGTCTGAGAGGACACTGATGAGCAGGAGGACAGAGAAATGACCCATCGGTCAACACTAAACAGACTTCATTTAGTTGCTCTAACAGAGGGCTTCAAAATTACAATGTCAAGGAAGACATTTGTTTCTTCAACATAGAAGCTACTCTCTGTGTGCAAGGTTTTCACATCATCTATAATCTGCAACAGCTGCTGAAGAAAATCCCAAAATATATTCTCTTCTGTGTCCTTTCTCCATGCTCCACCAGTCCCATTACAGATGACCATGCAGCTGTGGCATTTACAGGGTCCATCCTGTAGCAAAAATACATAAAGAAAGCTTGTGAACTGGAGAACACGAGCCCGTCATAGACAAATGACCAAGCCTCCGAAGGTTAATGCCCACCATGTGTGGAACAAGGGGCCACAGAGAGCCACAGGAGGGCAACGTGGTTGCAAAAAGCATGTCCCAGACACCCCGGCAGGCGTGAGGGGGCTCTAGCCGCTGATTAATGCCATACTTTGGCTAATTACCTCCTCAGTGGACGTTAGCTTTAATGACACGAGTCATCAGAATACGTCAGTGTGGATGGATAGCTGCTTGGAGGGGGGGAGGGGGGAGGGAAGAGGAGGAAAAGCAGGAGAGAAATCAGCGCAGCCGAGCGTCAGAGAAAGCCATCGACTGCACCTTCCCACCCCATTAGGTCGATTCCAGCACGCCCGCCACTGTGCCGTCCATATCTGAATAATAACTGTCGCTTAGTTGCAACCCTACCACCCCACTGCCCTTCCCTCAGTCCACCAGACCAGCATCGACTAGGTCCATTTGGTACCCTGTGACGCTTTCAGTCAAACTCTAATTTACTAAGAAATAAATGGTCTTCATAATAACAAGGGCCTGAATGTCCCCAATCTCTGTGAATCTACCTCGTCCTCCCACAACAATTCATTCCAATCCAGCTCAGCAAACACGCAGCCAAGAAGTGGACGGCGGCTTCAGCTGTCGACCCGCCCAGCTGATGAGTTGCAAATGCCTGATTGGCTCACTGTGCTGTCCTAAAGTGTGGTCATTCAAGCTCCAGAGGAAGAAGTGAACTCTGATGGCAAAGCTAATTTGGTTATTCTCTCATCCGTGAAATATGGAAAGGAGTTACTAAATGAGCAATTAATCCCACTGAGATACCATGTACCTGCAGAAAAGCTTAGATGGAAGAAGAAAAAAGAACAAAGTAGAAAAAGAGGCAAATGGCCATTTTAACTTCTCTTAATAGTTTGGAATCATCATAGTTTTGAAATCTAACAAACCACACAAATATTTGCTTGCAACACCTTGTGTCATTTATGTGAGTTATGTGATGCCATTTTCCCTCTGAAGGTTCCAGCTAATTGCCTTTGGATTACTTTAGCTTTTTCATTCTCTGAAGACCTAATTGTTATGTATTGTTGTGAGGGTCCACAGGGCTCTCCTGGAAGTCTTATTTATTTTTGCCATTCATCAGTCTGTTAAATATAGTCAATACCACTGTCAGCGTAAATTACATGGCCCGCTATATAGGCGACTTTCTGTGGACGGAGGAGGCAAAAAGGACCTTGAGTTGGTGCCAAGAAGTGTTCTTAAGTGCGACAATGATGCTGATTCAGGGCTGAAAGAAGGCGATGAAAAAGGGATGAGATGGAAAGAAGTGGCCTGTGTCTTTTGGCTTTCTTTTGTGATGCGAGAGGAAAGGGTTCATCCCCGGTGCCACTGACAACAAGTGCATGGCTTAAGTGTCTGTCGCTGTGACATGTAGCTGAAGAAATGGTTCTACATTCCCGCAATGTTGTGTTTCTTTTGGGGACACAGATAGAAAGTAAAGGGATATGCGTGACTAGATTTCATATTTGTACCCAGGTCTTTTCTCTCTATAATTATGTCTTGAGACAGTACCTACACATACATACATACACATAATATAATATTTAGGCTTAAACTACTGCAGTGTTAGTTTTGTCCTTGGAAGTTGGACTGGCATTAAACTATTTCAATAACAATTTGCACAAGACTGCCCCTGTCTTCTTTATTCAAACAGAAAAGCTCAGTATAATCTCTTTCATCCCCTGCATGTGTGTGCGCCCCTCACACAAATACACACTAACACAGGCACACACACACTAATAACTAGCAATCATGATAATCTATAACTGCACTCCAACCGAGTCCCTGGACAGGCATTACAGTCATGTTGCGGGCCAATAAATAACGGCACAAATAAAGCGCCTGTCCATTCTCGCACCCAGTGTGTATGCAAAATAGGTCAATAACACTATCCTGGAGGTCATTGCCAGACCGTTTGCTCCTTTATCGACTGTACTGCAATTTCAAAGGAATTAGGCTATGTCACAATTCATCGTAGTCGCAGCCTCTGGGTCTTTGACAAAAAGGGAGCCTTCTGCAGGGATGACAAAACCCATTTGTCTTACAAGGTTGTGTGTGTCTGTTTTGTTTCTGCTTTGCCTTCAGTGACCTGAATCAAAATAGAAAAGAGGCTTTTTTGTGGTGTGTGTTTTTTTTTTTATTTTAAGTTCCTGCCCGGGTAGGGGTTAGAAATGCATTTCATTTCTTTCATTTTGTGTTTTTCCATGATTATACCTTAAGATGTGCGTCACATGCAATCAAAACACTACTTTATCTTATTTAATCAAGGCACGTTATTCATCTAATTTGGTAGATGTCAGTCATACTTTACTTTCAGTTTTTTAACTTGCCTATATGGGTATAGGGCTCTAATCATCACATCAAATATGTCAAAATTATATTCTGTCTGTATCTGTGAGGCACCAAAAACCTGTCCAACAGACTCATAGTCGCTTTCTTTAGCCTTCCTAAGCTTCCTGCCTCCCAGCAGTGTGATCATGGGACAAACGTATGAATGTGCTTTTTAGTGTGCAGCGTCATCAACAGCTCAGTTCCCTGCCAAACGCTCAAACATGTGGCTTGATGCCCAGTTTAAGAACATGTCCTTCCCTTGTGTCCCTCCTCCTCCACTCATAATTGGGAGTGATGGAGGGATTGAGGTATCCTCAAAGACAACCATCAGTGTCCAGTTTATTGTCTTTATTTTGACTACATTTAATCACTCAATTATGCACATCCCAACATTTAGTTCCACCCTTAAATCCTGTTTCATGCACAGCATGAAGGAAATGTGCAAACAAATGATTTACCTATCCAGTGAAAATGTAGCTTGGGGCTGATAACTGTATTACAGCAATTATGCTGTCTAAATTCACATGCAACATAATGTATTTAGGGGAAAATGACAAATCCTACATTTACAGCAGAATGTTGCAGGAAATCTTTTGACCTTTTTTTCTTAAACTTTGACAGTAAACTTCAATGCTAATAATACAAAAGACTGTCAACATATGTCTATGCAAACTGCCACCAATAGTTCACAGAATATGGAGTAACAATGAATTGGGTTGCAGTAAGCCTATGGTTTTCCCACCAGAGGCTGAGCTAAATACACTCCCTGGTTCCTGTTGCTTACTCCTCCCTCTTAGAGGCGCACTGGAGCACACTGGATGCTCCCCTTTTCAGGTCCAGACAAACTGGTCATCAATGGTGTGCCAGTGCAGAAAACTCTCCACAGACATGCAGCAATGAAACGTCCCCCGAGTTAAAACTCGGCACTTGCTGCACTTCAACTGTAGATTTAATCAACATCATTTGGCAATAGTTTCAATAACATTAAACATTAATTTCAAAGCTTTAAGCAACCATTAACGGTGATGTGAAAATCAGCGAGCAGCAGCAAAATTAGTATGACACAATAATCCAAACGAGATATCTTTAAAAATGTCAATATATGAGATTAGATAAAACGATTAGATTTTTCAGCTTTACAGATTTAATTAGCCATTGTTTCAAAGCAAAAGTGGATGACAGGTTTATCCCACCCAACATTGTCAACAGTATGCTTTCACTATCAGCCACCCATTTCTACCTGTGTTAAGTGTTAGCTGGCGCTGCTTCCACTAAGCCAGTGGCAAGCCCTGTTAAGAAAATCTGACAGACAGACTGGGGAAGTGTCTGGTGGGTTTTGATACTGTCACAAGACATCTTTTCCTTCCTCTTTCCGCCATTCTTCTTTGTCCATTGCTCTACTCGCTCTTCTCCCAGTTCCATCATGATGGCCTGAGCATGAAGGAGCCATCTGTCACACTGTACTCATTCCTGCTCGGGTCCTGAGAGCCCGCCACTCGCCTCTCACCCGCCTTGGCTGTCATGTCCACTGGCTGACGGGAAAAGTGACGAGCGGCGACAAACGTCCCCAGCTTGAGTCTGTCAGTAACCCCGACTCTCTTACTTTTTTTTCCTCTCCTTCCACCACATGCCTGCACGCACACACATCCAAATGTATACACCCGTCTATGCTTGAAAAATCTGCTCACTGTATCTATACAGACAGCCTTCAGAGAGCTCACGTTCAATTGATTTTCTCCATTTTGCAACAGCATGACATCCTGACAGGGGAGAGGGTGAGCAGAAAGAATAGAGGAGAGAGAAGATGGAGAGAGACAAGCAGAGTGTGGTATTCCCCCATCTGACCATTATGAGCGGCATGTCAAACGAGGGCGAGAGACAGAGGCCTTGACATGGGCCAGCCCACACAGGGAGATACGGTGGAGGGGGGTGAGGGAAACAGGGGAATAGATAGGAATGGGGATGTAAAAAAAAGGGCAGGGCAGCTTCAAACAAGGAGGGAGGGGGAAGATGGTGGATGCAGAAAAACTCTGTAAAGAAAACGACAGAAGGGACGAAAGAGCATGTGGAATAATGAGGTGGGGCAGATGGAGAAAAGAAGGAGGCGGAGAAGGAGCACTCTTTACAACCTCACATCGATCGGGTACAGTTAGATTGGCTACTCCGGCCTCACCTTCTCCTTGCCCCCCCCCTCAGATCACGCCTCCCTCCTGCCAGCCCCTCCCTTTGCCCCCCCCCTTTTCTCGCAGGGGCCAAAGTGATAGACAGTGAGAATCTAGTGATAGCATTTGATTGTCAGCTGAAGTGGCAGTTTTAAATTTACTCCAGGATAGCCATTTACTGTGACGGTTCGGGGGAATTGAGTGAGTGTGGCGAGGACATACACAGAAAGGAAGATGAAGGTAGAGAGGTATCTTTGGGTGGGGCCAGCTCGGTGATCTTTGTCTCCCATCATCCTTCGTGATCAGAGTGCTTTTATCTGTGCCACAAACAGACGCAAAACCCCCTCTCCCTGCCTTCCCACAACATAAAACCTTCAGAACCTACAAATAACGGCTATTTCAATTTGTACAATTCGAGACTTCTAGAGGAAAAAAAAAGATAGAAAATGACCTCAGTTTTGTGTAGTTTACTGGAGCATCTGTCTGTGTTTACAATATCTTCCTGATATTTTGAGGCAGGGGGCCTCTGCGGTGCAGACATTTCACAGACACCACCACCGTCCATTCCTGGTGAATTATTCCTTCAATTTCTTAAAAGCCAAAGCCTCTGTGGGACGGTCCAATGGCAGGAGAGGGATGGGGTGTTGTGGTGGTGGCGGTGGGGGTGGGGGACGCAGGAAAGCAGTTGGCATTTATAAATGCTGTGGGTGCAATGAAATATGGGAGCCATATTTCAACATGTGTGAGGCTGCGCACGCAGAGATGCACACCAACACCTCCATGCACAACAGCACACATTGTCATCAGTCTGCAGGAGTCAGGTGCATTTATGTGTTTGTTTGTGCATGTGTGTTAGGAGGAGGACAGCAGGGTTGGCATGTGCATGGGTGGGTTTGTGTGCACTTCTGACACCAGCGTGACAGGCTCTTAATTGCATCCAGGGCCCATGATGTCGCTTTATTTTTGCAGAGAGACACACACACACACACACACGTGCACCAAGATCCAAAGGACACACAGGTACTACATTAACTTGCACTTGTTCTACCTGTAACCTGTTAATTAACCCTTACTCTAATAATAATTCCAATTTTACAGATATGTGACTCTTTTACAGACATTCAGCTCCCAGAAGATTTGATCTAAAACACACATGCTCACACACAAACACACACACCGATCCATATATACAGCATGACTTAAGAGAAAAAGAAACAGGCATGTCTATCTGAAGGCAGGAAATCTAACAAGCTGTTAAACTTAACTTTGTTTTGTCTCCCTCTCTGTGGGTGTGTGTGTGTGCGTGTGTGTGTGTGTGAGACAGACAAAGGCTACCCTTCGTTGTTCCTGGGTTCCTGAGTTAAAGTCTTTTCCCCTGCTGCGTTCCCTTGTTATCAGCTCTTTTAGAAAATCTTATTTCAGAGCAATTTATCCGTAAGAGTTCATGAATGTCTGACTGTCTAACGTGGAAATTCGCATCGCATTGCACTTTTTTTTTGCATGTGCAGGAGTTTTCTGCAGGTAGTAAAATCACTCAATATCTAAGACACAAGTTCAAAAAGCAAAAAAGCAAAAAAAGGAAACTAGCTAGATTCATTCAGTCACGTGCTTCCCTAAAATCCATGGTAAATTCATATATAAAGATACTTTTTTTGCAGCATTCAATGTAAGTAAATGATGTCAGAGTCTCATTTGTGGTCTTAAAGATATTCTGCCCAGTCATCTGCATTTCAACAATAACAAAGCCTGCCACAAAAAAACACACATGCCTGCTAGTTTTGTGCTGGAATATCTTTTTCTGTCAGAAGTCAGCGTAGGCAGAGGTACACACAGGGACAGCCATGCTGGCCTTCCTGGCATGCAAAGGAAGCTGAGGTACAGCAAAGACAGGTGCAGCTACGGCATGAGATAAGACAATGTAATTACAGTAGGAGACAGTATAGTACACAAGCCAATCATATTCACACACATGATAATGCTATACATTATATTCCAGACATCGTTCTGCACACCGTCAGAGAGAAAAAATAATGGTTTTTGTATCTGGAATTCAGCTAAAAAAAATTACTCTGCCAGCCAGACATTTAGCTACTTCCAATCAGAAATAATATTAAAAAGAAGGATGGTGATGTTCTATATAAGATGAAAATATACACACGGATAGAAATATCAGGTGTAATTCATGAGGGTTAGAGGGCACCAAATGAAGCTGCCAATGAGAAAGCTGCCTTTGTCACCTGCTTTTGTGGCATTTATCATGACTATCCCTGTCAGTTATTTCTACCTCACTGTATCTGTAACTCTTCTTTTGTCCATGTTCAGTGTGGTGCGCACAATGATAACAAACAGCACAATGAGTCCAATTACAAAAAGCTGAATAAGTGATGATAACACCAAAGACACTTGAAGCCAATAGTCTGCTCGAAACAACACTTCAGTCCATTTAGGGGTATTTTAAAACCTCTTTAGAATAAGTAGGAGTTTTCTTTCGAAATGTAGCTGTGAGCAGACATGTAGCACTAAAACTTGAAGAATGAATAGGATGCTTTAATGTTTGTTTTATCTAACTTTCTGTCTCTCCTAGGGTTCTGTTCATTGTTGTTGGCAGTATCTCTGGATAGCGAAAACACACAACAAATAAATAAATACACTTTTGTTGCCACATTCCCAATGGGTAACGAAAATACAGTTTGTTGGGTGTTTCCAAAATTACTGGCTTTTTGTTTCTCTCTGAGCCTTCCCCAAAATAAAAGTATAAAAGATGCATGGGCTGAGCACTCTGCTTTAAAAGCAACATTCAATGGGCTTTAAACTGAAACATTTAAAGTTCCAGAAGGAATCTTGTCTAGATTGCTGCACTTGGATCTTATGATGTTGAGAAAAAAAAAAGAAAGCAGCACTCAGCAACAAGCAGTCGCCTCAGTAACATCTGTGAATGAACTCAGGCAGCATTCCTATTAAAGCCACATTAGATGCCTTGTCTCTGCAGAGCTTCAAGTCTTGTTTTTCCCCTTGCTACGTGTTTGTAAGAAGGTGAGGACAGCAAAGGCCTTACGGGTCTGCCCACTGTGGGCCTCTCAGACCTCATTGTAATTTCATTAGCTTCTGCAGCGTCAATGAACACTGTGTCGCATCAACACATCAAACCCCCAGGCTGCCAGTACCCTCGAGCCAGCACACGCACGTGCACATTAACAGAAGAGAAACACTTACATTTGTGCATGCGTAAACACAAGAACCCACTCGCTCACTGCCTCACTTTTCACACTCTCTCTCACACATTCCCACACTCTCCTCCACCCCTCCAGAGCTTTTCTCCCACCGGCAGGTCTCTGGTGGGCAGAGGGAGCAGGATTTCTTCTGGGGCTTTCCCTGCCTGCCCATTTTAGAAACAGCAGTGCTGGTAAGGAGGACATGGTGGAGGGAGAGGAGTGAAGATGATGGGCTTGGCTTTGATATATGGAACCAGCTTTGATGGTCTCTCCCTTCTTCTCACTATGAATAGCTAACTACAGCTTTAGGGGAAAGAGAAGAGATTGCCAAGAGGGGGAGGAAGAGAGAATAAGGAGCGAAAGATCCCTTGAGATTAGATTGCGCATTTATATGTACACACCTACGTATGCACATGCATGCAAATACAACAACCTGACATAATGCTCATTTGAAATTAAAATGTTTACATTCGGACCAAATTGACAGATTTGACACATGCGACAAACACACAAACACACACACACACACACGGGATGTGGTGTTTTAGTTTCCTGGGGCATATTGCAGAGTAGGCAGGTCTGATTCCTTATAGATGTATACAAACTACAAGAGTGCAAATGGAAGGCAAAGCGATATCAGCACGCAAGTATACTGCATCATCATCAATGTATGCGGAGCTTATAGATATGACAGCACATGATCCCATCCCACACAGTGTTAAAGATGAAACCAGGTGGGTTTGTTAACAGTTCCACCAAATGGTCATTTTCTGGCTTATTTCTCAGGTTATTTTTATAAATGTTCAAATGATCAAATACCTCAGCAAAAATCAAAGATTATATTTATGTGTTAAAACATTAATTTCTCTTCTATTCCTTCTTATTAAGAAAGATGAACCATTACTTTTACTTCAATAGGATTTATCATGCACATCTTGTACTTGTTATAGTGTATTTTTGTACTGCTGTACTGGTGCAGCAGCATTATATTATTATTTATTGTATTTAGTGTTTCAAGGCATTTGTACATAATACACACAGAGGATGAGTGTGCATTAGTCCAAACCCACAGGTAGTGTGCCTGTTTCTTCTTTGTGAGATGAATTTCTGATTTTGCCCTCCAGTGGAAGCATAATGATCGACTAAGAGAATGTATCAAACTGAAATAAATGTGCAGATATCTACAGTACAAGAAAACAACTTTCTTGGATTGAAAAATGTTTTTCATAATGACTGTTGGAACTCGAACTAAATCAACTTACACTTGACTGAAAAGCCTTTCGCTGCTTCCAAAAATCTATTTAGTTAAATCAATAGGTAAATGTGTTCAAAGCACAATGGAAACAAACTTTAATCCTGCATGGCTTCTGTTTCTGTCTGTACACATGGCAGTATACAGGGCAGGACTGAAAGGGCAGCATCCATCCTGCCACACTATAGCTTTACAACAACTTGTCAATAACACAGCCTAAACAATGTGAACTGCAGCGCCCTGCAAGTGATTCAATTTCAGCCCTCTTTTAACTCTACTTCCCCTCGCAGTGAGCCGTCAGAGCTGTCGCCTCCCTGTTTCTGACACTTTCACACACACGCACGTGTACACATATCAAATGTAAACACGCAGCCGACGTGTCTCCATCAGCCACGGGGGACAGGCGGTGGCTCAGTGTGCACCACCTCATTTTTACCACCCAGAAACAAATGACCGGTCCTTTCATTTCCCCGCCCCGCCACAACACTGTCCCACCTGATCACTTGTCGTCGGTGAACATGACAGAGCCTCGCCTCAAGTTATGATCCTGGATGATGACACACTTAGAGGCCGGCACGGGAAGTTATCGCTGCAATAGATTGATACATTTGTCGCTTCTCGGAGGACTCACCCTCCTCTACCACCACTGATAAATGACAAATGAGTTTAACTGCCACCGTTAAAGGCATTTATAATATTGATCTGGCAAGAGTCAATAGCCAGCTCTATGCTCAGGCACTCATAATATTACTTTGAGCAGTGTGCACACGCGCATAAATATATACACAGATACCCACACGCTCTCATACAGTCTCTAAAAAACAAAGGGAGAAAATCAATGGACAGTGGTGCTGCTAGGGGAAAGACTAATGTTCCTAACTAATGAAAATAAACACTTTAGGAATGTGCGGCGTTAACTGACCTCTGTATTGACCTCACTCCATCTTGACACAATTAATCCCTCGTTAAGGGGGTAATTGTTTGCCACTGCTCATATTTATTGTTGATCATAGTGGCGAAGGTGCCCGCTGTGTCTGAGACCAGGGTGAAACAGCAGACACACACGCGTGCTGTTGATACATGTGTGCGCTGAATAGAGCAGCGGCTCATGCCCTAAGTTGCCAGGGGCAGCGATCGATAAGGAGAAGGAGCAAGGCGGCACAGGCTCTAATTGAAATGAATTTGGCGGTGGATAGATAAACGATTGGACATGTAAAGAGTGAGCGAGGATGAAATGGGGGGGGGGGGGGGGGGTGTTAGTTAAAGGGGAGGGGGGGGGGGGAGATTGAGATTTTTTTTCACCTTTTCTCTCAAAGGTCGAACGTCTGGGGAGTCTTCAAATGAGAAATACGGTCACTTTATCATTTGCAGCGACCAATAGGAATTTTACACAGGGCTGAATCAATCACATGGGCTTTAATATGGAAAGGGTTGAACATATTTGCACAGTGTAATAACACTGTTTCTATATCCTGCCCATTTGGTCACTCGAGTTCGATTAGTGGCTCAAACACTTATTATGTCTTTAGCACTGTATCTTGTGTTGTATTTCCACAATGTTTGCATGTTGGTGTGTGGAAACTGTTCTTTTATTACAACCACTTAAAACCACACTGCCTCTTGTCTCTTTTACAGTCAGACGATTGACAGGTCCTGTTTTCTGTGGGGATAACAGGAATGTTGTCTGAGGTCAGCCCTGTCGCCACGCACGTGTTCCTCTACGGTATCTGGCACTGGGGTTCAGCCCTGACAAACATGTGATCTTAACCTCTTTGACAGAAGGACTGTGCTAGCATGCCGGCATGACGCTCTGTGTACAGAAGAATCAATGTGCAGGCTGCCATTCCTCTGACTGGCTGCGCAGAGACGGGGGGGATGCCATGTCAGGTGGGAGGAGGAGATAAAATGGAAAATTGGGGGTGCAAAAGTAAAGGAAGCAGACAGGGGGAGCTGGTACACAGCCGGTGTTCTGCATTATTTGTGTCAGCTAGACAGTGGGGTCGTCAACCTGAGGACTCTTATGTAGACAAGTAGCTCTTCCAGGAGCACCCAACCACTAACCTACATACGCATGGAAAAACTCAATACATCTGAGGGCAAACACACACACGCACCTCCAGGTTTTACTCACCTTGTGAGGTTTTGAATGATGTCTGTTGTTTGGTATTGTCAGAGGGTGCTTGAAGAAGGGTCAAAGGTTAAGAGGGGGTAATGATGAGGAACAATGCTCTCCTCAGGGCAATTGCAAGGACTTTGCTTGTTCACTAGAGCTCATTGTTGGATGTATGTGTGGATGACAATGTGAGAAGAGGGCTTAGGACAACAAAAATTAACTGTAACTATCAATCCTGCATCATGTGTTAAAAACCAAAGCCATGCAGAACATTTGTATCCAAAAAAAAACTTAGAATGCCATTTATCACATATCCAATTTAACAAAAAGAAAAGATCTGAGATACCTGAGAAGCCATGGTGCAGAAGTTTCAGTCAAGTGCCGACAGGAACATGAAAAGAGAAAAAAAGGGAAAAATGATTATTAGTATTATTTATTTTTTGGAAAAAGTGTGGAGTCAACTCAAAAAGAACAACCATCGCTGCCACATGTATTGAATCATTGAAACATTAATTCAAAGAGACATTTATTTGTTTTTGGTAATGATTTATGTTTGATCCCTAATTATTCAACCAATCACCCAATTAAAGAAGAAATAATCAATCAATCGGCAGTCTACTGGCTAAACAGCCTCGACAGCCTCATTTGGTTGGTCATCACATGTCTTCTCCACCACACCAACATACATTTGCTCCACAGTGGTTCTCAGAATGACCACTTTATTGAGGCCAGCCATAATTAAAACATGCTGCGCTTTAAGTCCAGCGCAAAATGAAGCAAATTAACTGTCGGAAAATGAATTACCATGAAACTCCAATGAGAGGGATGATGGATGACAGCTGTCTGCCACTCCTGACAGTTTTTACATTTGACTTTCTAATTAATGTGGGGATTTAATGTGTTTGTTAATTCTGTCAATAGCAATTATGTCTCTTTTGGCTAGCTTCGCCACACGCATGTGCCTGATTTTATGCTAATGTCCTGTTCTGTATGTGCCGGAGCCATGGCTGCCAAACAAGCCCGGCCAGCAAATGGGCTTTGGCTCCCCTCGGAGAAAGCACCATGCTGAATATACATAGCCCAGCATATGAATTCTAGACAGCTCTGCACTGTTGTATGCTTAAGGAAATTGGCAAGTGACTTGGGGAAGTGAATTGAAAATGATTTATTGGATGAATGTTGGGAATGGATCATGTTTACAGAACAATGCAGATTAACTGATGGTGATGTTAAATGGAGAAAACAGAAAACGATGCAGCAGCATTGTATTATATTGCCAATATTATATGCATCAGGTTCTATATGAAAACATGAAAAACTTCAATCTGCATTTTTATTCAACAGTGTCTGAGTGTGCAGCGTAAATATTATTTATTTTTTTCTTTGTGTGCACCGAGTCCTTGGACAAACTTTTGTAATAAGGTTACAGTCTTGGTACTTTTTGGAAGGGGACAAAGACAAACTCTGCTTAGTCAGCACTCTCTGCCCAAGGACAGAGGGACCATGGTTGAAGAAGTAGTGAGGGAGATAGATTTAAGTTGCTGCAGGACAAGTCCCTTGCTACCACCCACTCCTCCTCTCCTCTTTCACCTGGCCCACCACTCTCTTGTGTGATATCAATCCCTTGTCTGCCCTCCATTCACTTCCACACGACACACACACACACACAACGCGGCACACAGAGGACATCAATCACAGAGATGCTGTTACTTTAAGTGACTCACTTGTGACACTCTAAGGTGTGGCTAATGTTTCTCTTCTCTGCAGCTCTTTGATATGAGAGGAAGTGTGTGTCAGAGAATGTAAGCGAAAGGCAAACAGGGCCAATGAGGCTGCCAGCATTCATCTCTCTCTCTTTTTTTTTTTTTTTTTTTTTTAAATTGACCCGTTAAAATACACAAATTAGAGCCGCTGGTTATTCTACTATGTAAATCCAGATAAAGGAAGAAGCAGCACTACTTTAGTTCCGGATAAGTACATTTATTCAAACACTGTATTGTCCTTTACATGAGTTTCTCCATTTTATAATACTTTTTCTTCCACTACATTGCATTTATTGTACATTTCTTCAATTCCATTTAATATGATGATTCTACACAATGGATAATATAATACGTTTTTAAAATTCATCACATAGTTTAAGATTATTATAGTGGTTTTTCAACCTTTTGGATTCTGACTTAGACTTCCACCAAAGTTCCTCTATTCTTTTCTGTACCAGTGAACTTCGCTGCTGCTCCTTCTGCCTTAGGCTTTCCATGTGTGTAGACTACATGGACAGGCAAAGAGGGCCCAGAAGACCAGTATGACTAACTGGGAATATACAATGAGTCCTTATACACACATCAGCTATAACATTATGACAGGTGAAGTGAGTCTGTTTATTATAACGCCTGCCCATGGGTGGTATAGATAAGACAGCAAGTGAACATGTACTAATACTGGGTCTGATATCAGAACACACAGTGCATCACAGTCTATTGTGTAGGGGGATATGCAGCCACAACCAGTGGTTGTAGCCATGGTGTTCATAATCTAATGGCTGATCAGTGTGTATGATGTAGATCAAAGTAGCTCCATCCAGCTGAAGTAGTTTTCAGCAGGACTTTTAGTTGTAAATATATTCACGTACTGGCTCTTTTACTTGAGTAATGATTTGAAAAACTGCCTTTCTATTTGTTTTTCCTCCATAAAATGTCTTTTATTCACTGCACAAAGGTCCTCACATACACAAGCTGTCTACTTATTAACATTCATAACAAGAGATTAGAAATTGGCAATATAGTATAATCTGATTTCCATTTTTTAGATTCTTGGGGATTAAATGTGTGATGTTCAGGATTGTTGATTCTTTGGCTGTAGTAGCACGCTTACTCATACAAGTGCTTTTTATAGCATACTGTATTCATAATCATATCTTAAACAGACGTCTTCCTCAGAAATACTGTGAGAAAGACAAAGAGGCAAAGACAAACCAACAGGAAAGCATTTTAGGGAGCTGTTTTTAGCAGAACAGGTCCCAGGTTGGTAGGGGAACCGTAGTTTTGTAGTCGAAGAAGCGAGAGGGGAAAAGCAAGTCGTACCTTGCAGACACAGTACATTACTTTTTCATCAGCACATGCACTCCCCTAAGCCTCGGTCCATGGGGGTGTGTGTATTGAATCACAAGTGTGGCCCTAACTCTCTGCACTATATTGCATACTGTAGGAATCGAGGGCATGGTTAACTCATATAAGCCACAAACGCACAAGATGCTGTCAAAAACTGCAGACAAATACAAATAAACAGTGGCAGAGAGATGTGCATGCATCGCATAAAACACAGCCAATAACACTAGCCCATGTGGGACTGAAAAACAGACTTTGATACGGCACGCTAATACACAGAAACAGCACGTTTTCTGCTATACAGATCTTCATCACGCCACAAGAAACTATAATATGACTAATAAGACTTAATGAGGAGGCAAATAAAAGTGTGGCCAAACAAAGCAGGGGTTGTGGGGGGGTTTACAAGCCTGGAGACTGAGAGGGAGCTGGAGGACATGACCGCCATGTCAGATTTACAACTTCACATGAAGAGAAAAAACCTCTTTGTGTCCTTGACAAAGTTATCAGTGTGTAATTACAGCTTACTTGCTCTTTATTACATATCTGGCTTACCCGATAAGTCCCAAGGGGTCGCCTCCCCAACGTGTGACATCATGTTATAGCTGTTGTATGATTATAAGAGGTAATTTGTCGTACTTATTTTTGCTGGTTTCCTGTAGAGTGCTGTAGAAATGCTTCTAGAGTAGATATGAGAATGTCCATTATTGCTACTTAAGAGAGTGGAGAAAAGGAGCATGTAGCATGGCCAGGGAAGCAGAGGAGAAGTCAATCAAGACGGGAAGGATGTTCATTCTCTCTCTTCTTCTTTAGTGGGCCATAAAAGCTAACGGGCCCAGAACAGCGCTCACCTCGGAATCGCCCAATTGCTTTTTTTTTCCCAATCTTTTCCCCTCATGCCTCCTCTCTCTCTGCTCCTCAGACAAATTGGCATCCTGGACAGAGGTGAGGGTCATAAATAAGGAAAACGATAGTCATTGTCAAATGCGCGTGCTTGTATGCACACACACTTACACATTCCCACATGCATGCACACCTCTAGGCACTTTTTTCTTCACTGTTACTCACCGCACACATATCTCCAGCATGTCACACTTCAGGCTGAGGACATCCCTAGAAACGGCCATCATTCTTTTTTTTTCCACCCCCATCATGTGTTACCACAGGTGGAGAGAAGAAAAAACACAAGCAAAACTTCTAAAAATACAGTCCTACAGAGCAGTCGATGCCACTGCAGAGGTTAAACAATCCGAGAGCTGCAGGCAATCATTCAATTTAAAACGCACCGGGAGCCCTTGGGGCGCGGGGGGAGCAGGACGCATAAAGAAATTTAACAACTCAATGTTTTACGGCCCACGAAAATGAGATTTGAGTACAGGAGCAGGGTGGGGGCGTTGAGAGCTCGCCTTTTGCTCCATACACACAAAACCGCCAGACGGTTTAAAAAAAAAAAAAAAAAAAAAAAAAAGAGGGACTCAGTGTTGAGTTGAGCTCATGACCCTTTTCCTAAGACTAAAGTACACCACAGCAGCATAGGGGGGGAGAAGGGACAACAAGTCAAGTCATGTCAGGTCTTTCAACCTAGCCTTTCATGGTGTTCGAAAAGGTTCAAAAGCCTGCAGTTGGAAGTTGGATGGGCATCTCCTATTACTGTGAAACTTTCACATTTGTCACTGTGGGTCAACATATTTTTCTGTGACACTCAGCCGGTGTGTGCTTTTCACTTTCCACCTCAAATGACAGAAGGCCATCCTGATGGGAATTGGTCCTTGATTCAACCCGAGACAAATCAAGGAACAATCAAGAAAGTGAAAGGAATGAGACAAGACAGACAATAAAACAGACATTCAGGAAGTAGAAAATAAGCAGAGACAGGCTGATAAAGGCAACACTGAAGAAGTAGACAATGATACATACAGGTAAAGACAGGCAGGACAAGTTGAAACCCGGACAGGCAGACGGACAGACAGCAGGCAGACAGGCGGTGAAGGCAAGACGGTTTAGTCAAGCCTAGGGAGGACACAGTGGAGCTAACCAGCGAGATCTAGAAACAGGAGTGTGTCACATGCAATGAAGGCAAGTGCGCAAGATGGACTGTATATTTAAAGACTTGAGAGGACAGTAGGTAGTGAGGGGTAGGATGAGTTCAGGGTGGACGAAACAGAAAGGTGGAGAGAGTGAGGAGGTTGTGCAAAATATTTCTATTAAAGTTTTAGTAGTGCGTTCTTTCAGTCAAGTAGACGCATCGGCTTTTTCTACATTTCAGAGTTAAATATTGTTTTGGCTCCACTACATTTATTTAACAGCTTCTTTTACATGAATATTTAATTTTAAAAAAAATACAAACACACACACAATCAATCACTAACCAAAAAATAAAATGATACATAGACTGTAAGTAACCCTTAAAAATTAAATTTGAACACATTTTATTAAAGTTTTTCATATATTGCTACACAATATTATTTATTGCTACTCTTCAACTCTTTCTTTTAAATTATTAACATTGCTTTTAATATTTCTGGTGGCAGTGATGGATTATAATGATATCAATGAATTATTTTAGATTAAAGGAACCTGCATATATATATATAGCTATAAGTGCAATGTTGTTCAGTGTCACAAAGCCCAAGACAAATCTTTGAAATTATATATAAATACAGGAAATGCTTAATTTAAAATCATAAATAACGATAATGTGGAGTAGAACAAAAAAAAACATGTTCCTGTGAAATCAATTTCCTGTATCTCCTCACCTCACCTTCATCTCTTATACTTATGTTATATGATGTTGACAGTGTTGGATGCACTGTCAACATCATTGTGAAAAATACATATCCCTCGAGTCCCCTCTTCCTTCAGGTACACCACACCTGATGCATCATTTACATGCATGAGCTTCTTTTGCTTCTATGGCCTGTAACGCCTCCAAACCACATGACGTCTTTGTTTCTCTGTTGAGGAAAAAATTCCTTTTGAGCAGCTCACATTTTACATTTTTGTCTAATTCTTCATCAAGCACCTCATTCTTTGTTTTTTTTTAATATTTAATATTTCCAACAACTTTCCTGCTGTCTCTCTTCTTTGCTCCACGAAACCATCCTCCTCACACACCTCCTCTCTTTTGACACTTCTCCCTCTCTCCATCCTCACCCCTGGCAGTGTCCCCCTGGCAGAGGGCCTGAGTGTGGGCCTGTTTCCTCAGCAGGCAGCCGACCGCTGCATGCCCGCATTGTGAGCAGGGGAAATGTGCTCCATTGTGTCTGTGCGGCACTCGCCCCTCGATGTGGAAGTGGTCTGAATGCAGGCTCGTTAACCAATCAATAGAGCAGACGTGTCTAAAACCTCGTCCTTGAAACCCCTCTCTGCTTTTGTTCCATGCATGACAAATGAGCTAAGTAGAAGAAAACATCCTGTATTTTTTTCCCCTTAGTGCAGATTTTGCCTTGTTTCACAGATTTTTCTGTAATCATACTAAAAAAGCAATCTGACAGACGTGAACAGAACATTGAGAGGAATCAAACAGGAGCTGGTTTTCTTCACGATGAATCGTAAGAATGTAATATAGGGTAAAATGAAAGCCTACTAAAATGGAACACATGCTCGACTAGCGAGCAAGGAGAATTATGTCTACACGAGAAGGCAAATGAGTCATCCCCAAACAGATGAATGGCTTTAAAAGTAGCCTAATAGAGTCCTCTGATGTGTGCATCAGGTAAATTATCCCTTTTAACCTGTAAAAGGAGTGTCAGCTAAATTCTAATTCATTTCCGAACATAGGTGTCAGAAGTGGGAGAGGATCACTCTAATGTTAATAGCAATAGTTTAACGACCTGTTTTGAGGCAATTCAACTTATAGTATAGTACACTTTATGACACCAGACTTCTTCAACCTGCTGGATGTGAGCCACTTGGCAGTGTTCTCCTCTCCTTTCCAGACACAATCTTATACACACTTGAAGCATTAATTCGGACATGCCAAGGGCACTTTGTCAAGTCTGCGCTAGATGTAGAAAAAAACTAATACTATTAAAGCCAATGCCACCATCCACTAGAGACATTTATAAGACCAATAATATACTTATGTTTCCTTCTTTACTAATCTTATAGCAATGCCAATACATTATTGTTGTTTTTACTTCTTTTACTGTGCTAGCATAATATGTAACAAAATAGCATAGTATTTACAAATGCATTGAGCTAATATTGAGCTTATCGTATTATTGCACCACTACGTTCGGGACAGGTTTTGTTGGTGTAGTATGCGGACTCCCTCTCCGTTCATTTAGAAAGGGGTCTGTTTAGATTCTACTCTTTAGCCATACATTTCCATGTATTTCTGTTTTGGGCATAAAATTGTGGAATGAGCTTGATGATAATTTTAAAGCAAGCAGTTCAAAAAATCTATAAAATATAAGTTAATTACAGCTACAAGGAAATGTAAAAGGAACATTTGAAGGTAAATTATGTAAAAACAAATAGTACTTGAGTACTTTGCAATTTAATTTAGTAACATCTTTGTTTGGCTGACATGTTGGATGAATATGGGGAATTTAAGGATAGGCAAAAATAAGCTAGGTGCTTCAGCCTATTCCCCTTTTTTGGTTTTGATGTGAATTGCGTAATTGTACTGCGTTGTATAAAACCAAAAATAAAAAAAAAATATTCATTCATTCATTCATGTACATTTGTTCGTGTTGTTTTGTTTGTATGGAGCTTCCATCGTTTCTTATTATTTATTTGTTTTGTGCTTGACTTTGTGTGTGAGGCAACCTGAATGTGGATACTTCTAACCCCAACTACCACCAATAACAACAAGATTAATAATAAAAAAGAAGTAGTAGTGGTCGATTGTTACAGAGGAAAAGAAAAAGAAAAATATATATATACTATTAGAACTATGAAATCCTGATGACACAGACTTAAAAGGGATTCTCTGCCAGTGTCCGATTTACTCCCTGGCATCAAATCAATCCAATCACTCCCTGAGACGTCTAGACAAACTCTAATCACTTACAATTCTGAGCAATCACTTTCATCCCATGATGCATTTCGTTGGTGATAGGACGGGTCTCTTTCAGGGTGACAGTGGCGCGATTATCCAGGCGGCAATTACGGTAGCACAACAGCTTTGAATAGCGTGACAGTGACTCGATGATCATGTGACAGTGAGTAGGCATACACTGTCAATAATTAGACAGCTTAGTTATACCACACGCCATATGCAATATCAGTCTGTCAATAACAATATTATTCAGTTGACACCACTTATAAGGCACACAATAGAGAAATAAATAACTTTCTGAGACAAAGCGACAACCCCGGTGTGAAGGGTGAAGCTGTTTTAAAAGGATAAAAAAGTATCGAGGGAGTGATTTTCTTTGTCTGTCAAAGTTTGAACCCAGTTTAAACGTTGACAGCTTCAGTCACTCTACAGATAAAAATAAAAATGAAAGAGACGGAGGAAGCATGCTTGAAGAGATTGAAGTGGGAAGGAAGGAGGCAGGGCCAAGCGGAAGAAAACAGTCAACCTATCTGCTGTCTCAAGTGTTACCTGTGTTTCACCTTTAATCCTTTCTATCTTATTTCTGTGGAAGAACAAGACCTGTGACTGTTTACTGGGAGAATTCCTTTCCAACTATGAGTGGAAGGCTCCCAAGGCTCTGTATTTGTCAAAACTCCTGTGCAGGCCTAAGCTTCAACCCAAGGAAAAAAAAATCTTTTTGTCAAACAGCCAACATTTCTCATTCTGCTGCTGTTGTGTCTCGGTCTCACCTAAGGCCATTAAACTCACAAAAGAATAAATTACATTAATTGCCAGTCTCGATGAGAACAGCTGGGCTGAGGTGCAGAACAACAACGATAAAACGAATTACAAGGAAATAAACCTCGGGTAAGAGAAGCAGCTCTCCTGACTTTCTTCAGGTGCTGGTGGTGGGGGAGCGTTTTCAAAACAAAATGGCTGCTGCTTGGCGCGCTCTGCATAGCAGGATTGTTTTGGATGTGGATGAGGATAAGTCAGGGAAAATATCTGTCTCTTTCCTGGGTGATGGTGTTCTCAGCACCCATGCTGCCCCACTTTATTTTGACACCTTTCACCATTAGGGCCCAGATGCATAGCTAATGAGAGGCTGGTGAACCACACACCTGTGTGCTGTGGTTAGAAGGCGGGAGGCCCAGCACCTTGACTAATGCCCTCACCCTTCTTTCACTCTTTCCATCTGTCTCCATCCCTCCTTCCTTTTGTTCTGCCTGAACAAACCCTCTCCGTTTCCATCAGACTTCAAGCTTGCCCTCTCATTTCTCCGCTCTGCTCTCTTCCTTCATCGCTCGTCTCTCCGGCTCTGCACTGTGTTTCCCGGGCGTTTGTACCTTTGGCTGAGGCTGCCCCGAGCACATGGCTGAGACGTACCTCAGAGAAGAGCTCGTTAGAAGGTGTGAGCTTAACCCCTGATTGATTTCTGAGCATGACACAGTGAGAGAGAGAGCCAGGCTGAATGTGTGTGGTACAGAGAGAAAAGAGACTAGAGTTGAGGGTTAGGGGGGGATCAAGAACAAGACAGTGAAAGCAAGGGAGGGAGTAGGGGGTGGGGAGTGGATGGGGGGGGGGGCAGCAGAGACAGAAACTGACTATGCTCTCTCTTTCTTTTATGTGGCGTTATATTTTGTTGTTGTTTCGCCAGCGTTCAGGGCTGTGCAATGAACTGAGGAGTGGCTAACTCGCTCCAATTTGTCAAGAGCTCTCTGACTGTTGTTTGGGCTGTGGTTGGGGGTGAGGAGGGCGCAGCCGTTGATGCCAGCCCTCCAATAGCGGAGTGATTACTGGGCACTGGGCCGTGCTGAGCCGGTCTGGGCGTCAAAACATGCCGTTGCACTTCACCAGATGCTGCTGTATAAAGATATGTGCTGAGACCTATACACTCTGACAATGCTTTTGCCAAATTTAGAGAAACCACTTGATTATTTGCAGGAAGAAAGAGTACATTTGCTGGCTTTGCATATGCTGGCAAAGAATTCCAAAAAGCAATAATATCTTTGTTTACAACGATACAATGTTTTCACATCAGGAATAATCTTGTCAAACATCTTTCGATTCAGATTATTTTTTCTAGGTAAGTGATCTTGGTACGCCTCGGTAAGATTTTTTAAGATAATCTACTTTTAATTTAGAGCAGATGATGACAGGGTTATCACGATGTATTATGAGAAAAATAATAAATAAAATAAAATTGTATTTTGTTGAAACAAGCTGCTTTCACTAAGGACACACCTTGTGCAGCATGTAATATACTTTAAATTCTTGTTTAGTATATCATGTTCACTACAATGCTATCACTGCCAACTTTATGTAGAAGGATCAGCATAAAACGTCAATATAAACTCTTCAAGGGAAGTAATTCAGTTACTTTGATGTAACATCCACTCACAACCTTAAGTCTTCAAGGCTCTGAGAAACACCAGGTAACCACACCACCGCCACTCTGGAAAGCTCTGAATATTTCAAGCACTCAAGAGTGGGTTCACAAAAAAAATGCAGATATGGCTGCGAATACTCACCCTTACTCAGCATTCAACACTATTAAGAAAGTGAAAAATAATTTTACAATACTGCATGTGACTGTGTTGAGTTGCTTTATCTTCAGGCTAAGATGAGTTTGAGTAAAACACCCAAACCTGCATCATCAGTTATAGCACCATGAAGTCATGAAAACAATCACTTCATTGTCTGGATAACTGCGTCAGCAGCACCCAAACTTAGCAAAGGCCTGAGGGAGCACAAGTACTGAGGTCTGTTTTTAGATCCTTCTCTGTAACCCTGTGTTAAGACATTAATAAATAACACATAATCAACCATCTTTTCATTGCATACATGACATGTTACTGTTTCTTGTATTCAAACTACTGCGCTGTATCTTCTTAATGAATTAAAGCGACAAAGTGACTCAATCTATATTTTCTGTGAAGCCTTTACTAAAACTGTGTGCTCGAGCATCTTTCGGGTGCACAGACTAATCAGTCCTGTTCCTTTTCCCCCCTCTCCTTACAGCAACATGTAAACAACCTTATATATATCAATTCCACATAGTAATTCTTGTGGACCCCATGTCCGCATATGATTATTGAATCTATAAAGAGAGGCCCTTCAATAGCAGCAAGACATTTAGATTTGCATTTATATTCTCACTGCGATGGCGTTCCTCTAAAGCAATGAAACCTCTCGCTCAACCAGGGATGAGTGGAAGGGGAGGTGGAGAGAGTTTCGATAAGGCTGTCGTCATTCATTTCAATTTCCTTATCGAGCCTAAGTACCTTTTATGAATTGGCCCTTTAAAGTACACAAATTAGAGCCATCAGTTATGCTAGTATGGGAAACAAGGAGAGGAAAGCGGTGAAGGAATTTAACCCAGGCAGAGAACAGTGTGAGAGTCACAAGGAGAAAATTAAACGAACTGCAGGGAGAGGGAGAAAACACAGATGGGAGCGAGAAAGACGATGGTAATGAGTGTGTGAGACTGTGAGACCACTGTGTGGGGAGACCTACAGAAATGTCTCTAATGTCTAATTCCACAGGGAGCAGTCAGGGTACGGTTCTTATCATTTTATAATGATGATTACTCAGGGTCTATACCCACTCTGGGCCTATATCAAAAAAAACTGAAAAAGTCAAGAAAACATGGCAGGAAGTAAAATATATGCTGAAGAAAAATTACAAGACATTCAATTGTGGAGATTATGTGTTTGCTCCCTAATAAGTGTGATAAAAGAACAGAAAAAAAAACTCATGCATTTAAATATGCTTCTTAGCCTGTATGTTTCCCAAGTCTCTGTCTAGCAAGAGACGCACCCAAACAATACTTCTATAGCAAGTACTGTTTGTTTGCTTTACATATGAATAGCCCACTTTATTTTTGGAAGTACACCAATCACTTTTGGTCCATTAAATTCTAATTAGTAGAGATAGAGCCTAAAGCCTCACAGAGAGAGATAATATTGTAGAGGCTGGGAGAGAGAGAGCTGAAACAGAGGAAGAGGGAGAAGACTGACAGAGCCTCAACAATGCTACATAATAGAGGAGGCCTCTGAGCTAGTTTGGGAACATTAACCCCTTCAATTCTTCAGGCCCATTAACTCACACCTCAGATTATTTGTGACAAGCCACTGAATTTATGTTTTGTTTTTTATAGCTCAGGTCCTATTTATTTTAGTTTCTGCCATGAATCCTATTAAAAACAACAACAATTTAACTAACAAGTTAATGGCTGATCTCCTTAGAGATGTCAGACAATGTAGGCAAACAGTGACTGATCTTCGTCTCTCTGGATATTACAGAGATCAGATATCAGATTAAACCAAACCCTATCCTGACCCCCAAGTCTGGGAAACACAGCTTTACATCTGGCAAATTCTAGGTCTGTTTTGAGCCAGCTCCTCAGTCATGCGTACTTTATCATCACAATAAATTATTTTTGGGCTTCTCCTTCTTTAAATGATGTAAACCTCATATCTTCTCATTTGATAAGGCTAACACTGGGCACAGTTAGCTTACACAGCTAAAGTTTTACTAGTGGATACACAGGTTTTTAAAAGGTGGTCAGCAGTGCATGTGTTTACCCACACCTAAACCCTTTACGTCACTCATGGTAGAAAAGGATACCCATGAAACTGCTTTAAAAATGAATATTTTCAGTAGTTTCTACCGAAACACACACACACACACAAAACTGTATTAGAAGTGGAGCTGGACTGAATATTTGAGTATTGGCTTTTTTTGTTTTGTTTTTAAGCTATCCAAGGTGCTGCCAAAGTGTCTGAATACTTTAAATTGACAGACAAGGAGTTTAAAAGTGGTCCACCATACTGCCACAACAAGCATGAAAAATCACCTGCAGTTCAATTGCAGCAGCTAAGCTAGGCACTTTTTTGAGCTCCTACCTGACTCGGTTATTGTATGCTTTCTAAATAATCATTTCAGAATGGCTCCCAGTGTTGTTGGTTGCAGTTTTTCCCTCTCTCCTCTGACTCCATGTCCTCAGCAATACTTTAAGTACGAACAGAAATAATTGTTAGAACTACACAAAATATGAGACCCAAGCTGTAATAAACCAGAACTGGTTAAAAAGTGGATTCCTGCCTGACTAAATCATATCAGCAATAATGTTAGAATTTTGTGAAGTTTATCCATAAGTTATCTGAATGGTGTTGCTGTGTGAACAGTTTGCCCATCGATCTGACGCGGCCCATAAAGCAGCCTCAGACTTTGGTAGCCTGGGCTTCTGGGAGTTGGTAAAGCGAGTGCCAAATAGCATGCCTGATTAATGCACCGATAATCTGGTCCATAAATAGATACGGCAGTCTCTGTTTTGTGTTTTATGTATCTGCCTTTACTGCAGCAGTAACTGTTGGAGAGCTGTATTTCATAGTTGTTCAGCCGCCAAACTTCTCTCACTTACACTCTGTCTCCCTTTCTTGTTCACTTACTTTCTCTCTTCCTCTCTGGCCTAACTCCTCTTTGATGAAGAGTGAAAGAGCATGTTGTCTTGAACTTTTTGGCAAGTGGTGAGAATACAAAAAAAAAAGACTGAGAGGAAGAGGCAGCTTTCACAATACATCAAGCTCTCTCTTCCACAACACCTACAGTTCGCCGATACCTATGGGTCTTTTTCATCATGAGACACTGATAAACACAGAAAAGGCTGCCGGATTAGAGGAGATGTCAGGAATAGAGCCCGCCCCCATGCGTGAGAAGCCTTGCCAACCAATAACATGGGTCACTGATTCCCAGGCCAAACTGTATCGTGATAGAGCACTGGGATGCCAAGGCTCAACCAAGAGCGAAGGTGACAAAAGAGGAAAAGCTTTTACCACATCGGCAGCAGAAACATTTGTTACTCACTACAAAGGAAACATGGCAGCACTCGCTCGTCCCAATCCCCACCTGACTGTAGATACAGCTCCAGGGTAGACGTGCTCTATCAGACCCCGTCTGAACCAGATCCCACATTAGCATTCTCATGTGAATAAATAACAGCGATAATGGTAACACTGTATTGCATGCTTAATAGGGGATGGTGGGCTGCCAGGTCACAAAATGCCTGAAAAGTATGTTCGGTGAAGATAGATATTTGAAAACTTATAAACCGAGAATGAAAAAAAACAGAGCTAAAGGGCAAAGCTGGCACTGTTTAGTCACCAAGGTCTCCCTGCAAACAATTTAACTAGTTATGATATACATTTTTTCAGGCTTCACAGCAAAACAGACTAATAAACAATGCCCTTTATCCTCATTTTAGAGAGCACAATACTCAATCCCACCCATTTGCCCTGCTTATGAATATTCTAATTTAAAGCATGAAAACATCCTTTTAGTGGCCGCTGGCAGTTCAGCTATGATTGTGTGCTAGCAGAAATGCAGCCTAACAACAGTGGCAACCTCTGCATGATCTTCCAACTTGACCGTGGTTTTAATTACAAAATTATAATTACGGTTAGTTGGATAAATGTGTCTGCTGGGCTTACAACTTATTGGTAAAAAAATAAAGAAAAAAGAAAAAAAAAACAATGAGCTTTGATAGTCACAATTTTATTTTGTAGGAACAGAGGAAAGAATTTGAAACATGACCCTGAAGCAATAGTTAAATTACTGTATCCTGAGATATTACCTTAATTTATTGATACCCGTTTGTTTTCCGATTTAAGGTGAAGTGCTTTGAAGAGTGTTACTGAAAGGGAGGGGTGGGATTTTTCAATTATGTTCCTGGAAAAAAGGCAGCGACAGGAGCCTTTCAGTGCACAAAGCTGCCCTGTGACTTGATGAATGGCCAGCCTTTAATGTTATGGGGGATTAAAGATAACTTCTGAACGATCAGCAGGCCAACATATAGGCAGCTCCTCTTTCACCGGCATAATAAGTTCTCAGCTGCCACCGGTTTAATTACCTCCTTTTAAAACTCAATCCACGTGGACCCCTCTTTATAAAAAATAAGATGGCAGTAGGATTAAGTTGAGGGGGGCAGTGGGGGTCAGATATTCCATTGATTACTAGGTACCATTAAAGATCAAGAGAGGAGGCACTTAGGGACATCCATCAGGCTAAGATTGAAGCAGCCGTAATGATCTTCCTGTACACCATAAATAAAACTGATGTGTTGCTTCCATCTTGTCCACACTGCTCTCTCCGCGTTTGTTATGAAGCAGCTCAGCCTTCCTCCATCTAGGCAAGGCCCTCGGGAGCATACGTTTTGGACCACCCTTCCTCATCCCAGCCACCCACCTGTGCCGCTGTGCAACTTTGCAAGAAATCCATCAGGACTGCGTCGGAATGAACAGATCATGTTAGCCACCCCCCAGGGAGAGAGGTCACTGGAGCTATGAGTCACTACTGTCACATGAAAAATACAGCGTAGGCGTGTTTAGACTGCCAGATGAGCATCTGAGATGCACGTTTACGCAGCTGTCAGGTGCTGAACACAAGGTAGGACATGGGATGCATGAGACCATAAAATGCAGACTGTCAGTTTCAGTTACTGAATGGACATTCCTGTCAAAATAATGTCCTGATTGCTTCCTGAAGAAAGGACAGATCCTCTAGCTGTAGATGCATTCTCCACTGAAACCAGTGCATGTGCCAAAAACTGCTATTTCTTTGAACGGCCACTTGAGGGTGGCTCCAAAAGTGAGTCAGTCCCTGCCAACGTCCATGATTAAATGCTCAACTCTGCAGCACAAACTAACACAAAAACAAGCTTTCATTTTTGGCCAGAAGAAAAAACAGATCTACTTTTAAACATTGTGACAGTGTTTTTCTAAAAAAGTAGTGTGTTATTTTGGTAGTACATACAGTAAACAGTAAGTGTAAGTTGCTGGTGCATTGGTTTTCATGTAAACAGTTTTGTGTGTGGAAATACAGCAAAAATCTGAATATTTTATACATGTAAATGAGGTGACTGACGTCAAGTGTTTGCAGAAAACACAACAAATGTGAATCACAAACAGCATGAAAAACATATGCTCTGGATTCACAGCTCCATGAGAGGGTTCCCAGTTGACTGAGAGACCACAGGGACCGCATGCTTCCTGTCATACCCCCCCTCCCCCTCCCTTTCATTGTTTTCATCTCTATTTGCCTGCACTGGGTGGTTGGTTCCTGGATTAAAGCAGGTGAAAAAAGAAAAGCTGCAGTTGGAGATCTTCATTGGCTGGTGATGAAGGATGGTGGCGCCTGTTGACTTGCTGCAGTTGGGGTTGGAGAATGTGGCTGCTGTATGTGTAGGTGCGGGGTTAATGGAGAGCAGCACAGTTTGAAACTTGCTCTGCATTAAACATTCCAACAGGAAACCAAATTAAGCTGTTGGAACATCATCTGCTCTCTGCAGATTTATTCACAATTAACTGAACTTCCTGAATGCATGAGGATATCACCATTCTGCTCACTTTAAGATAGTATGTATTCTATAGGCATCTATAGTAAAGCACTGTCCCCTATTCCCAAGCACACTAAGCAATTGAGCAAACCAGTATTTCTTCTTTGAAAAGTCCTATGTGCCTCATTGTTCAACAAAGCATCATTGCCTGAGGTGATGTGTGTGTGTTTTAGTTGTGTTTTTTTTTGTAGCACAACAATACAAGATACAGGAGGAACAACAGGGAGGTGAAATCATGGGCAGGTTCTAGCAGCCCTGACAGGAAAAAAATAACATAAGGTCCCAGGGGATTTATGGTACAGTAGTTGACCCTGTATAGGGGTAGCTGTAGGGTGCCCACAGAGTGTGCCCCCTACTGGCAAAAGATAAGAGCGGGTCACAGTGTCTCCTGGAGCTAATTTTGCCGTGAGCAGGTAAAAAGCATATCATCTTGATGAGGAGGAACCTTTTGTATCTCTAGTTATGCTAAAGGCAACAATGTACTCAGCCCAAAAGTAATGAACCAAATGCGCTAGTCGGTACACATTTATGTACGCCAGCATTGTTGTGTTATGAGGACTGTACATTGGCTACTAATTTAAACAGACGGGTATCAGCAACAAGAAAAGAGCTTTTTTTTTTGCAAATACAAGATTAGAGAATATGCAACAAGGGAAATGAGAGAGGGGGCAAGAAAAAAAACAACAATTAGTAACTGAACTTCAAAGCAGAATCAAACAATTTGGTGTACTTTTGCACTCTTCATAAGCAACTAATTTGCTTTGCTGCAAATCGTGTGGCATCAAGTGGTATCATCACAGATAGCTAATATTTTCCTCCACCAGTAATTACTTACAAATGTATGCATGGTTTGTCCTTGCTATTACAACAGTCTGTTTAAGTACCCAGATAAAAGCTGTACTGGTGTAACACTGTCAGTTCAGGGTTATTTCCCCATGACACCATGAGGCTGGCTGGCTGGCTGGCCGCTTGCAGGAGGCAGCCTAAGACTACTGCTACTCTTGGCAGGGACTAACCCAGAAAAGGCAAGCAAGCGAGCGAGCAAGCAAGGCAGGCAGGCTGACTGCTGGAGATTGGGTCTGGCAGAAAGCAGGTCACACATACATCAGAGACCAACGCAGCGCATTGCCTGTTACAGCTTAATATCCATAGAAGCCAGAGCCAGGACATACACACCACCACTGACAGACAGAGAGCCGGGGCATGGAGCAGGAGCGAGAGAGAGAGATGGAGGAGAAGTTGACAAGGGGAAACAGACAACTGAGAGAAGCAAACATAGCTTACAGGAAATGGAGAGTAAGAGAGGGAGGAGAGAAGGAAGAGATTATTGGTTTGGCAGAGGTGCGGCTGACATGGGAGGAAGAAGAGAAAAAGCAGGGAAGACAGTTAAAAGGCAGAAGAAAGGGGGCAGATATGGAGCGCAAAACAAGATGAGGAGAATCACTGCTGCACAGTAAAAAGCACGGTTAGCTTAAAGGGCCATTACAGCTACAAATATAATAATAATATATTATATATAATAATATATAATATAAACAACAAACACCTCACATTGTACTTTTGCCATGACTAAGAAAGACATAAATTAGCTCTTGTGAGGTCATATTACAATGTTCTGTTGAAAAAAATAAAAGGAATAGAAAGGTGCATTACCTGAAAGAAAACAAAGGGACAACTAAGGAAAGAGTATAAAAACGCTGACAGGCCCTATTGCTGGAGTAGAGGTTGTGAAGAGGGTATAACAGAAAGAGCGAACAAGCATGCGAGAGAAAAGGGGAAGGGAGAGATAGCAGAGAGTGTGTGATAAAGAGAAAAAAAAACACAAGCCAAGCTCCCGTAGGAGGAATGCACAATAGTGCAATAAGCTGGTGATATAATGGCCTTTTTTGCTGTATCAAGCCCATTCTCTTCATCTTTGGCAACCCTCATCAAATCAGCACTCTGCTACCTCAGGTGGTGCTTTAATTACTCAATCTTAAGACCAAGTAGCAGACAAAACATGTTTTTGCTAATTCCACCACACGCTCCCAAAACACACACACACACACACAGGGGGGAAAAAGAACACATCTAACAATGTATCTGAAATGATGCTGAAAGGATAAAGAACAGATCTGATTGATTTTATTTTGGTTATCTTCTCATAATATTGTCATTTAAAAATAATAGGGGAGGGGTTTTTAAAAAAAAAAAATTTGGGGACAACAGTGGCGCAGTGGTATAGCAGGGTGGTATGGTGGTTCGATCCCAACTCCTCCCTAGTCACTGTTGTGTGTTCTTGGGCAAGACACTTCACCCTAGCCTGTGGCGCGCCTTGCTAGTCATTGTATGACGCTGCTTGGCAGCAGCCATAAAGAATTTCCCTCTGGGATTAATACAGTATCTAAAATAAAAAAAAATAAAAAAAAAAAATCAAGAAGCTGTCACTGATTTCAGCTCAGGATTTTCTACTTTACCTAAAATAAGATAATATACAGTTATCATAAAACAATAACTGGAATTTCAATTAACACATATAAATGACTTTTATGCTTTCCTAGAAGGGGATGTCAACCAAGCGGCAACCTTCGAGGCTCAAACTTGAAGCCCATGCGGAAGTCTCAAAACTTGTAATTCATGCCTCAACTGCTGGGGGCTAGCTCCAAAAGCGAGTAATTTCCCATAGACTCCCATGTTAAAATGGCCGACTTCACAGCAGAAAAGAACATGTTTACAGCCTGGTACAAAAAACCACTCTGGTCTCAGATGATAGGTTCCCTTCTAGTGTCAATTGTACGGGGGGTGAATTTTTTTCACAACTCATTTGTTTCAATTATATTCGGACTTTTACGCATAATTATGGGCATTGCCGCTTGAGTGACAGACAGTTGACGTATCACAGCGTGAGTTTCCTGCTTCCACGATCACCCGCCCCCCTAAACCCCGCTCGTGCTCCCCCTCTTTGTCCATATTTGGAGTTTTGGCGGACGTGACGCTGCCAACATGGCGGCGGTCATCACGTCCCGGAACCTCCCACCGAGCCTCAAAACGGCTCTTCAGAAACAAACGGGTGACGTCACGGAAGCTCTGTCCATAGTTTTTACTGTCAATGATGTCAACCTATGCGCAGAAAAATTGTAGTTCCCCTGATGGCCACTTGAGGCCGACATCCACACATACCTCCAGGTTAAAATGCAAACAAAGTTCTTTAAATCAGAAAGAACCATGTTCAAATCTTTTAAAAATGCATTTAACAATTAGATTAAAGCATTCCAGTGTTCTCTCACTATAACAGACACACTGCTGTAATTAGCTTCACTCCCATCCATCGTTATTTAAACTTCAACATATTATGTTGAAGTTTAAAAATAATAAAATGAAATTGTATTTCTCCGTGGATGTACACAAACATGGTCCTGACTGTGTGTGTCCCTCTGTACACAGTTTTCTGGTTGTTGTTGTTGTTGTTGTTGCCATTAGACTGTTATGGGCCTTAGAGTGATCCCAGGCGGATGCACGTCTGTAAAGGCAAACCATCGGTGACATCCTAAGCACGGCTAACGTGGTTACGGCTGCAGCGACACAGACGAAGAGCCTTCCCAGGATACTCAGCGAGGCAAGGCAGCGCACCGCCACAGACAGGGCCAAATGAGATAGCGCCGAGGCCAAATCTAATTAGGGGACGAAGACACAGCACAAGAGGCAGGGAGACGGCACAGCAAGAAATAGAAGAGAAGGAAAAGGAGGGGCGGCTTAGACAAGGTAAACAGAGAAAGCAGAGGCAGAGGAGAGAGATACTGAGTGGGTGACAGAAATATACTGAGTGTTAAACTGCCAGGGAGAGTGTGAGACAGAGAGAGAATAAGGCAGTGCGGGAGAAAGGTTTGCATGCACATGTGTGGGAAAGCTGGCTGAATTGTTTGTGTACCCCCCTCCCTGCTGGTAAATAGGAAACACAGCCTGTTTCCTCGCACCCTCCTCCACGGCCGTTCAGAGCCACTTGCACAGCCTTTTCTCAGCCAGCGCTACACAATAGCTAGCTGATGAACCTGGGGCTAACATGCCCTTTGAGCTGAGTAAAGGCAGAACGCATGGAGAGTCCTTAATGATATCAGCCCTGCGCAGCAAGCACACCAGCACCCACTTGTGAACTCCTTCACTCCCTCCCTTCCTCCGCCCCCAGAAGAAAAAAAAACACCTCCTCCATCCAACCTTTTCTGGACTGTGATAGGAAATGGATGAAGCATCAGATCCCAGTTTAATTCTCGCAGGGAAAAAACTGTAAACATGACAAGATTTGACACAGATAGCGAGCATGTGCACTAGCACATCATCTCCATGCAAGAGATTAAATTTAAGCATTTTGTTTTTAAAATGAAATGCTGCCTGCAGTGATTGTGGCACTCCTGATAGGTAGATTGGATAGAGAGATTAGATTTTAAAAAAGATGATTTTGGCTGTCTGATGTCCTTCACTTCCCTTCTTCATGTTCAGACACGTGTGGTGAGATGATGAGGCTGATATCAAGCATGATTTTCACACACACACACACACACACACACACAAGCGACTGTTGCCAAATAAAAAAAGAGAGGAAGGGAGAAAACAATATGCAAATCCCAAGGTTTCCTCACATATTAAAGATGCAAAAGCAGATATGGATATGTTGTTGGGTTGGCATTTTTGTGCTGTGCGAGTACAAGTGTGCACTTGAGGAAAACTACAAGAAAGGATTGACTGAATAATTGAATATGTGCGATAAAGAAAGGTCACAACAAACGAGTGAGTAGATTTTAGAAGCAGGTTTTTCTCTTGCAAAAATCTGGCTTCTGAACCTTGTTAATTAAATTCTTCAGCCAAATTAGACAGGTTTCTGTTAACAGGGGTGTCAGGGTGGAGAAAGAAGGCACCTGTCCAGGTCAGTCCTTGACAATAGAGCTTTCAACATGGCCACTCATCACACCCAGAAGCACATATTACCCTTAAAAAAAGAAAAAAACACATCATGATACCACTTCTTTCCTTTATCATCAATCAAGCCCTTTGTGATGTCATAAAAAAGACAAGCCCCAACACAGCTGGTTCAAATGTGCACAGTGTAATATAGTTAAATAATTTGCTAGTCGCAGCAGGAGTTCATTCATATTTAAAGTAGCAGACACAGAAACAGCCTCTAAGGTAAAGCCATGGGTGTCCTATATATCCGTCTGCGCTGAACTTTGTTTGCAGTGTCACTTGGTGGGGAGCCAGTTAAGGATCATGTTCCTTTGGTATGTAAAGGAGCCTATGCGCACACACTATTCTATCCTGCTGACCTGATGCTACCTTGTAGGAATGTGTTTCTGTGGAAGCATGAGCAGGTATGAGCAGTTAGCTGTGACAAACGTGGGCAATTCCAGTAGAAAAAGGAGGAGTATTCCAAAACAATTTCACTTTGGATTAGATTGTCCATCAAACGAGCTGTATTAAGTCAACAACATGATGCATTTCAAGTGTGAATCAATCAGCATCAGCACAAAGACAAATTATATGAAGCTTTCCTTCTGTGGTAGGATGTATTTGCCAAAAATATTGTTGATTCCCATTATCCAAGATTGTACTGTTTTCATCAAGTCAATCAGGCCTTCAAATCAAGCACTAAGATGTTTAAAGTCTGACAAACGTAATTTACCAAAGAAGATCAGCATGTGGGCTACATAAGCATCCTCTTCAAAACCCTTGGAGTGTTTGAGTGATTACATTTTCATTCCACTCAAATTTCTTGTTCCATTTTTGGCACAATCTGCATTTTATCCTCTTTTGACAATGCTTAATATGCTGATGCTAATAAAGCCTGGATTTGTGTTGTTTTTTGTTTAATTCTTTATCAGGATAAAGCTATCAGCTAAGCTTGAGGGTCAGTTCTATCACTGCCGGACATGAGGGCTTAGCACGTTGCTTTAATTCATCAAGGTTTGATTACTTCTGTGAAGATTTTTTTCCTCAGCCTGATAACCTGATGCTCCCCAATTAATGCTTTTTTCACAATCCTGCCGACGCCGACATGATCAGAGCACGCTGGGCCTCCTGCATGTCTCTGTTCGCCTCCTTCACTTAGACCACTCTTAGAAAGTTACACCTTGGAGATCTTTTTAAACCATTTTCAGTCTCCACTCTATCAACAATTGCAGCTCATCAAACAAGATAAATTAATCTCTCAGGCACTCTGGCAGTGAGCCCAGGTAACTCAAAGGAAATAAAAATCCTTTCTGAGGCAGAACCCACATATGGGCACATGTTCCTTCTGTGATCCTTGACAAGTCTTCATCTGTTTAATTAGTGATAATGGGATGAAATAAGAGGTGTATAAATAATAGATTAAAATTTTAAATAAAAATATGCGAAATTAAAACACCTGTTCATCTTTTAAAATATAGGTAGCCCATAGAAAATGTCAAATATATGAGAAACAATATTGCTTTTCATCAAACTTTGATTAATAGCTTAGATGTGCAAAGTAAATTGCATTTCATGGATGGCTGTACAAACTGCTTTTCATTGGGTGTGTAGTTGGTTGTCCACTAAAGTCCCCACGAAATGCAATTTAAATTTTAAATGTTGCTACTGTATATGATAAGTCTTGGGCTATAATAACTGATATTCAAGTATGAGGCCTGAAAATGACAAATAAGTTCATCTGTAGGTAATTATAATGTAAAAATGTTTCATTTCATAAAAAAAAAGTTTAAAATGACTCATCCTGCACTTGAGGGTGGATGCTAATTTGGATGATAAGTTTAATGGTAACACATATCTGCAAAGATGCTAAAATCAAATAGAACTCATTATAGATAGGGCTATGCATCTCTTGTCTTCTGCTAACAGATGTTTACACAGCCAACAGCCAGAATGGATTATATTTGTTTCAAATTATTGATATAAAAAATACAACTTTTGTGTCTAAAGGCTCAGAAGAAGTGTGACTTGTGTAAAAAGGGTAAAAGTTCTGTGATACTGGGGTAAAAAAAAAGGTCAGAAGTTGTGCTCATGTTCACTTTTTCATGTGATTGATTCATGACTTGATGCTTTTGTCTCCCAGGGACAGACCAACAGCAAAACCCATGTGACTTAGATACAGGAAATGATTGTCAAGAGCAAAGGGGTTCTAGCTGACCAGAGCAGAGGGGTTGACCTTGCATAAAAACATAAACAAATGCAATCAAATAGCACTTTGGCAGGGTTTAGCAACCACCCTATGAATACCACTCTGCTGCAGTAAATATTATCTGCAGATGTAATACAGTACAGGCACTTAGCATTCAACTCAGCACACCAAACTCTTCTCATTTACAATCAGCAACACAGATACACTGGATGACTGCCTGCATGACCCGCATTTGCCATTTTGATGCTCTAACCTGCTTGACAGGAACAGGATTTTCTTTAAAAAACAACAACAATCCTGACAATTCTGACAACTATTGTAACACTTATGGGTGTGATTCAGAGATACTGAAGTAGGACATGTCTCTGATTCAGCCAGGTATGACTGCAAGCACTAACACCGATACCACACATCTCACTGCAGCTTTAGCCCACTGGGTCAATCTCTGAGCGCAGAAATACAAAGAGGCTGCTTCTTCAAAGTCAGCATTCAAACACACACAGCACAAAAGCACATTTATCTTCTGCGGCTTGCATTAAAACAGCACGCTATTCATTTGAAAATTAAATTTGCCCACTAAATTAAAGAGTGGAAGAACATAATGGATGGATCTGGATTGTCAGGGGGGCGAGAGAACCCTCCGTAAATGAAAGGAAACGGGAAGAGAGTTGAAAGAGAAGGTAAGCTGAGAGGTTTGCTGGATCAAATTGCAGTATTGTCCTATTTCATCGGGGGAAGAGTTTGTGCGTGCGCCTGTGCATGTGTATTGAACGCAGGGAAAGTACATGGCACTTCATTTTCGAGCTGATTGCGTGCTGCCCAGTGGCGCTGCCCGCTGCCAGCCTACTCGGTGAAAAGCTTCCACTCACTTCCTCTCCTTTTCTGCTGCAAATAAATCAGCCGGAAAAAATCTGATTACGATCAGGAGAGATTCATGGGAATAATTCAAAAAAATACAGCGCTGAGGGGACTTTGAAGCGAAAACCCCCAAAGCAGTAAGACTAGAGAGAGAAAACAGAAAACCTTGCCTACACATTACATTTTTATTAGGCAGTAAACAATCATGCAGGCTTTCTCAGGGCATTTGTCTAAATCCAGCACAAGAAGAAGGAAAATATGTTAATCACACAAAATAACCAACATGAAAATTAGAGGAAGGTTGCTGCTTTGATGGAGCTTTGAACAAAAGGATAGCATCTAAGTTTGTACACATAAAAGAACAGATCACAATCTTGCCTTAAATATAAGAAATATTGTGATGAAATCAAAGGCTTTACTTGACAAACAGTTAAAATCAGCATTTGTCACAGTTGTACATCATGACTGTATCTTAGAAAGAATGCAGCAAAAGCTTAACTACCTCACATACTTAAAAATATATCACAGAAATTAGCCTCTAAGAGACATCATAAATATGACCACATAATGAACATCCGCTCCGAGAGTGACTGTGATAGGGGCCATAAACCCTCTAAACTGATTCATACTGTCTGAAGAAACCATTTGTCCTATGAAGGACATAAAAATTATTATTTTTTGCCCAGGTAGTCTTCTACATCTCTCCTTTGGCACCGCTCTCCTATCTACATGTCTCAAAGGGCTTTTGAGTAATGCATTTCTATTATTGTACCGTGTGTAGTGTCACATTGGTGGCTTTATCAGGAAGTTGTTGTAGGGTGAGGCTGGAGTGGGATGGAAGGGTTATTTTGTGGGGTTGGCTGGCATTAATCTCTGTCACTTGTCCTCTCTGATTTATACTCCTCCCCAATAAGCCAGTCTATGGCCGCCACTTCAATTGCTACTTTGTGATAGCGCTCCATGTTCAGCAGTTCGTCCGCACCACCGCCTGACATTGAAGGCTTGTTCTCCAAACCAGCAGAAAGTAAAAAGCATGGTAAGGAATTAAATTTCCCGCACCAGGAACAAGAAAGACAAGATAATAGGAGCCTGGAGCTCCCTCCGCCCCCATATAAAGAAAGCCATTCTCCTCTGAGTCTATTATGGCCGGTGCAGCTCCTGCTTGACGACTTTGATCAACAGCAATTAATCTTTCAACGAGAGTGAGAGCCACGGTAAAGGCCCAGGCTTGGACACAGTCAAATTTTAAATACATATAAAACAGGTACAACAGAAGAGATCAATCAGAACAAGCCTCTGATTAATGAACATAGAGGTTTAGCTCCAGGCTGTCTGATCACAAGAGCAAAAACTCTTCCAATCATATCTATTGTCGTTCATTAACATGCCATCAGGATGGGCTACCACGCCTGCCATCTAACAGCCCCCCACCCCCTACCCTCTCCAGTGGTCCATATATTTCCAAAGTGTTTAATTACAGATGATTTATCACCAAACTGTCAGTTGCTAACTGGGCCCTTCCGTTCGCTCTCCCCACGCCACTGTCCTGCTGCGTTGTGGAAACCTTCACATCATTATGAGGGAGCTCATTTATATTAAAATGAGTATTACCAGTTAATTCACTCCATACATTTTGGACACAGCATGTGTCATGCATGAGCTTCGGATCACACCTGGTTCACGGTGGCTTTGGCATACATCAAGTGCTTTATTGTAGACGAGTTAATGTGCATTTGATCTTGCTGTGATTTGCTATAAAGATTAAAGGAAAACATGGTGCATGTATTATGATTACATACCGAATTAAATAAAGAACACTAAAAGAGCCATTTATGCTCAATCTGTCTGTGGATGATCTCATTCATCCTGGTCATAGTCATGTCCAAGAGTTTAAATCGAAGCAACTGGACTCACTTAATGACCAGACACTCCGCCAGGTGCCAGTCCAGGAGTAGTTAACGGCCCATTGTTAGGGTTCTGGTTGGTAACTGACCATTAACCAACAGGAGGGATCTTAGTGATGGGAGCTCTGATCATGGCTGCCAGTCATCTCCACCAGTCAAGGACAATCAAGATTTTGCTTGAAGCAAATGAGAAACCCCATAATGCTTATGACAACAGCAGTTTATGAAAATAACTGTATGTGTTCTTCTGAATGCATGCACAGTGGAAGCAAACATCTAAACAGATCCATAACAACACAAAATCCCGAAGGACTATAGACAAAAATTCACACAAATGTGCACAAAAAGGAGCGCACCTCTACAACAAAGTAAATGGTGACCAATTCCAGACAGACAAAAAAATGATTCAAGTTGGGACGGGAATAGCTTCCTCCCTGTTCGGTGAGGGGAAATAATAATGAGGGTATTAAATACAGCCAGCAGATGAAAAATAATAACATATTGATTGTGCACGTAGCGCTTTCAAAGGAGTGTAATGGCCTGATTCCTGGTATTGATCTGCTAGTGGGCTGAGGGGAGAAGTAGCTAGTCGCCCCTGTAAGACCCCCAGTGAGCATGAGATTGGTGAAGCCATCTGAGGTTCTGTTTCTTGTTTCACTCCATACGGGGCTTCATTTCAAATAGGTGTGTTTTTTTTTTTTCCACTGAGCGGATGTGAAATGAATGCCACTGAAATAGTCTCATCTTGCGATCATGCCTGTAACTCGCAGCTGCAATACAGAAATGTCCATTTCTGTAGCACAGCAATACATGCGTTATCTAATATCGAATTATTCATATTAATATCATATTATTTATGCAGCATATTCATGGAATACTATGTGCATGTTTGACTATGAAAAAGATGGACAAAATTCAATCTCCAAGTTAACACATATGAGCCATAACCCACCTCTCACAAACTCCTCAAGTGATCTTATTTCTAGCTCAAAGAGACAGAAAAATCTATATCTCAATTTGGTACACTTCAACTCCACTCCAAAAGTGCCCTGAGAGAAAACTGAATTAAACTGAGACAAGCTGATTCAACACCCTGAAAAATGAATTTAAGTAGTTGTTTCTGAAATATGTATTTGCCATGTGCAATATCTGACTTCTCTGCGAAAGGAGACGTGATAGGACTTCACAGCAGTCTTTCGTCTGAAGAAAAGGTGTGTTTTCCCAGAATAAAAATAAAAAAAAGGAAAAAATGTGCATGCCGGGGAATACATTAATCATAACAAGGTGACAGCCAGCCTGACAGACAAGCAGAGGCACAGAACAGATTTGATGGTGCTTTCTATTCCTCAGCATGTTCAAAAAGGCAAAAACTTACAGGGCAATTAAAGGAGCGTCGATAGCCGTGTCAGCTGGATTAGGGGCTGGGCGTGAAATTGTCACACTGTGTGTCAGGGGTGCTCTGTTAACAACTCGGCCCGGCTTTTGCCATGGAGCGACGGAGAAGAGGCCCCAGTGGAACGTGACACTGGAAGAAATACCGTCAAGTCTGTGCAAGGCCGGATTAGATTAGCACACTGGAACAGGTGGTCTTTTATTGGCTGCGTGATACTGTCAAGGATCCTCTGAAACTGGATGCAGCATGTGCACGCACACACACGTGCAAACAAACGCACACATACATGGGGAAACATTCAGGGTGAAGGTGGCACAGCGCTTTTGTGCTGGATACCAAAAGGAACATCAGCTTGTACATTCCTGACTCAACTGTAATGTGAGAATCCAGTGTGTGTAGTTTGATGTAGGAGTCACTGTTAGGAAGAATAAAGGGGGGGCATGCTAGGGTTAATATGCTTTGGGTGAAAAAACACTGAGGCTGTCTGCTGAGTGACAGAAAATCCAGGGATTGTCCAGCTGTCTACTAGGCAACAGCCACCAAATAACACAATTTAATGAGTGAGGGGAGGGGAGTGGCGGTGGTGAGGGTGATGCATTTGCCAAACCATTCTTCACACCCACCAGTATATTTACTGTCATTTATGAGGACCATATTAGCTATGAATAATACATGTGGTGATGTATGGCATGAGTTTGCTTCAGATAAATTATACAGTAGGGTCAAACCAAATGCACGTCATATACCCATATGGACGTAGAAACAGGGAGATACCTCTGCCAGACTCATAGTGGCTAATATACAGCCTCTTTGAAATCTGGCTGGGGTAAATTAACTGAACGCAGCCAAAAACAGGGGGACCCAAATGCCACCTTGGCAGTCCAGACATTGTATCTGACATATGTGGTAAATTCTGCAGCAAACAGATTTGAAATCCTGTTCATGTGCAGACTTCCCCACAAAGTTGTAATGGGAATGCCAAAATAAGAAAAACCATGCAGTCAACTTGGGATGTTCTTTTCAGTGGAAAAACTGTCGAGGTGTTTTGATGTGATGTGTATAGTCTGATGAGGAGGTCTATTGAAACTAGGTCACAAGGGGTGCCATTTTGTCAAAAGCCTGAGTGAAAAGCATTGCAAGAAACATGAAGCACACTTCCAGTCAGGGGAAGAAAAACTTTTTCCATTTCTAGGACAACACAAACTGTCTAGATTCAATATGCACTGCAATAGGAAGTTTAAACATTTTAGAAAAGCTGATGAACAACAGTGGAAAATAAGTGATAACGTTGCGTAGTTAATGCTCTCGATGTGTACAGTTTATTTCTTCTGGGGTAAATTGACCTACTTGTGTCAAGTATGCTTGTCGACTTGTTGGTATAGTTCTAAGAGGTGCTAAGAATCTATAAGCTTATGTTAGGAAGTAATCTTTTCAGTGATTTGGAGAACTGGTCTGGCCTAGAAAGTTTTAGATCTGCTAACTTTTTTTTTTTGCTTTAGTTTGTCTAAGTTCTGCCAAACTCTCCATTATCCAATTAAACTTTTATGCAAATACTCTCTAAGGTACAGATAACAATGTCTCTAATTCAGCCATTAACTCCCCACACAAGCAGACTGAGATATAGATCTGTATTTTGAAACGTTATCAAGAAAGCTAACTGTTTCACTGTGATATATGGAACTGAAACAAAACCACAAGGCAGGCGTGCAGTGGGTCTATTTAGGGCAACGACTGCAGATGAAAATTCATGTTAGTGCCTTTGTGGGGAAGTTGAGGTACGTGCCAGAACACAAGGGATACATGATATTCAAATCCCACACTACTCCATCAGACAGTATAAAATGAGATTTGGCACTATATCTAACACAGAATGAGTTATGAGTTGGAGAACTATTATGGCTAGATTCTAATTGAAGGTGTCCAAGAGTAGTTTTTTTCTCTGCTGAGAAAATGGATGGAAAAGTTGTAATATTACACACAGGGCCTGGTGCACATGGTGAACAGAAGGTTACCTTTTTTTAGCTTTTTAAAAGTTTGTAACTACAGTCCTTGAATGTAGGGGTTACAGACAGGGCCACAACTCTTCTCCTGATGTGCAGAAGACCAATATGCATAAGATGAGAGCATGAGCTAGCTGGGGAAATGTTTGCCCTCTGGCTATACACAGAATCTCAAATGATAGGTGATTAATTGTTTATTGCCACCTCAGGAGGATGAGGAAAACATTTTTTAATGTACTGCACCATCTCCTTTATCAGCCTGGGCTTCATAACCATAACCTGGTCAACTTTCCATGGTTCTTACGCCCAAATACAATCCAGGTGCCTGTTTGAGCTGACGATTAATAACTGCAATTTACAGCAAATGTGCTTTCGCACAATATGTTTAGCGGGGCTAGATAAAATGGGTCCCTGGCCACTGATCTGGAGACAGATTAGGTTTTTAGTCGGCTATGATTAAGGCATGAATAGGGAACTGGAGATCAGACTTCAGACCTGCAGTGTTTAATGCTGCCCACCTGTTATAAATGAGCAGTTAAATGAGTCAAGCATTGGTGGTCCCAGGCCAATTCAAGGGCATACACTAGCTACACACACCCAGACACACACTAATATCACTTCTCTACTTCTTTCTTTTTCTAGCCAACGCACCACTTTTGGATTTCCACACACTCTTGCTGCTGAGTGCGTGTATATGTGTGTTAGGTGCTGTTGCACGCTTGGCAGGTCACTGGGCCGGCGGATGGTCTATGGCTTTTTTTTTCCTGTACAATTCCAAAAGAGAATCTAAAAGGACATTTATCACTAGGGAAATGAACAGATCTGCTCCACTGCATGTACAACAGGACTGACTGCGCTGAATGTGTAAGTGGTAATAAATTACTCTTTAAAAATGACTTTTTTACTGTAGACTCATCCTGATCCAGGGTAATGAATCACAAATCTGCATGTTCTTTATAACCACCAGACCTACTGTTGCCAAAGGCATATTAACACTGTACATCTTAGTGTTTAAAAAGAGCATCTCTTACATCTGCTCCATGAAAGTGTGGGCTTCAAATTGGGTCAACAGACTGTCGCTTGATTTTTTTCCCCCCTTCTCAAGGAGTCACTGCTTGTACCTGCAGGCTGAAAGTACTTAACACGTTCTCTGAAGTTTGACTTTCATGCACTCTGTAAAACATCTGAAAATGCTCGCTTTCTGTGTGAGCGCTCGCCACCAAGTGTTGCCCTCGTTTATTTCTAAATGGGCTTATTGCATAACAGCCCATGGAGGACAATGTAATTTAAGTGGTACAACATGTGAGAGGTGTAAAACGAGGAACTGGGGCTATCCATAGAGAGGGGCTACTGTGGTAACACGGGCTAAAAGGTTAAAGCAGCAGGGGGAATTAATATGTCTTAATGACATTATAATGAATGGGAAAATATGGGACATCATTTATTAAACGGAGTCAAGTGTGTCAGGGAAGTGCGAGGACTCACAAACGCATTAATTATCTCGCCGTCTCTCTTCATGGATGGGGGAAGAAAGCGTTGGTGGAGAGGTAATGACAGGCCCGGAACGGACATCATAAATTACCACAGGGGGGCTTCTAGACGACAAGGTCTCATCTCACTCCTGCACTCACGCAGCAAGATGTCTTTTCATGTGTCCAAACCGTCACTGGGAATTTGGACAGAATATCAGAGTTGACTTTTCTAACTCTCAGTCATTTCCAGACAAGAAAGGAGGGAAATGCCCTTTTTTCTCTAAAGACTTGATATCATACTGGCAAGACATGACTTGTTATTTATCATACCTGTCAGTGTAGGGGGAAAAAAAGATGCAAGCAAAAGGCTTGTTTCCACTCTTTATTGTCTTGGGACTCAGAAGGGCAGGTTGTGAGGGGGTAGAGTCGGGGGAACAGTCATCCACAACCACCTGTCTGTTTTTGAGGTTTGTGATATCCTTGCCTGATCTGATCTAGGTAGCATTTTGGGGTAGACTCTAAAAGAACAGTCATTATAGGTAAGCGACAAGCTGTACATTTCAAAATGGAAGGATTGGCAGAAAATGGACAAAAATCAAATAGTTTATCATTGTATATCTGGGAAATTGTTGAGAAAAAAAACTATATTGGTATCCAAAAGTCACTATGGTAACATCGATCTCTCCAAATTGTATCATAGTGATGTAACTTTTTGTAATAAGCTTTGTTGTTCTGTCACATTGCAGCAGTAGGTGTAAATCTTCCCTCAAATTAATATTATGTGCATGTGTATTAGTGATTAAGACACTCCATCTTGCCCCTGCGTAGTCCAAAGTGACGCATCCCAGCACTGAGCACCTGTTCAAACCTCTTAGACTGATTGTGCAGTGATACATTACTGCAAACAACTGTGCAACAGCCAGATTTTCAGCTTTACAAATTGGTTAATTCCTCACACAATAAACCTGCCAATGTCATTTGAGGGAAATATTGCCCAAACAAATGCACATCCGAGCTCAGTGAATCTACAGCTTGGTTGCCATATGTTGTTATGGCAATAGTGGCTATCCACAAAACAAGCATGTAGCAGAGAGTTTTTTTTTCCTTCTTGTTCTTCTCTGTTTTTCCTTCTAATCTCTCAGTGCTGCTCATCTGTCAGCATTTCAGTATCTGACTCGTGAGGGTCAGCTGAGTCATGAGGTCGAATGCACAGAGCTTGGCACAAACACAACAAAAGCTTTATTTCCTTGGAAAAATCTGAGGTAACAGAGGATTTTCCTGATAAAAGTTTGATGTGAGATTGATGTAAAGGTTATGCGACACGGTGGAGGAAAGAATTGATATGCAATTAAAATGACATATTGAATAAAGCAGAAAAATGTCACTTTATGTCTTTCCTTTCCAGATGTTTCTGTTTACTATGTGTGGAATTTCTGAAGGGTGTTGAATCTGTCTTTACATGAAGATGCTGTAGGTTTAGATCACTTCATCTCTATGTTAGAAAACTGTCAAACTGCCAGGCTGTTGCTGTATTCTAGATTTAAAATGTAAGCAAAAACCAAGATCTGTGGTCTCAAGACTTAACACAAGGATGTTAGAACCTGTCATGTTGTGAAAGAAGTCGTCCTGGAACGCTTGTGTCACTCTGGAAATGAGTAAATGACACCGAAAATTGCGGCAATTATTGCCAAGTTAAGGGCCCGCCCGTGGGCCCTAGGAGAATTAGAGGGGAAAATACAGACTCTGTCTTCAAAGGCAATTAGTCTTCATATTGTAGTGTGTCCATTCAGCGAGTGTTCTCCCCACTCATGGGACTGCACATGTGGACATGGCTAATAGTCTCTGTTAATGAGCCAATCGTTCATTATCAATCTTCTGGGAAGCACAGTGTGAGAGCAGCATCCTGTTGACACATTTAGAGGAAACAGCCACTGCATGCCGTTCCCTACGTATGCAGAGCACCGTGGTGCAATTGTCGCTGAAGGCTGCGAAAGAGCAGCTTGATTCCGTGTGTCCTTGTGGAGACAGCTAAATTAGACAGATTTGCATATGCACACACATACACAAACACATACACGTGTGCACAGTTTGAATCCTTGCCTATTCTGGAGGGGGAATGCCCTTTTTGTCCCTGGCCACCTGGTCAAAACACTAACAGCTGACTTGTTGCTGAGCCCTGCAATGGTAATAAATCAACGGGCACCCTTCCCAAACACATACATACAGTTACACACCATAAGCCTATTCCTGTAACAACATGCCAGATACCATCTCTCTATGCTTTATAGGACGATTGCTCACCCTGTGCAATCTCTCCTGCTTTGTCTACAATACACAGGGATGTGGATGTTGGGCTTTTCTGCATGAGCAATGGAAACAATTTATTTGCTAACTTGCTCTTCATACCAACAAATTCTCCTTTTTTTTGATCTGGACAAAGTGATCTGAGGTGGGCCATAATGTTGAGTTTAACCAATCAGCATAGAGCTACAACCTGAAGTTTTTCTAGGTGGCTCAGAAACGTACACCATTTTCCACCCAAAGAGAGCCCTGAAAGAACTCCTGCAGGAAAAGCGTACACATGTGCTCTGTTATAAATTGACTACTATTCACTAGAACAATTACTTTTGTTGCCTTAACCTAACTAAGCTATGAAGAAAAAAAACAGCTCTACTATTCCCTACTAACCTCAAAATGTGGATATTTGTGTGAGACTGGGTTGACATTGACATGCTTCCTTAAACCAAACCCTGCATCTTGGTTTTCTTCACACTGTCCCCAACATTAGCTAGATGCAGCTGTTTCCACAAGCAACCCGCAGTAATCTGAGCTCTTAAAAGCCCGGTACATTCCATCCTTCCTCATTCATTCTCACTTTGTCTACCATCTAGACAGACTCCATTTTTGCTTTAGTCCAGCATCTTCCATTGACCTTACAATACTTGATTAAGGGCATTGGGCCTCTGGCGCCACTCTGTTTCCTCCATGTTTAATTAAAAGGTGAAGAAAGTCTTCTGTCTTGTGATGATGGCTTAGGTGCATGCTTCTTTCCTTGCCAACCCAAAAAACTTTCTCTCTCTCCGGCCCCAGGCTTGTGATCCATTCACTTTAGGCCGTTTTTCCTAAGACCCAAACTTCTCCTGACCTTTGTGCTATCACCCATGAAACTCCATCTTTCAGTTTCAGTGTAATATACCAAACTCCACAGGATCAGATAATGCAAGGAGACTTTTTTCCTCCCACTCACACACACTGTTTACTGACAAAAATGTCTTTCTTGTCGAGCAGGAAAGGAAGCGATCATCATAGTCTATAACATAAGTCGCCTTGTCAAAGCCTGTTTAGAATACATCCTCAGAGGAGCCGTGCAGAGAGAAACACAGGGGTGCACTTAGTGTCATTGCCGCTGGGGAGGGGGGACTGTCGCGCGCCGTAACAGCATGGAGAGGGCTGCTGTTTCATATGTCTATGGCAATTAACGCTGATGTGACACATTCAAAAAGGTCCCCTGGGATTGACAAAGCCAACAAATTGACTTACTATTTGAGCTCCAAGGCGTAGGAGGGGAGAGGAAAAAAAAACACACACACTGCTTCATCTTGTCATAATGAATCTGGAATCTATTCCTGTTGGTGAGATGATTGCAGTTTATTTCCTGTATATGCCATAAAGTACAACTGTGCTTACAGGGACACTGTGTAGCTTTTGACAAGATGGAGGAGGAGGGGGGTGGCCCGAAGTAATGACTTCATCGTGAGGTTCTGGTAACTTACATGACAAACAGAACTGCTCCTTTGCTGCTTGCTATAAATGCCTCTTTAGGCCCTGGAGCAAAGCAGGGACAAAGACAGATGTTTCATTTCATGCCATGTTTTCAAACTCTTACACACATCTTACAAACCCCTACTCAATCCTGAATGATAAATGAATCTCAATTCATTTCCTGTGCTGTACAGGAATGGGCCTCCAGCTCAGGGAACAGAAACTTGGTGTCCATAAATGTTCAGCCTGTGATCTGGGCTTTTAAGAAGTGTTCAAAATGACAGGAGTCAATGGGTTGCCAATTTGTTTCCTCATGGGTAGCTGTGTTTGTGGCATTCTGCTTTCCTCAGGGAAACAAGTGCAATCAGCTGCGGCTTGTCGAGGACTATGAGAGCTAGTGACCTCTGACCCCTGCTGTGAAAGTCACTGGAGGTTTCCACAAGAGGGCTAGCACTGCCATTGAACACAACCACACATCATTTTGCCTGCTGTTAAATTGTGCTGCAACACAACCGAGATTTGTACCTGCACACTAAGGGGTACTAATCATGAATGTAGCAATTGCAAGTAACTACACAAAAAGACACAGAGTAAAATAATATGGTTCAAACCACTAAGGTATGGTTATAGTGATGGCACAAAAGGGGTTAACAATTCAGCACCATTAATTACACTTCGTAATTGCACTTAATCAATATAAAACCTCCCAGCCCAAATAATGCATGTGTGTATTTAACTTAGGTGTGACTAAGGCATTGAAGCAAGATTCTGTGGGGAACCGTTATACATGTATTGTTGGCCCAAAAGAACAAAGGAGGAGGTGGTGGGTGGATGAATGTTAGGTGGCATTGAGGTGGTTGATGGGGCAATGTCTTCTCTGGGCGGCCATGCATACAGGCCTGTCCCAGCGGAGGGATCTCTACCTACTGTGCATCAGGAGCAATTAAACACAGCTCACACCGGAGTTCATGGGCTGTGAAAAAAAATAAGGATACACACACACAAGCAACCTTAAAGGACAGGATGGATGGGGGGGGGGGGGGAACTGCAGAGCCACAGTTAAATCAAAATCAAATTAAATCAAGACAACAAAAATAATCCAACAATTTGTCGTGGAGAAAAGTGAAGCGCATCTACAGTAACAACCGTTCTCAGCATCTGACAGCAACAAGTGTGTCTCCCCCCCCCCACGGGGTCTGAACTAATCCGCAGCATTCTTTAGCTGCTCTTTTAACAATCCTGCAGCTGCTTACCTGTCTGCCCTAAATGCCCTAAATGTACAAAAAAAAAAAGATTAAAATGTTCATATTAACATACCTAGAGCAGGTGTGAACCCAAGGATGGAAACAGTGGACAATAAAAAAAGTATTTTGCTATTATTTTAAATCATTTTTTAAACAGTAGGCATGTAGGGGCACACTAAATCAGAAAATGCAAATTGTTTCTCATTAATATGCTGCGTAAAAATCCAGGTTGCTGCTGCTTTGCTGCAGGCAGGACATGGCTGCACTTTGGATTACTTAAAGTGTAATTTGTCAAAGGGTAGGAAGGCCAGCTATTGAAGGAGATATCACAAGAAGCCTTTTTCTTTGATATGTGTCTCAAATGTTTTCTCAGCTTTAAGTTTGATGGCTGCAAACTAGAGCTTTCTTCCTCTACCTAAATCTAAATTTAACTTTTTTTTTTTATTTCATTTCCTCTGTCACTCTGGTTCTCTTTAGAGGCCTGCCAAATTAATTCAACACAGTTATAACTAGATTGGATGGCGTGCGGGAATAACCAGCGTTCTACAGCTAAATCAACATCAGACACTAGGCTGGCCCTCTGGGGGCGCCGCGCAGTGCCTCACTGTTTCTCAGTCAAAGCGGCACGCTTCGCCTCTAGCCCCCTGTGGAATATCTCTTAATGTAACTGGCATCTTCATTTTGGCTTTACTCTGCTGTTGTGTGAAAAAAAAAATCAAATCCTCTATTTTAACTCTGAAAAGTAAAAGGTTTTGGGGAGCAAAAAAAAAAAAACAAAGAGTGAGAGACCAACAGAGGAAAACGGTGTAAGCTGTTAATGCTATGTTAATCCCTGACTAAAACAGCTGAAGGTAATGCAGAGCTAGATAGCCAACAGAAGAGGTGAGTGAGGAAGATGAAATTAGAGGAGGAAGAACCAGTTGGAGGTATATTTTCTGGTATACCTGTAAGTTTACAAAGACGTCATGTCTTTCTTACCCCACAAAGAAGCACAAACCATAGACCAGTCGCTTGAAAAGTAAACAAATCTATTAATTTAGCCCAGCAAAATGTCTGTAAACAAGAAAATGTAGTTCAGATCTTTCCAAAATATTTTGTGCTTCGTGAGTCCTGTCATAATCAATAAAGGAAAAAGGCTTACAACAGAAAGTTTTCATACAAGAACAGTTGTTTGCTGTGTTGTTCAGATTGTTTTCTAAAGATTTCCCCAAAACAAAAAGCCAACATAACTGCAAGTGCTGCACACAAATTATTTTCTTCATTATTCATTTATAAAGAATATATACATACAAGGCCATGACTTCAGGGTGTGTTGCGTTTCCTCACCTTTGTCAAATCTTTTGAAGAAATACAAATAGTATGACATGGGAATTACACACATGCAGCAGGGGCCTGAAAATAAAATCAATCAACACTTTCTACGTTCAGAATAGGAAAAAAGAAAAAAAAGGCAGATTTTAAGATGGCTCTGTCTTGACCGTTTTTTTGCTCATTAGACAAAAATTCAAGGTTTCAGTTCTGCTTTTAAAGTGTTCTGAGAAACAGAAACATTTTGAATTCTTCTTGTTGTAACCCAGAGATTAACAAGCTCTGCTACTGCTCCTTCCATGGATCTTTGCTTTGTTTTGCCACCTTCTTCTTATAGTAGCCCAGGAAGGACAAACCAAACACCGGCTCTATAAGGATCACAGCGATATCCAGTGATGCTTAGAAAGGTAATCTCAGTGGTGAGGTTGCAATCTGCACTAGATGGCAACACATTGTACACTGTGGTCCTTTAAGGAACACATGAGGCAAACCTGAGACTCCAGCACCAAACACATTTAGAATGCATGTCTAATTGAATCTAAAAAAAATCCCAAACAAAAACAACATTTAGGAAAATAAAACCCGTACTCTATTTCATGTCAAATTACCAGCCTATCCACTGTTCAAGAAACAACACATAGGAAAAGGAACAGTCATTGTGTTTTATGTGAGGATAAACAGAGCCAAGCAATAGCACATGAATATTCATATGCACCACAACAAACTGTGAAAATAGCTTTGTTAGTGAAACCAAATCCCAGGCTCATGTTGAAGAAAAGAGTACACTCTCTGGAGGGGGCTTGGATCCCAGCCTGCTAAGATGGTTGTCACCAGTGGTGGCGAGTGATGCTGAAAAGGCTGGCGTCAAAGAAACAGTATGGCTGCAATGTTGTTTACCTCTTCAGCAAACATCAACTAGGCCCTATGCTGAAGCATCAACAGTGGGTCAGAGAAAAGACACCATGTTTTGCAGCTATTAATTGAGCCACTGAAGTGATAAATTTAATGTCCCCAAGTGTGAATTTAATGTCCTTAAGTGTGAAGAAAACATAAAAAGGGATCTACATTTATGAATCAGTCAGATTGACTTTACAGCCTCAGAGATACATAAATTAGTCACTGGGAGCTGATTAAATAACTTCTGATTAATGAATGGTAACAAATACTTCCTAAATATCTCTGAATCAGAGATAACAGACCTTGACTCATGATTTCTATCTACACATTTCTTAAAGGCAAACTGCAGCATAGTATACACAAATGATGTTCAAAGCTGACAAAAAAATATATTTTTATTATTATATTATATATTTATTATAGTCTAATTATCCCAGCCAACATTAGCCTTATTACTTCAACCCTGGCAACATCATTGCAGAAAGTTTGAGGCAAGAGGCCAGAGACCGTGCTAGGTTAAAACACCAGTGAGATAAGTCACTTCAATTCAATTTTGCTTACAATAAATGCCAATAGCTAGCGAAAAGGAAGGGACATCAGAAGCCAGAGACAGAAGGAAGTGGAAGCACAGTGAGATGTTGATACTCCCCTTCAATGTCTGCTCTCTGGACAATAAAAAGACATTCATCTAACTCCAATATATCACACAGCAGGAGTATAGACACTGCTACATCTTTATTTTCATGGAGAGATGGATCAGTGTCAGAGTTCCAGTTGCTGCTATTTAGCTACACAACTTGTGCGCATAGGCTCATGGTGGTGGCTGGTACATCTGCCTTTCTCTGTGCTAGGTTGTTTATTAATTGAGAAGACTAAATTACAAAGACATTTAACATTTAAATGTTCAATAGAAGGTAACTACGTTTACACAAATTCACTAGTGACTAAGAGTTTCTGTTCAGGGATACCAAAGACAAGAGTACAAATGATGAAAGAATCTAAAAGCAGATTAATCTGGGAGGAATTGATTTGTTAAGCTTCCCTCTTTGGGCTCAGCTGTCGAACAAGATTTGAGAATGTGCCCCTAAGATGCACATCTGCACTGAGCCAGTTGCCTTAGGGACAGAGAGGGCCCTCCAACCAACGTTCCACTGGGTGTTTTCTGAAGCCAACAACCCACCACCACCTGGAGTAGTTCACCATGTGGTAACCAGGCTCATATATGTGTGCAAGTAGTGTGTTTTTAGCTTATATGTGTTAATCTGCATTAAACCTGTAAGTGTGCATGGACACACAGAATTATTTACACACTGTGTGCATGTGGATTCAAGATTCTGTGTGTGCGTGTCCATGTGTACAGTACAGAGTATGTGCCAGCTGTCCAGTGCTGCCCTCAGGAAGAATGTGTAATGGGGATAAGCTTCCTCTCCTGGCTTCCAGCGGCTTTACTGCAGATCTGTTCCAGGTGTGTGTGTGTGTGTGTGTGTGTGGGTTACAGCATGTGCATGTGTGCGGCCTGTTTTAAACTATAAGAAACAAAACCTAGCTGCCGAACTGCTAACAACATCTCCATCTGAGAAAACAGCAGCAATAAGCCTGCACTGACATAATTATGTCACACTGAGCCATTTCAAGATGAAACACAATTGTCAAAGCTCTCCCACTGTTTGGTCTTTACAAAGATAAGGAAACATGTGCTGTAGTTGTCTACTACAACAAATTAGTCAAAAACTATTTTGTTTTTGTATATGGAATACAGAAGTAGCCACAAACTTTCAATGGTAGCGTCACCATTTTGAACTGATATCAAGGATGGAAACTAATATTCAAATGAAAATGATAAATACATCATTTCAGCTTTCTTACGAAGCCTTAAAGCTTGGTTGTGCTGCTTGGCCAGAGGTAAAGGCAGAGAAGCGGATTATGGTTAACGGTATTATAGAGCTGATGCAGCAGGATAGAGATAGAGTTTGGCGTGGAGGAGGGTCTGGTGGGATGGGGATGGTGTTAATACTGAGCTTTCTGACCTTGGATCACCCCCCCTTCTAAACCCTCCATGCATGGGTACCTGTGAACACTCCCGCCCACATGCACACACACACACACTTAGCCCTCGAGCTCTCTTCATAATAAACCAATGAGGGAGAGGGACAAAGCAGGGCAGAGAAGGAGGAGGAGGATGTGGCACTCACAGGAGGCTGTTTACTTGCATTGTTAATTTCATTAGCCCTCCGGCAACCACTTCAATATTTAACATTCTCGATTTAGCCCTTTTCTTTTTTTCCCCCATTCTTTTTACTTTTAACAGGTTTGCCACCAAAGTCCAACAATTAAACAGAGTGGCCAAAGGTAATCTATCAGCACTCTGGTCTTACCACTTAATATAGTGGCACTCGATTTGCACTCAACTGAAGGAGGCCAAACCTTGTAAAAGCCACAATCCTTTTAAATGGGCAATCAATTTGGCAATGTGACTTTGCAGCCTGGTGTTGCTCAGCCATGCAACCTTGTATAAACCAGTGTATGTGGAGACACAGTGCTAGGACAGAACTGGATATGTTTGACACCTGATCCATCAACAACACATTTGCCAAACTTGGCAACTATATATATATATATATATATATATATATATATATATACACGATTTAAAGCTATTTGCATTTCTTTTAAAAGTACCCAAGTGCCAGGGGTCGATGCCACGGTGTTGGGCTGGAATGTGATTTGCAGTCAGTGTATTAGCATTAGTGGTCACATACATAGAGCGCGCTGAAGAGTGTGACAGCCTGCTAATGGCTCTGTCACAAAGGGACTGGAGTTTAGACACAGCTATAATCATGATCTCAATAAGCATGCCACCCTACCAGCACACCAGCTCAGTTGTGTCCCCTGATACCCATACTGTGACATCATATGTGTACAGCCCCATGAAATCTAACTGGCTTTGCATACTGCCAACATGTCCAGTTAGAGAGAGTACTTTGCACACTCCTCCTACAAAACTGTGTCAACCCATAGACGCGAGGTGAATAATATCCTGGCCTCTCACTGCAGGATTGCATTGTAAAGGCCTTCCATACCAACGAGGCTGCAATTTATAAACTGTTCTTTTCACTATAGCAGCATACCCAAAGCGCCTGACGTACAACCTCACCCCTGCAGCTGATTTATTAAACAATTCACACATAAAGTTCATCGGTGCTGGCAAGGCAAAGCGTTAAAATATTGCCACAATAGCACCGAAGACCTTTTCATTTACCATTCAAAACAAATCGGACTGCAGCAGGCAGAAAATAAATCCAGACTTGTAAGTAAATACATGTAATTGAAGCAGTGGACTGTTGAAAATGCATCAGGAGCAGCCTTTTTCTATTATGGGGATATTTATCTTCCTTCCTAAACAAAAAGGCCACAGGAGAAGGCGAGCAGGCGGGTGGGAGATGTGTTTGTTTTCCTGCAGTACAGTACTGTGTGCGAGCTTGTGTTGCTGTGTGCGCGCATGTGAGTGTAATTGCTGCCTGTTATCATTAAGCAAGCTGGATGGAGCGATCGGAGGATGCACAACAACCTATGAAGGGCAAACCTGGGGATATTGTGCGTGACATTGGACGTCTGTGGGTAAGTAATGATCAGAGCACCGTGTGACAGCCGAGCCTTGGTAGGCAACAATGGCACATTGTTCGCTGAGCTACACTGCCCGTGTCCAAATTCTACCCAGTTCTTTCATTAGTATCAAAGTCCCCATAGTCACCCATACAGTCCTACAGTGGCAGGAATGCTCCTGACACTGCTTCCTCACTGGTAACAGAGACATTGTATTTAATAGTAATTTATAGAATGCCAGCCTGGGTGTTTTCACACTTCACGCAATAGTGATTCTTTATGCTGAGGAGGCCAAAGAGAGGGATTTGTTCTTCTTTCTCTCTCTGGGGTCATTCACTTATCCTCTGGCACTTGAGCAGGTTCAAACCAGGGCCATATCACCTCGAGTATGAGGCGAAATAACCTTTAATTGAAGCATAATCCCCAAGAATTGGACTGGGGGAGTGGTAGATAATGAGCAATTGTCTGCTAACAACATGAGACAATTTACTTGGAGCAGAGACATCAAGATGACAGAAGCGGATGTAGGAGAACAAAAGCAGATTAATGAAACTAAATACTACTGTATATAAATCCAAACAGGGATCCACTGTTGAGCAGATAAATGCAAGGCTCATTTTAGATTTCATGGTACGCCAAATTATACTCGAAGAGTCATGTTGTTAGTTGTCTCGGCCCAAGCCCATTTATTCCTTAACCAGTGCAAACACATCACACAAAATGTATCGATCAAATTTGTTTTTCTAAAACTAAAATTTTATCTAAAAGTGAAAAAGGAAAGGAGGTCCTATTAACTTATACATATCGTCAGTAAAACTGATTAGAGGATCTTACTAACACTGTATGCTGTGTGGCTTTATGCTACAGTAAACGCTAAATTAAAAAATACTAGAAGCAATGGAAAGATACTTTAATACGCTGTCAGTCCAAAGGAAGATTGAATAGAAATAACGTCGTTTGGCGACGCCAACTGGATAATTCATCTTTGTTGTTAGAGTAATAAATAGTGTTATCGGTTTTATCCTCACAGATCAGAAGGTTTGTTGTGCGGCATCAACAGAACAAACCAGAGCATGCATTTTTTTTTATTTAGTCACTTTGTAAACATGTCAGCACTGCAGGTAGCAGACCCATAAATGTCACTCAAGAGGCAGTGTAATTTCATTTTGTTTGGAATAAATAAACCTTCGTCCCTCAAACTGATTATGTTCCCCTCGGAATCTTTTCGGCTTGACTCCCGCTTTGATGAAACAGTGCCCCGCTTAATGATGCTGTTGATTCATATCCGGTGGGTATCGCACCGTAAGGAGAGGGAGAGAGAGAGAGAGAGAGACAAAGAGAGGCAAATGCTCAATTGCTGCTGAAATCAGCGGAGCCCCTGCTTCTATCTAGCACTGCTAAAGGAAAATGGACAGACAACAGCAATTCTTGTTTTCGCTGTCATGAATAAGTTATATCAACCTCCACTGTATGAGGGAATATGAAAAACTAATTACCATATTTTCCATTAATGGGAACAGAAAAGTTTTGGGTGAAGTTCTCTAACTGCAGTAAATTCAGTAATTATGGGCCTTTTCTTGTTATTCTTGTTTGGTAAGACGGGAAACTCACAATGAACAATATTCAGTGGATTTATAAGCACCCAGAGAACTCTGGTTGTAAGCTGATAAAGGAACAAGCTGAGCTGGTTTGGTGTTCTTGGGCTAAAGACAGATTTTTTTAACGGTAATAGGAAGCATTTATATGAACTCAAAGTCTGGCTTTGTGCCTGTTATTAGAAAAGTTAAGACAAACAATAAAAATGTCTGTTAGAACTCTTTCGGTTTGTAATTGCAGGCAGAAGCCAATATACAGTGGTATCAAACATCCCGCAGCTGGATGCGAAATAAACTGCTGCGTTCATGATGGAATGTGATTGATTCATAAGGCCAATATTTTTTATTAACACTCACTTGATGTAAATAATCTACATACATACACTCTTCCCCTGCTATAAAAGTCTTCATTGCTACAGTGAGGGTGCAACATTGAGACGAAGCACTGCAGAAACACATGAGAATGAGTGCAAACATGAACTTAACATGACTTCCCTTTCTGAATGGCAAAAGTGGGTTTGCAGAGCTCTAGGAAGCTGGGGATTTTGTACACTAACCCCTGCATCGATCCAGATCAAGCACTGGCAGAAAGCAGTAGGCGTTGGGAGCAGAGCCCCTTTGATCAAACAGTGGTCATGACTTCTTCAAGAAGCAGCAATCTCCCACTGAAGTCTGGGAACAGTGTGGAAGTCCCACAAGGGATTATGTCTGAGTATGTCAATTATAGTATGTACGCAGAGTTACTCAAGGGTAGGATCTGCCAATCTCTGCAGCTTTCTGATCCCTCCTTGGCTCAAAATAGAAGGTTTTGTTGTATGTATGCCAAAAACCTTCAATATGAAATAACAACAAGACATTTACAACACACACTGATGGCACTATAGTCCTTTATTCCCACATTTGGGTCTATAATGTTTGATGGTATCGTGCCAGCCCCTTGGCAGTCAACCACCACTGTGATATATAGGCAAACCCAGTTCAGCCAATTGAACACAATACAGTTAATTGTTAGTGTATTTTCAAAGTGAATGGGTCTGCAGTGGATTTTAAATGAGGAACATGTTAGAACATTTAACCTAAGGGCGATCTGTAATCTATAAATAACCCAATCCAGCAGTAATCATTCGATATTTTGCTCAATTTAACATAATACTAAATAAAAAAAAAGTTGACCTGAAAGGACATAAATTATGCTCGTTTACAGCTATATATTTCTATTCTGGAACTCCATTAAAGTATCCTTTTGTGATACCTATTTAAAAAAAAATCCTCATTAATCTAATCCTGCTTGATATGCAGAACCTCATCCTCTGCCTGAAAACAGGTAATATTAGCTGGGAGGTTCAGAAAGCAAATTGTAAACACATGATGTAACATCACTTCTGATTCTAATACCCAAACAAAAACACATACACACTTTGACTTTACCATTTAAAAACATTTCTGACAAGCTGATGTCAATTAAATAGACTATTAATTAAAATACAAACCTGGTGTTTGTTGTTTTTTTGTATACTTTATGCCACTTGGCCACAAATTTGACTAAAATGCCAATTGTTTGTGTGTTGACATAATTTGGCAAAAGCAAATAGGAAGTATGGGATACTATTGGGTGGTAAGTTCAGACAACCAATAGCAAGTCAAGCTCCAACAAGGACTGTATGCATGTCTCAACTTCTCGTTTTTTGTTTTTCTACCTTGTCAAGTAATGTCTAAGTAATAAAAATATATACATTTATGTGAAATGAGCTCAATCAGAACCTGGGCCCTAAAAACAACACAAATGTGGAAGATGTTCCAACTCTAGCAGGTTTCTGTTCGGTGCCAAACAAGATCAGTGTCTCAATTCCTAAAATATGTCAAGTCACTGTACACTTGGAGCTGATCCAAGACCAGATTAAAAAATGAAATAAGGATCCATTTTTTTTTTGTTTTTTTTATTTCATCTTCGTCGTCTTCTTCTTCTGCTCTTCCTGAGTAAACACACTAATCCGCACACTTTGCTGCCTCGTTACTTGGGCTCTTAATTAAAATGCAAGCACTTCTCCTTCAGGCGGTTACCAATACTTGATGCGCTGGATTACCGGTGGTGAAGTCGGACATAATTTGTTTTTAATAAAACATCGCATGGATTAAGTCGATGGAGTTTTCTGAGATTTAGCTCCAAGGAAGCAAATGTCTTGTAAATGCTGAGCACAAACAAGCCAACAAATGCTTTGGCATCTTTAATAGGCATTTAATTGCTCTTAATATAGAACAAATGATTGTAATAACAGGGATTCCTTACATAAATGCAGCTACTGTACACAGAGCATAGGTGCATACTAATGGGGGATTTACCTGTATATTTGCATTTGTTTACTCCAATTTAGGGTGAAATGGCTGGGTATAATGTTGGGAAGAAGTAGTATTAATTTGTAGCCTTAATTAGGAGTTTTATGGGTTGCCACAGTAGAGAGCACATAAAACGACAGCGTCATCACTAATTCAACATGGCAGGCCTGCAGAACACCATCTGCTGCCCAAGAAACTGTTAATAAAGTCACAATTATCTTTTTGTAAGCACTTTATAGAGAATAAAATTTGCAAATTAATTAGCTGCAAGTCAAGTCCATGGGTAAGAGGAAAGAAGGAGAGAAGGGTAAAGTAAAAAAAAAAAAAAAAGGCCAAATCACCAAAGGCAGAGGCAAGCTATTTGATTCAAGAACATTGTGCAACCAAACACACCCGTGGTGCTAATGATAATTTCGGGTTTCATTGCTGATGATTTGAAACAAAGGCTTTGTTTCACTTTTTAATTGCGCTTCACATCCACTTACACGCATTTTGTAATGAGGCTACACATTTAACCGTAGCCTCCCTCCTCTCATCACAACAAACAAAACCAAAAAAGAAAAAAAAAGCCAGGCGTCTTCGCAGCCTGTAATTGCCCAGCGTGTTAACAGCTGGCTATCAAAACCCAGCAGGAAAATACAATTCACCCTGTAAATTTGAGCATCAAGCCTATTCATGATCAATACTGCCAGGCCAAGAAAGCACTTATCTGCTGTGTTTACATTGTTGTTAGTTTCTCATCAAGAACTCTTCCCTCATTACCACCCCTCACCCCTCTGCCTCACCCGCCACTGCCTTTCCACAGCCTTTACAAGCTTTTGTCAACAATAAATGGGCAGAATAGAGGCCAGATAATTTTGTTAATCCCCTTTGCCTAAGACCTTGAGGAGTTTAATTCATGGTGATTGTTCTGACTCCCCTTGCTGACGATCAATATAGCCCATTTCAGCACTTTTTTGTCAGCTCAGGAGCAAAAAGCCCTTGTCGCTACACTCTCTTTTATAAAGAGTGCACTCGGACAAACACGGTATCCTTCAAAGTCGTCAAATGTGCAGACAGATATCGTACACAAACTCAGCGGCTGCCAGTAATTTACAGATTAGGTCACGTTCTACTGTATGTGCCTCTGAGCTTCTAACATACATGTCTCCTGGTTTCTGTTTTTTTTTACTGTATGCTGTTGGTTGAAGGTGGGGGCAGTTACTCCTTCCATCTATGTCTCTGAAGCTCTTATCAGTGACCCCCAGCATCTCAACGCCCTCTAACCTTGTCATCAACACACATATGACCTCTTCATTTTTGCCGACAGACAGGCGATATGAGCAAATATCTCAGCGAGAATAAAAGCAGCGTACACACACATACAGAGGCAACTGCCTTTTAAAAAAAGGCAAGTAAAGAATCATAGAAGGGCTGCAGTGTAAAATCACAGACACGGAGGTTGCCAAATCAACCACTGTGGCACCGTTTATTTTCCGTTTAAAGCAGAGGAGAGGACACCCCAAAGAGTGCAGACCAACAAACCCTTTAAACAGAAGTGAGGACGTGGATGTGCGAGGTAATTGTTCTTGTTAGCATGATTTATGATTCATAAATTCTCTACTCACCCAGCATTCCCTTTGAACACACACCAGCAAAAAGGGGGGAAAAGAATGTCCTTTTTACAAACATTTATAGTGCTTAATTACCTGGGCTTGGTCGGCGGTTTATGTATTGATGTGAAAACACTGGGGCAATCACCCCAAGTCTCCTGTGTTTTTGTAATGAAATGTGCACGGCTGCCTATGCATAACCAGATTTGCAGTAAGCAAGTGCACAAATTAAGCATGCCCATCGCTCAGACAGCGGTGCCTCCTAAGTGGCATTTGGAAAATTACCTCATACATTTTATTTGCGGGCACGCTTTGTTCACAGAGTGGTAATTGACAGCGGTGTAATGAAATTGCGAGTAGAATCGCTGAATGTGTTTTTAAAGTCAATAACACCAAATGCAATGCCCTGCTGAGAGAGAGTTTGGGAATACAATTATGATCAATTTGAGTGCTGAGGGCGGCCATTTTGAATCAGCCTCATACAGAGACAATGGGTGCCTCTCACTCGGCGAGCTCATAAAACAACTTCATCTGTATTTGTGCTTATGGGGAGATTGAGCACAGACAAAACAGATGCATGCTGTGTAACAGCCTAACCTCTTGGCAGTTTTAAAAACCATTCAAGTCTCTGGATGGAGCCAAACAAACTTCCCCCCCCCTTTCAGCAGCATGCAGGTACACAGTATGAATAATTCTTAAGGCTTCTGTAAACCCGGCTGCTCTCTGCTTGTTGAACTTGTGTTTACCCATCAAAAATTTAAATTCCATTACAGTATTTTTGTTACTCCACTGTGTCCTGACTGAGAATTCAGTTTATTTTTATTTAAGCATCCACATTATTTTCAGCAACATGAGGAGCCAGCTCCTCAACTGTGACACTCGCCACACTCCGTGGCCCAGCCACTGTATTCTGGCTGAATGGTTTGCAGGACACGGGCACACTGTGCTGCTCCTTTATTCCTCCTGGTCTGCTAGCTGCTTTTAAGTGACCACTGGCCGAGAGAGGCATGTCTGATTTATCGAGGGGGAGAAAACAAGTTGTGCCGGGCCTTGATCTGTTTCAGGGGTATGATTATAATGGGAACCTTGAGGAAGGAAGGGGATTGATAGGGATTATGGGTTTCCAAGCCTCTGTTTATCAAGTGGACGTGTAAGCATCATCTCTGGGAGCAGACAAGTGCAGGGCTGACCTCTGATGTGTAGCTTAATAGGACTGAATTCCTTTGTTTCCATATTTTTAATTTTTAATTTGCATAAGTAATACTGTGTTATCTTTCTTACAAACAGAATTGCTTTTGAGAATATATTACAGTCTCTTCACTATATACTAAAGAACATATAACATCCTTTACAATGAACACGTGTATATCCTGAGTGGCTACACACACTAAAGGAAAACAAGTATAAAAACCGTAGTGTAAGCACTGCTATCTGATAATGCTCGGCTCTGACTCACATAAGGGGACCATCAGTATCAGACTGGTCAGACAACATGATCAGATTGCACGCTTGTTGGACGGCTTGGGAGCAAAGTGAATGGAGACAGCACCATCTTGTTTTTCTCATTAGACGCTATCAGGTAGTATCAGCTGACGGAACAGGCGACGGCTGCATAACCTCCAGACTCCAGATGGCTGGGCTTTCCATAGGCACCTCTGGGGTGAAGTCTCTGACCTCATCACTATGGACACTGGTGCTTTGTTTATCAGATGCCTTGCTTGTCTGGAGAGATGTAGTACGGAGATGTGGTATCGTTTGTTGTTTATCTGGATAAGTAATCTGGTGTTAGTGTACTAGACAACAACTAGAAATGCTGATTAGCTCAAACAGCATGCAGGCTTTCAGAGTGGAACTGTTCGTAAAAGCAATTCTTGTGTTCCAGATATACAGTAAGATTATGTGTGATGCTGGTTTCCACAAGGCAATATCACCTCAAGGGAGGGGAGGGGTTCAAGTCAGAAATGTCATGCTGTGCGCAAATAGAAAAATAACATAAGGGTATGTAGTTTGTTTAATAAAAGAACAAGGTATAAGCCTGACTTCTGTTATGATGTAGAGGTGAGATGGAAGTCAAGTAAGCATTCAGATGCTCCTGTAAGTTCTACAGCAAAGCCAAAATTTCACTCTGAACTACAGAACCGCTTGTGGTAATTTTGTACAGGAAATCAGGAAATTATCAACATCTACAGAATTCAGTCCTCTGGGAACCATGAATGTCTGCACTAAATTTCATGTCTAGCACTCTTATAAGAACCATCACTCAAAACAGATAACAATATTTTACCACGAGATTTGCCAAGCTGACCGCTTCTTCCATGCATATTCATTACATAGTCATAGTCAGAACCACGCCACATGCCCTGTCACAAAAAACGTCTTCTAACTTGTATGAATTCCTCATTTTATACAATTGAAGAAAACATTTATTCTGCTTTTAACATGATAAATGATGGAAGGATAATGTCCCTGCATGTATTTTTCCTGGAAGGAGGTGTATTTGAAGAAAAGAACTTTACAGTAAGATCTTCACAGTTTAGCTACCTGAATTCAAGACTGCCACAATGTTCATGTTTGGAGCTAGTAAGATTGGATTGACATTAGTAGACATTGTCGTTGTAGCCATGTCAATAACCTTTCAGCCAGTGAGGGGGAGCCATGGGAACCTTTCCATTCCCTGATCTAATTAGCTGCCGACTAAGCTAACTCAACCCGGGCAACCCCCCCCCCACCCCCCCACCCCCAGCTCAAATCACCAACTGCAGCCAGCTGGGCAGGGGCCATGAGGTGGCCTGCCACCTAAACTTTGTACATTGATTACAGCTGATCCCCTAAGATTTAGTAACAGACTGTGCTTCTTGTCTACCTCCCTTTGAGACCCAAATGCATAAAGTAAGCACATGAAGGCAAGAATGATGGTTATAACATGTGGCTTGGTACAGCAGTAGCAGAGGCCAAATAGATCCGTGTTGATCAGTGAATTATTTAGTTTTCACCGTAGATAATAAAAGATCTGATTGGCAGCCAGCATTTGAATTAAGACTTTAAAGATCTGAGCCTGCACCTTCCTTGAAAAACTAGGTGGTTAAAGCTCTGAAGTCCATTTAATAATATGCTGTTAAATTTGCAAGGGTGTGAGTGCAATCCCAGCCACCATTCATCCCAGATTTAATCATTTTTCAACTCAAGCTCCATCAAACATCGAGCAGTCTTTGTAAAACTTCACAAACACCATTTTCAGTCCTTCGTGTCAGCAGTTAATTAACACACACAGTCTGCCTGGAGACAGATGAGTGCACATCAAAGGGGCTGTCCAGAAAAATGGCGACTTTGGTTTCCACGTGTTTATCCTCTGTTACACCCCGTCAAACTTGAAACTTTATAGAGGGCAGTCTGCTTCCTCTCAGGCATTTGGCCTTGTTGTGGTACTCCAGCTGTTCACTTCTTTGTGATCCCTCATGACCTGCTGCCCTCCTGCAGACTTAGCAGGACTTTCTCTTTTGAGTATTAATTCATAAACATATTTCAGTAGCATAAATGCTTGGACAATGACACTTTCACATCCTTCCTGGTCAGCTTCTGTACAAGTGCATCCAAAAGAGCAGTTGAGTTTCAACGTCCAAGTGCAGGTTAAGTGCGATAAGCGGAATGAGCATATGCCAGGAGGAAGATAATGACTAAAAATGACTTTCCATCTCCCTTACACAAAGAGAGACAGGTACAGGGGCACAGCTGCTGTGGAAGATTAATGGTGCTGCCAGATGTAGGGACTCTGGAGAGGGTGACCAGCCCATGATGCTCTTCACCATGCTGAAGAGGACAAAACAGCCATCAAAGAAGTATAGAACAGACAGGGAGAGGTGTTGATTCATTACTGCAGGCAGACTATATGATAAGATGACAGCAATGACTAAAAAACTGCCAGAGATGACAAGCTGGAGGTTCTAATAAAGGTATTTTTACAGGCAATGATACCTTATAAAGCTATGCCTAAATCTCATCCATACACACAATAATCCTTAAATAATGAATCACCTTGCATTGATGACACCTTGCCAGTAATGCAAAACATATTTAAAAAGATTGACTTCCATTCCACAGCTCATTTCGTTAAAGCCGTGTGACACAGTCTGAATGTGAGGGAACTACCAAAAAGCCTAGCAGTGTAAGTTGATAAGTGGAATCAGGTAAGGCCAAAGTATCAGACAAATTTATGAGAGCTCTCTTGCTCTTGTGTCAGCCTTACTCACCTCTGGGTCACTTGAGCAAAGGACATGCCATCACAGCGTCAGTCAGCATCATCACAGTGTCAATAATGCAATTTGGTTTTCTCTCTCATCAAGGTTAAAGGAACAACTCAATCAATCATTTTAGCCTGTACAAACGAGGGGGGAAAAAGCCCTAATGTCCGAAGATAAAAGTTATAAATAACAGGAGGAGAGAAACCCAACACATGCAGTGCAAATTTCTCAAAAAGGCAATTAACTGAGGGGAGGAGAAGGGAGAGAGGAGAAACCTGAAACAAATGCCTTCTGAAAGCCCTTCTGCCAAATCTCAGATGCGGGGACACCGGTTCCTTGTTCTCAGTACAGAGAGAGTTTCAATTACATGCAGTTTGCCCTTGGTTGGGCTATTTCAATATTTTATGTTGATACATTACCACTGCAACACAGCTTCATTCATTTTCATTCAGAGGAAGGAGCTTTGAGCAAAAATAGACTCTTTATCAAGCCGTGCTCGGTGTTATATTATTGTGTCTGTCTCGATAGAAAATAGATCATAGAGAAGACAGACTGCCTAATACATAAATGAGAAATGCACAATTACTTTTCACATGGATTCCTGCAGAGCCAAGAGTGGCATTGAGATTGCTCTCACATAGCTTGCGCAATATCAGTGACATGTCTTGTGAATGTTAGCATGTAATTGGTTCAACCAAACGCATGCAGTGATACATTAAGGGTGTGATTCCCTCTCAAATTTTTGCATAATACAGGGTTACTGACACAATGCATGCGGCTCAGAAACCCAGATAATAGAGAGAGGCATATGCAGTACACCGGGAAGCACTTTAAATGGATGTGACATTATGAGATACTGAGGTGGTACCAGAGGTCACCACGCACCTGTGCAACATGCAACTTCCTCAGACAATGTGACATTTTCATGCAAGGACCACTTGACAAGCAATGACAGATATGTGAGAGCAGGCCTCTTGTGACCTTTTGCAGCACACTCACAAGACGCGCTCCAAGAATTCCAACTGTAGCGCCTTGAACTGTTTGAGAAGTCCAGCATGGCGATTAATATGTCCTGTATTCAGATTATATTGTCCAGACTCTATCCATCCCCACAGCAGGTTTCATTAAGCTTCTTAGCAGGGAAGGCTTTGAGATTGATTGGCTGCTGGTATTTATTGGGCACTGATGGTCCAGGTGCTGCGGAACACGAGCATCAAGCTTTGTTTTTATATCTGGTTTATAGCACAGCTGTTTCTGCTGAGCTAACGCTGTGTGCATAATCATTGCAAAGACACTCAAATCATCATCAAAAGCTCCTGAAATGTGTTTTTTTTTTTTTAAAGATGCTATACTAATCACAGACAAAGCATGGGGTAAAGGTCAAGATGCCTCAGAGGAAGTTTTAGTACAAACTACAAAAGTTTGCAGCTCATGGTAACAATAGGCTCATTAAAAATATTACACGCCCCCCGCCCATGTCAACACCTTGCTCAGGAGCCGTGCGTCCTCCAGAAACATTATTGGAGCGTGTGGCAGGTCCACTGGAGTGCCACTGTAATCATTGTAATGCATCTCTGTTCTTTTAATTAAGGGATAATGTCCAATTTCATGACGTTTATGAGGTTATAACATCCATTAGCCTGCAACAGATGCTGTGGCTGAATAGCTAACTAGCCTTGAGCTGAGCCACACAGGTCCTCCTTCAGGCCAGCAAGCCACACTGCCCAGCCATTAACAGCGAAACACATTCACTCTCTGTCTCTTCATTTATTCTCTTTTTTTGGATTCTAATTTTACATACTTTTGTCTCATATTCTCTGTATCCATTCTGTCTTTTTGCCTTGCAGCAGAAATTGGAAGGAGATTTAAAGAGTATAGCTATTGAACTTTAAACAGCTTATAGCCATGGAACATAAAACTGGCATTTAAAATTTGTGATTGCAATTAAACGCAAGTTATTTGCAATGAGAATGTCAAAAGCAGTTCTAATCATTTTTATTGTGCCTCTTAATTATTGCGTTGCACTTTTTCCTCACCCGAGCCAAATGCTTTCTGGGTGCATAATTTCAACCTTTAGCTCCTCTTCTCATGCTTATGCCAACAGCAAGATGAGCAGTCTGCTCGCTAGACCCTCAATTCCAACAAAATGAGTCTGCCTGAACCTCTCCAACACTCTATATTCTTTGGGCCTACAGCCAGCCCTCCTCTCAGTGGTGACCTCAATTTTCTTATAAATACCTTTCCTACCCATCCCAGTGAAGGGTGAAGGACACAGTCTACTCAAAGCATCAATTGAGATATTATTAGTCTGCAATGGCACCAAACTATGAAATATTTATATCCGTGGTGGGAATTAACAGTGGTCACATGCTAAATTGGTGGCTGAAGCAGGTGCTGGCAGAAAACCAAGCAAAATTTGGGGAATATACAGGAGAGTGTTCCACTACTGGCTACATTTTTGATTTTTGGGATTATTAAAATATGTTTACTCAAGAAATCAGTACTAACTTTATCTAAAATTGTTGTTGGATGTCTCATTGTTAACAAATTATCTGCCTGTGACCCCCAAATGACGACTGAGGGCAATCCACCACAACTCCCCTGCCACTCCACTGCCAACCTCCTGTGATAGACACAGACTAGAATTGGCAACGATGGTGCCAGGTCCCGGTCCAGGTTTGGAGGACGGGGGTGTGAGAAAGACTGGTTGTCTCCAGGGCGGGGTGAGGGTCTGCTGGGCAGCTGTCTGGTAATTAGTGCCCTCCCTTGTGCTTGCCCCCTGGCATCTGTTGGAGCAGCGGCTAACAGTGCACGTGGCCCTCGTCCAGCTCTTGGGACACAAGTTCAGTTAGAACCATTAGGGTTTATTTAATCACACACACCTGCACTTAAACACACACCTGGTCAATTTATGTGATAGATGACACGATGGATTTCAACCTAGCTAATGGCGAGGTGACGAGAAGTTTGTTTGCAGCAGTATAAATCAGTAAAAAGTTTCTAAAGTTGGAGCAATTTCCAACTGGTTTGAATTCTAAAAATCTATCACTGCACTTCAAATGCAGATGTTCACGCCACCCAACATTGCCATCACACTAAACTTTACAAAAGGGGGGAGAAAAAAATGCTTTCCCCTCGAGTCCAATTTTTTCAGAAGGCCACTAAATGAAATGGATTCTATGCACCATCAATGCCTCCAAATGGATATGGTGTACAGTAAAACATGCTATAAGACAACAAAGGCACTTCACTTTTACTGCACTTTGTGTGGCCCTGCCTCTGGCTTTCATAAAGCAGTTAGTGTTTACCACACTTGGCTGAGTAATAACCCTGTAGTAGGACAAACAAAACTGTACCCCGAAGATATAACTCCAGAATTCATGTGCTGGTCAAGTCTCTATATGCCACTCATCCCTACCTCCCCATTTTCCTCTCTTTGTGCTCTCCCTGTGTTGCTATAGTTCACAGCATCTTGGTCAGAGTAACATGGTCTGTTATCCTCTCCTCTGTTGCCTGAAGCTGTCTTTATCCAGTGCGCTCATCCTTTTCCCTTAATTCTTCTCTTTATGTCCACACATAAATCCGTATTCACCAGTCTGAATTCTTAACAAGAACTTAAATGTCATACGATTTTTTTTTCTTCTGACAGATTAATCAACCTCTTTTTTTGCTTTTATATCAAGCTAAGTCCCTTTATCATGTTCTACCACTCTTTTCTACTTCGACTGCCTCCACCCCTCCCTCCACACAACTGTGCCATCTTCCATGGTGCATCAGTCGGCCTCAGTCGCACTTGGAGTGAGAGCCTAAGTGTCCTTGGGTGAAGGGGGTTCCCGAGGAGCTAATGGTTAGCGCGGTATGACTAATGGGGAAAAAGCGTGACAAAATAAGACAAATGGTTTGGACCAACTTCATTACCTAAGTGACAGCTTGACGGTCCTGCTGTATAATATGGTATTTTTCATCTGTGACTCATTTGGCAAAGGAAAATGACGGCAGGAGCAGGGACCAACTTTTTTTATGACATCAAAGCGCTGCTGATTTTCTACCTGCCTGAGCAGCAGAAGTAGTTGGGAAAGTTTGGAATTTTTAAAGATGTTGTGCACTTTGAAATACAAGCATACAGCATGCGGAGCGAATTCTGGATTTAGAGTGGAGATACAGTATTCTGATGCATTAGAAATTGTGTTCAAACTACCAGACATATTGGCACCTACAGGCTAGCGCTGGAAGACTGTTTACTCACCAACCTCCCTTTTTTGTATTATACATCTATGGACAAGTTCTCAGTGCAGACGGAAAGCACAATGGCACACCTTTATAATGCATCAGTATTCAACAAAATAAGATGTGTGTGTTTGTGTGTACAACCTCTGTAAGCCATGTTATTAAAGCCTATTTCCACAAAAATGTCTTTATTTGGTTTTTGATGATGAAACAGTTCATGTTGTTGACAGCTGATTCTAAGATCTCTTTGGAGGTTTGTGCTAAATAAAGCCTCATCTGCTCAATATCAGGCCAGTTAATTTTTCATGAAAGGAAAGGTCATATCATCCACTGTAATCTCAAGTCTCAGTCCCTGTGTATCAGTGGCTGCCTGTCTTATGCTGTAGCATGCATTATTCAAGAAATACTTGGGAGTTCTTCTTGAGGAATACTGTGGTTTGCCTCACTGTCTTTCTTTGAATCACACAAATTCCACTACAATAATGCAAAGGTGGCCTAAATAATTCACAGTTTGCTTTCCCGTTTCTTTGAGTCAAAACCAAAATGGGGGGAAAAAACAGTTGTTGTCTGCAAAGTTGCCAAGCAGTTGACAGACAAGAAAGAAAAAAGGTTTCAAAGTCTAATTCTGTCTCTGAATATTTGCATAAAATCACTGAATGTGTTTTGAGTTTTTCTTTTGAAGTGTGGGTGTCAGATCGATGTTTTCACTTGTGATGTATTCATGCAGACAATGAGGTTAGCAGCAGCTCATGCAAGGGACATTTACAGTTCAATTTCAACTCAATTTATACATCTTCCTCAAGCAAAACTTCACTACCTATACGTCAAACTGGATATGTATTCATGTAAATTTTGTTCAGCATTTCATATAAATTAGAATATTTTACAATCCATCATGTTGTGTTAAATCAAATTTGGCAGTGCTTTTTCCCCAAGGTCTGCTGAATGTATGGGTCTTTCAATGGCACAGACTCCCAGACTCATTCCTGTGTAAATGCTGCTGGGCCTCAGCTTGCTGCACACTGCGTTAAAGCCAAGAAGTCACTGCCTCTTCTGAGGAAAAGAATCCATCAAAACCACCAGGGAATAGCTAGGTAGAGCAGCTGTCTCCCAGTATGGGAGCATGGCAAAAAAGTGGCTGCAGATTATGTGTTATTGTTGAGCTTTCAGTCCCTATTTTCTCTTTTATCCCCTCTTGTTTCCAAATGTTAACTGTACTTTTTTCTGTCATAGACCCTTCAAAACAAAAAGAGCAATTACTAACATTGAAAGCAACAGAATCGTGTTTGATTTTAGCTAAGCTCAGACTTCTTGCTGGGCTTCTGCTTCCACTACATCCCCTCACTGGCGACTAAGGTTCCATGTAGCGCCCAACACTGGCAACCTGGTCCTCAAAAGCTGACATTGTGTGGCTTATCAAGAAAGTTGCAGCAGTGTCTGCACTGGGCACTCAATACGTGGGCACTCCAAAACAAAGCATCGGACATGATACAGACAGAAATGGTAGCTAATATAATTTGAACTTTTCTGGAAGAAAAGGTCAAAACTGCTCAAAACAAAGCTTAAATTTAAATGTATAACACACAGGTAGAGTTTCTGTCTGAGTGCAACAGAAGCTGCCCACTCGCAGGTCATTACAGGCTAAGGGTGCTGACAGTTTTAGGTGTTATTACTCCCCTCTCCAAGTGATCCACCTGCCTTTCAAGCACAGCTAACAAGGCATTCCCAAAAAAAGAAGAGCAGAATCAGAGTAAAGGAGCAGGTCAATATAGAGGAGGAGGTGTAAAATAAATTATTCTGAGGTCGTCCTGGAGTCCCTGGACTAGACAGAGCGGGCAAATCCAGCAGGTGTTCTTCTGTTCGTGCCGCAGAAAGTGATTTTCTCTCTCTCTCACTTGTATCCTGTTCACAGCTACATACTGAGAGATGTCCAAAAAGATTTATGAATTAAAGCTTGAACTTAGCATCCCACTCCCTACTCTGCCGCCTTCCCTGTGGCTTCAGTCGAGTCAAGTCTGGACTTTTCAGACTTCTCAGAAAAGCAGACGGGTCACTACCCACACTCCTATCTGCCTGGCCTTGCTGGACAAACCAACCCTGGTGCAAGCTAGGAAAAAAATCCTTTGAAAAGAGAAGCACGGAGGACTATGTGCACAGTCACAGTGTGTAAACATCTTTTCAGAGGCCTTCCCTGAGATGATGAAAGCACTCAGCTGGGACCAGAGAGAAGGAGACAACAAGATAGACCAGTATTTCTATTAACACGTCCGAGAAATGGGCAAAGCAAAGAGTGCTCTAGGAACATGTAATGCATTTGTTTAAAGATCCAAACTGAAAAAATGGTCAAAAGGAAAAAAAAAGAAATGGTAACAACACAGGGATAAGTGACAGAGAGATTTTAGGCAGAAATTGTTTATAAAACAAAGCACCATATTAAAGTATTTCTAGTAACTTGATGTAATACAAGTATAAATAATAATTTTTGTTTAAGCACAAGTGCACAATGAGCACAAGTAAGAATAATGGATGTGACCTCAACATCTTCCAGTTGCATGCTCACCTTTATCATCTCTCACACAAGGATGTAGAGCCTCCTTGGTGCCACATTGATTCATACATTTTATGGCTCTGTTCTGCATGACAACTTTTAGCCATTATCATTTTCCTGACCTGCCCCACATTGGATAATTGCTGCAGACAGGCCAAAGTCTCCCATTCTGCATAGTTCAGACCAACCTTCTCTTCCACATGGCTGCTCAGACCTACATTTCCTGTGTAAATGCTGAAGATTATGGTATTGTATGATGTGATGATGGGTTGCTACTGTCACACACGGGAGTCATAAAACATGAAAACAGAGGATTTAGTATGCACAATGGTTCAATCTTTTAATATGGTACATGGGGTTTCTTCACACACCCACAAAAAAAACATACCACGAGTCTTTTGTTTTCATTCAGCCCCACAACTCATTGACAAAAAAACAACTTTACACAACAGATGCTGCATGAAACCATGCAATAGAAAGTTTGCAACAAGCCGTAAACTGTACCCCTGTGTTGACCTCTTCTGGAAGCGAGATGAATTACACTAATGTGAATAGCTCACATCCGTCACAGTGTTAGGTGACACTGATATCTGTGTTTCCGAATGTGGTGTAAGCTAAAATAACTAGAAACCTAATTGACTCCAAAAACTGTGCCAACTTTCAGTTTTAATTTTGCGAACACTTCAGAGTTAACATTTTGAGTATTGTGAGAAACATAATAACCTCTTTTGTCAAAACTGCTCAAATACTAGTAGCAGTGCTATAGAAATTATAGCTTTAACTGATAGAAAAAACCTAAAGAATAAGCAAATAATAAATTCATAACTAGCATGTACCACCATGTTTACTATATCAACTGCAACAAAATTGATTTAAAGGGCAAAATATTGGGTTTGTTTACATGACTGTTTTGTCTCTATTGATCAGTAAATTAAGTAGTTTATAAGGACTGAAATGACAATATAAAAGCCCTTGTATTTGCAGAATTATGGCCTGGGTGTCTGTGCTGACATTCTGGTACAAAATCAGAAGCCATGCAAAGTCAGAGATGACTGATCCGTCACCCCACAGCAACCCATCTGCCAGTGAGAGTAAGCAGACCACTACAGTCCAGGTTCAACTGACTGATATACTGACTGACATCAAACAGGAAGTGTGTGACAAAAGGACACATGCAATTACTGCTAATCACTTTAGAGGCAACCGAAGACAAAATCTTTGAGATTAATACCACCTACTGATTCATACAAATATTATAACTACACAGCATTTCAATATGCAATCATATGTGCATATATCTGTTAAATAACTACAACTCTCACATAAATTACGGTAGAGTAAAAATTTCCATCACTGCACATCAGGAGTTCATCAAGAATGCTGGTCGTAAATTGCATTTCTTTTATCTTTTTTTTTTACCTCCACAATTAAAAAGTCTTTAATGGGGAACTTGGCAAGAAATGAAATGCATCAACATCAATAATTAACAATCAAAAGACAAAAGCCTCGCACTAAGATGAAGTGATAAAAGAAGCCACTTGAAATCTTCAGACTGTTTTTACCCACTATGCTAGTTAAAAAGGTCTTCAGTGCAGACAAACCTCATCTGGAGTATGAGAGTCTGTGCACTGAAGTGCTTTTAAATTGCTGTCCCCTGGTGAAGCAGTGGAACGTGCTTCCTCCCAGCTCCTCCTCCCCTTCGGTGTGTGCTCTGATGACCAAGCATTATGGTGGACTGAGGGCCTGAAACAAGAGGATCCATGTGGGGGGAAATGTATTCATCTTTAATGATATTCTGTTATCTATGCCACCATCTTCGCCACTCATCTGTCCTCTTCTTTTTTGACAAGCCAAAAGAAACCCTGGTGAATTCACTAAGAGCATACTGTACTATGTATCTACAGTCACTTAGATGCAGCTCAGCACACAAAAACAAACACCACACACAGGCACATTTCATACTGAGGGAATACAAATTAACCTGAGATGCCATCAGCAATTAAGCCTAATTTCAATAACGTTCAACATTTAATATTCGTGTGTGCTTTCCCATTAGCGTAATCAAGCGACAACAAATGTTTCCCTGCATGATAATAGCAAGCAACCTCCTCTGTGTGTGGATAAATTGAAGAAAACATACAAGTACTGATTAAATTTGACCCACCATGAGAAAGAACTGGGGCAATGGTTGCACAGCTCCAAGACAGCCACCTTTATCTAATAAACGACTGGGGAAGAATCCCAAACCGTGCATATTTAGCTAATCTTGATCTATGCCAAACTCTTAGTATCAATCACTATTGACAAAGGATGTTATTTCACTGATGAAGTGACGTTGCCCTTACGAGTTGCTTAGCATTAATATTCAATAGTCCTCTAGGTAGCATTGAGCAAAGAAGACGTAATTAGAGTTGATGGGCTCCATAAGCATTAATATTGTAGCGCATCAGCAAGGTGGGCTTCATGCAGCAAACCTCTTGAGCTTTTAATTCCCTGCTGAGACCACTCACTCTTTTGTAAAAATAATTCAAGAGGATGACCACTAATTGTCATAAAAAGCAGAGGCATTGTTGCACCATTGATATCTTTGGCAAAATATCACATTGCACAATAACACTCCATAACCACCACTCAAAAAATGAATTGGCAGACCCAGAGCCCAACCTCCTCTAATAGAAGCACAGAACAAACATGTGATATGAAGACAAAATTAGCCCTTCAGATAGGTGCTGACTATGTTTAATCCACAGCCAGAGCACCAGGTATTGATGTCAATTACCCAGACTTCCATTAGCTCTGGAGTATTCTGAGAGGAGTCAATTTTGGTCATGTCATGCAGTTCAGTTTCACATTGAGGAATGACCCTGGGAACCAGCTGGGTTCAGCTAGCACAAGGGCTTATGGGCCTAATGCATGATACAATAAACATGTGCCTTTATAAACCAGCCGGAACCTTTTACTGTGGCAGCAGGCTCTCAAATGACACACACTCAACATTAAGCTTGGCCCATAAGAGTGTGTCGCATAGTGTGATTACATTAGCAATGTGTTCTACACTGTGCAGTATGGCTCAATGAGGTGATGCTGAGATAGTAATTACTGCTATTCTGCTTTGTGATTGTGTTGTACAATGAGGTGAAAACATCTGGTTCTGAGGTCACCTATGCGGTCTGTGTGATTTTTTTTCCCTCTATCACAGGTGCACAATCCAAAAAAGTTCCTTTTGTAACTGCAGACCAGCTTGATACATTCATGACAGCACTTGCAGAATCCTTTCGCATAAATATATACTGCACCACAATCTGCTTTTAGCTACACTGCAGAGATAAAAACCAAGCTCTGACCTATCTCTTGAGGCATGATATATTGACCTGAGCGAGTGTATCTCCAGCCAGGTGTGCACACAGGGAAACTGATACAGTGTCATAAAGTATTTGAACCAAACTGCAGTCAAACCTCTACCACACTTGTTACCACAAGACACATTTTAATCTAAGTATCTTTTGAGGTTATGATGATGAAGGATGGAGCAAGGCTGTTTATATCAACCCCAAAGCATGGTCAGTATTTATGCATGGCTGAAATACGAGATGTTGTTCTGAAGGACAAAATGCCTGCTGGAGCTCCATGGAGTGTATGCATAGGTGTGTGTCAGTGGGTGGGTGTCTACACTGGTTGTGTAAATGAAGAGGTAATCTCAAGAGTGAATGCCTGGCAAAGAGCTAAGAGATGACCTCTCCAAGGAGGAAATGGAGGAGAAGAGGGAAAGGACTATAAAAACGAGAACATGCTCAAGCAGAGGATGAGGAAGAAATAAGGTAAAAGCTATCAGAAAGAAGAGGGGTCAAGAGGACAGCAGAGCGCGGGAGGCAGGAAGAGGAGTGTGACGGGATTGGTCTGTGATGAAGGCAGTCCAACTCACAGCTGTGATTGGAGACTTTACAAAAACCTGCAAAGACCGCAGGACAGACTCTGACTTGTCTTTTCTCCTCATCTATACCAACGTACTTCTGCAAATCTCAATGGAGAGCAATTCATTTCCCATGTTAGGATGGATGGACGGACTTTAACTGTACCATCATTGTTTTAGTCAGGTCAACTCAAGGGGCTTGCTATGACATATAGTACAGACAATGAAGGTTCTTGGACTATTTATCTTTATTTGTAAATCATGCCACTTGGGTTTTACTTCTGCATAAAACCTACACAAACAGGCCTTACCCAGAGATACTGTCTAGATGTGATTATACTGCCTCAAGTTCTTCCATCTCTCTGTATATTCTGTGACATCCAAGTTAATATTTCCAGAAATGTGTTTCCATTAATTTGCTGTCTCTCTTCGCTTTTGTCAACCTACTTCTGTATGTGGTGCAACACAATGAATGGAAAAAAAGCACTGCTTATAAGCAGCACATTCACAGTTGTTGGAGTTTCTATCATTGCATCATGCAATGTAGTTATTTTTGTGGAGATGCATGTCAAATAATATGGTGTAGGGTACACAGCTGCAGCATACTGTATGAAACCATATTTGTCCAGATCCAAAAAATTAGATTCTAGATTCTAGTTTTGAGTGATATCTCTCAACAATTTTTGGATAAAGGGACAGGAATGTTAGGACATACATTCATGTTTCTAATAGAATGAAGTGTAATAACCAAAATATTTTGGTTTATGGCCAATTCTCTGTTGGTCTCCCTATTAACCTCAGCTATACTTTAGTATGTTAGATTTTTTTAAGAACTGTTTCACTGACAAGCTAGCAGCTTGTGTTTATATCTAAGCCTCTCTGTAAGAGGCCGGCTGCAGGGTGTGATGTCTGGGTAGGTGTAAGTTCAAGTTCACAATTCAGCTTAGTCAGTAAAAATTGAATGGATGAGGAACCCTTCATGAATATTTAGTGCAAATATACATATTTGTAGACTGAGGACACAATTTTGTCACTCAATACACAAATGTACACTGTGAAAACTCACAATAACCGCTCAAATGGAAAACATGCAAAGCCTTACAATATGTATCTCCGATGGTCTGCATCAGGAACAAAATTGTGCAGTGTTATGCATAATTGGGGATGCAGTGGCATGCATAAACAGGCCCTTTTTATCGTTCTGCTGTGACCCGGTTAGTGCACTCAATTTCACAAAAACACAGAAATCCGGCTCCCTGACATCTTCCAAAAAATGTTTGTTGTGGCCAAGAGGAGGCACAACAGCCAACTAATGTCTCCCAGCAGGGTGAAATGCATGTCCACATGCAGCCTTCGCTAACTGAATTCCAATGTTGCCACAAGGGCCATTTGTTGAAAAAGACTACTGTACACAGCTTCGTGAATATAACATTTTCACAACCAGGTAAACTGTGGTGAGAAACCAACTGCACAAACACACAAAACATGCATCCAGTAGCAAAGTGATACACATACAAGAAACAAGGAGCAGAATCTATGCAGAAAAATAACAAGCTAGAGCAATCAATTGATAATAAAGACTGGCCAAACAGGAGAAAAGTAAAGACAACCAGGGGAATCGCTGCATTTCAGCAAGTGCTCAAAGCATTGTATGTAATCACACAGAGCCTCCCCCTCCCCCTCCTAAGAACCTGAATATGAATGCATTAAGCAAAAGGAGCCACAGAGAAGATTATGAATAAGAAAGTACCGCTGTTGATTATGCATTTTCTGCACGCGAATACAATTTACAGCTATCAGGTCCTGTGATGATTGAATGCTGTCTGTTGCCCCCTGGTAGTTGAATGGGAAAGGAAATGAAGAGCGGCAGGCACGAAGGGAAGACGGCACTTTCAGAGGAGAAGGAACGGTACACCAGACTATCATTTCTAGTCCTGTTTACCTTCTTACATGATCCATCAGTCAAGCAACTGACGAATCCCTCATGAGTTGATTACACAGTGGCCCGGCTTTGTTGAATGTGTAATATTTATAGTATCATTAGGGTCGGCGCGTTAGAATATGTGCTGTATTTCTGTGGAGGAAATCACAAAGGGAGCTGTCTTGTGTATCACTTGATTATCATGAAACGAGAATGAGGCTTTAAGACTGAACAAAAGTCTACTTCTAGGAAGTCAGGAGGAAAAGAGAGCACATGATGTTTCCATTTCAAAGGCTTCATCTCAGAAAGTAACAACATAAACAAATGATACCTGTTGTGGGAGAGAGGCAGAGAAGAGGACAGATTCGGGTAGAACAGTAAAAGGCAGGTTATAATGCATGTACACGTCACGCTTTAGCTCTTATCTGTTTCAAACAACACATCTGTTCAAAACAACAGCATATGAAAACACACCATTTGAAGAATGCAATCAGAGATGGTTAGGTTCCCGTGACAGCGAGGCGTCCCTTCATCTCCCTCCGAGCAAACAGAATCCTTCTTCTGCATGGCGGGAGGCGGTGGCAGCTGTGATTTCCACCAGGCCCTGCCTCAACCACACGCCCATGCATTGTGGAGTTCACAATTATTGGCGCCCATGTGTGACAATATGATGTTTGTAGAGAGCTGCTACAAGTGTCTCCAGTAATAAGTTGCCATGCGGCAGAAAGAGAGCGATGCTGCTTGAGTAAACAGACAAAGTTACCTCTGATGAAATACCAAACACACAGCAGGAAGTGGCACACAGGCAAACTAGATCTTCTATTTGATGTAAATTACTATTTTTTGGACATTTGAATTTTATACATGCATGCTATTTTCAAATGTTAGTTTCAGTCACAGACAGCTCTAACTCGTAAACAACATTAATGCCACAGTTTGGTCAATATGAACACATCACAAGGGTTTTGGACTGTTTGAAGTGTTTTGCTTGAAAATGCACAGATGTGTTAACTGATGATCTCAACATGACTTCAAACAAGTCTGTTGTAGAAGGTGGTGGATAACCCTCATCTTCATTGACAAAAAGTCAAGCAGAGGCAATCAAAGTCTTTGTTGTGAAGGGACAAAAATGAATCCAGATGGAGGTCATGTGCATTAAAACTGTTTAAATTAAGTGAGTGTTTTGTTTCATAGTGAGTTAATGTCTTCATTATTTTTGCTTTTTTTTCTCTCTTTGCGCAGGACAGCTAGTTAAGATGCTTGAAGACTGACAAAATGACAAAATAGGTTATATATAGCTTAATATGGCTCACTACTGACAAGACAGAATTGCAGGAGTGACGTTAATTATTAATTATGTCTATTTTGGTTTCTATTCAAAAGGTGGAACTGATTAAGCCTTTTTTATTTGATGTTGCAGAAACTGCTCATCTCTAGTCACTGATATTCGTGTGTAGGTGAGCAGCCACTTCATGCCATAATGATCATAACCAATTACAAATCGCCCAATCTCTGCTAAAGATAATGCGGCAAAGTTGGTGCTCGCCACTGCCCAGGATAGCTGAAGAAAAATTTCACGCTAGGTTAATGCTGGCCAATTGCATGCCACTTTCAATTAAGCTCATTTTCTCCTCATAAAAGCTCACAATAGAGATATTTTGACGGATTTTAAAGCTAACCATGCAGGGACTTTCATATCTTGATTCAAACTGGGCTGTGACAAGAGAGGTTAGTCCGCCTGAAACCCTCCGATGCCGTGATGATTGAAATCAAATTAGCTATTTGCTTACACTCGCAGACTGCGTGTTTAGCATTCAATCAATATTTGGTGTGGTGGCACAATAACTTTTTGAAATGCAATTAGCTTCATGGCACGGAGAGATGTATGTAAAGTGTTTCGGCATGAATAGACTTGATTCAGGTTGTCCAGTGCAATTATCTGCTGAGGGAAAAGTGGCAAACAGAGTGGCAATTTGGCCCCAGCTCGCACACACTGTACTGTTATGATTACCTTTATAGTCCCCATTGATTTCCTGATGACATTATGACTTGTAATTTTCACAAGCAATCTCCATCAGAGGAAGCCTGCTGTTCATTTGAAAGTCATGATTTCAGTTCCCTCCTTCACTCTGAGTATATAGTATTTTTTTCCGTGCTCTCTCATCCTTTACTCCCCTCTGTCCTCCCGCTCCCCCATGCAGACATGCACAAACAGATGGGAATTTCTAAGAAATTAAAATCCCATTTTTGGCTTGAGTTCAAACCTTTTCTGTTTTTTTTTTTTTCCTTCCCCCAAAGCTTCTGGCACAGAAACGGGCAATTCATGACAGCAAAGCTGAGTGAGCACACTAGCACACACATTTACCCTTGGCAATTTCTTCTAACAAGATGAGAGGTGTTTTTTCATCACATGTTTGACGTGATACAGGTATGGATGTTGCCTCTGTAAGCCCAGACAAGTGCACTATTATATCCCTCTAGACTAAATACTCCGGCATGACCATCCTCTGGAAAACAGTCAGGGCAGCCTATTCCCAGACAGGTTAATGCACGTGAGTATTTACTGTGCCATTTTTCTAAAACATTCTGCTTATCTTGTGTTTAATAGACATCCTCGTTCATAACATGATATGAGAAGGGGTTGGGTGATAACCTCCATCTCTCGCCACTCTCCTTATAATCAAAGTCACTCACCAGTGGCAGTGTTGCACTTGCGGCGCGATTCGCTTCTCGATAGCCCACCATCCCTCTAGCAATTACAGTTCTGACAGCTCCACTAAGACACGCTTCCCCGCTATAATTACCCACAGCGTATTTATCCAGGATGGGTATGTAAGTGTGTGCGTGCAAATGTGCCAGGCCGAGGGACTTTGGACTTGTAATAATGATCATTGGGGAACCTGATTGTCTAACAGGGTGGCATGTTTGTGCTAAATAGAAAGGGAGATCCCCATTATGTTCCCTTCACTTCTGCAAAGAGCAACTCTGCTATGTTATTATCAAGCGCTAGCTAACCAGCATGTCCTAATATAGAGACTGAGTTAACAGCTAAATAGCTCAGCTAAATTCTCTATTGCTGAATAAAATTAGATCATCAGCTAAAAGAATGTATCCACTTTTCGATGAAGACTGAAGACTTGACTGTGCTGATGAGGGGTCAAGCGTGCGCTGCAGCACAGGAAATAAAATTTCCAAAAAGCTGCCTCTTGTGATTGAAATACATGATGAGATCAAAATGACTGACCGCTTCTGGGCAACTAGGTGAGGTCTCACTGCTTTTCCACGTTTGCGACCCTGTCTGATGAGATCACATTTTGGGCTGATGATTTTGCCAGTCCCCTTTAGCAAAAAATATGATTGGTGCAAATTCACTCAAGTCATTTGCAACTGCCCTTTGAGCGCTAAAATCAGCAATTTCTTCTCCAAGGCGGTTAACATTAAACTGATGAAAATGTGTCATGATTAATGATTCTGGCTGAAAGATTTGCTGATATTTTTTAGGGGTAGAATCCCAATTTACACCACGGTTGTAGCTGAGCTCATGTGATCACACGATTGATAAAGGCTAAATACCGACTCACAAAGTTCTGCATCAGTTCAGATGCCAGAGAGGTCAGTGCTATTCTAACAAAGTGTTCTTTCTCAAAGCCCACTAGCAAGTGCAGATTTACATTTACCAAGCTCGAAAGTTTAAGTCTTAAGTACACCATTGAAAGAAAGCTGACATTAGAAAAAGAGAAATGAGGAGACTTTGCAGTTTTTCTGCTGCTATTTTAGTTGGAACGTTGTCTGCATCTTAACAACAAATGATGCTAGTGCAGTTTTTGGTGTTTGTGGAGGCAGTGGTGGAGGGGTTGCTCTTTCCCTCTGACTGGCTGTCAGTGTAGGTCTAAATCAGGCGTCATAGCCTCTTCTCATTAAAAAGCCTCCATTAGACACATGGCACTGAAAGCCATCCAAACAGGGTTTGTTTTGACCCTTTTACATCCCTTTTTCTTCATGTGCCAGTGAGACGAGCAGAAAACTAGTCTGCAGCTGGTATGCGATTGACAAGGTAATTTTAGATGCTCTGCTGAGGGACTTTCTGCAGCATTTTCCTCACTACAGAATATATATATATATATATATATATATATATACATATATATATACACACACACACACACACATATATATACATACACACACCCATATATTTGAGATTTTTCTAATCCCTACAATTTCAGTCTGTGAGCTCAATCCCACAGACTGGCTTTAATGCAGCGTTTCAGTCTCAATTACATTTAATGGATGGATTAGACATCAAGCCTTTTCAGTTTGCATGTTATGCAGTTGGGCAAATGAATATGGCTGAAACTGCAGGGAAAACACACACGCTTGTTTTCTGAGGATCGGCCACTGAAATGTACAAGGTCTGGCTGCCAAAACAGGAGATGTTTGCCTCCATCAAAATTCCCTAAGTTAACCTTGTAGCAAGTAAGGTGGAAAAACCGACATGTCTTGCATCTTTGCACAACAGCTCGAGACATGTCATACTGCTCTTTCCTTTGCTTCAATGTTCTTCAAGAGTCTTCAAGTGAATTATACAAAAAAGCCAAGCCGGCAAGGGGCTGAAGTTATGAGTCCTTTTGTGCTGAGGATAAAAGACTCAAGTCTCACTTTTCCACAATACTGTCAACAGCGACTTTTCTCTTTAGCCTCAGTGCCTCAACAGTAAAAACATTTCTATAACACAATTAGTTAATCTTTGGATCTTGTGAAGTGAAATATTCCAGAAAAAATACTTATAATAAATATGAAGCTGCAGCCAGCAGTTTATTAGTTCATATTAGGATGAAGACAGAAAACATAGAAAATCAGCTGTCCAATCTCTATCAAACCCATCCATCTTCCTAAGACTCACAAATCAGATGTAAAAACACAGGCCAAGGAACGCTAGGTCCAATTTCAAAATGCAGATCGACAATCATCCAGATGTTTCAGCATCATTACAACAACAGTCTTGTCTGTGTAAGAGTGCAGCGCTGGACGCGGAAAAGTTTGGAAAATCTAGCTGCATGATAAACAGAATTTTACTATACATCAGTTATCATCAAAGAGATCAGCAACGCCTGATAGAGGTGTGGATAAATGTAAAGACTAATAGGATCTAATCAGGAAGTGAACATAAGTGGTAATAATAAGTCTGTTTTTAACCATAAAATCCCCTCTAATTATCAGAACAGTTTATCATTAATACAGTGCATGCATACAGTATGTGAGTCGTCGTGTGTCACTGCAGAGCCTGAGTCATCCCCATGCTGGACAACTAGCTCCATGTGACATCTCAGGATAAGCCACTAACAGTATGTAACAGACAGAGTCAGAGCAGCACAATGCTCAGTCACGCAAAAGCAGGAAAACTACACAAACAAACCAGCTTGTTTACTGCCACTGATAACTCCTGCATAAAAACTCTAAACACAACGGGTACTACTCTTTATAAATGAAATGTAGCAGCAATTCAAACATCAAATGTAAAAACTTCACAAAGAATTTAAGGCATTTGCTGAGCACACATTCATTATATTATGTTCAGCAGGACATGCTAAAAGGTTCTCAGTCTGCAAACACACTGAACACACACATTACTCATGCTTCACCTTTTATAATTAGTCTTTCTACAGAAGATATGTGTCACAGCCATGGCGCTAAGAAACAGATGCCACCTTTGCTTCATGTTGAAATTTCAGATTTTAGGTATTTATGAACAATGACAATATGATGAGGCAATCCTTGCAAAAGAAGAAACATGAGGTGACTTACTGCGTATATCTTTTAATTTGTATTATTCTTGTGTGGGAGTGTTGTTTGTTATCATTCCAATTCAAGTAATTAAAACATCACTCTGCATGTGCCAAAGAACTGCTGTTTTTCCCTCTCTTTTTTCTTGCCTCTGCACAGGGTCTCCGAAGCATCAGCACATTACAAACCAATTTCCCTATATCAGCTTATATTCACATTTGATTCTGTCGCAGTGCTGATGGGAGTTGGAACACGGGTCTCTGTACACAGGAATCTAAATAACGTTATGAAGCCTGGTGCAGACCTCATTTATAATCCAATGCCTTGGCTGAATTCCATTATGAGTTTTTCCCTTCCTTTATTTGTGGGAAATAAGGGAAATGTGAGATTATAAAAATGGCATCAACATACAGTAGCTGCTTGGAAACGGTGGCTCCGATGTAAAAAGCTACAATGTGCACAAAAGGTAGCCGAGGACAAGGTTTTATAAATTATCCTCCCTTTTGGGACAGCAACAATATATCAGCTTTGCTTGCTGAACTTTTATCACAGGCTATTGATACTTGCTACCCACAGGTCCTATTTTGAACTCCATGTGAGACAGAGAGGCTGTGTGGGAAGAAAAGCTGAAATTACATCTTTTTCTGTGTCGTAACCAACCAAACCGAGGACTCTAACACAAATTAATCTCAAACTAAAATGCGTCACCACAGGCAGCTGTCTTTATTATAGAACCTCAAACACCTGCGAGCCAAAACAGCATCTGGAACTAAACTGATAAAGCACTTCCTGGTACAACAGAAACTGATCTGAACTTTGTGGGAAAGTTGTTCCAGGTGTCATAGCTACAATGTCAGGATGGTGGTTTGGGGACAGTGGCCCTGTACAGCCTATTGAAACCTTGAAACATCTGGAAAATCCCTTGGTGAGCGGCTGGCAGCCGGGCTGGGAGAAGGTGTCAGACCTGAGTGACACACAGATGTGTGGCCTCTTGCCCGTCCGATGCTACGAGGCTGGTATAACTCATTAATCAGAGGATCCTGCCAGCCGGAGGGTGCTACCGCCGCCAAGTGTTTCCCTCCTTACTGGCTGCACAGCTCACAGACATAAACACATTACAGCATGTGATGCATACTGTATATTAATTGACACCCTGCATACATTTGCTGTTCTTTTCTGTCACAGTCTCAGCCTGAAACTCTTCGATAATTGGCACAAATGACCACAACTGACAAATACTAATGTAGTCGTCTGCTGCGACCACAAAATATGATCTATTCCCTTCAAGTATCAGGCACAAAACAACAAGCTGTGGACTGTATATCATCATTACAGAGCTACTATACACAGGGGGGAATGACAAAGAGTTACCTGTCACCTTGTCTTGAGTAAAGGCTATTTAATTACTTATCAAATAGCCTTCAATGTCAACAGACTAAATCTGTTTCATAAATGTGCGAGTAACAATTTTTGACTTTTTCCACTTCCCAAGGGGAGGAAAATCAATTTTAATCTAAAGTCCTCAAGCCATTCCATATGTATGTCCCAGTGCAGCATACTGTACATCATCTGAGGCAATAAATGGCTGTGTGACAGAACAGTCGGGAGGAAGGGGGAGGCAGAGGAAAAAAACATAATTGAAGTTGTTGTTTGCATTGCTTAGTGAGGCACTTTTTGCTGAGTGGTGCCAGAATCATGTTATATTGTATTGTCAACATTCCTAATGAGTTGCTCTTATAATTTAGGGAGCTGGGCAGCTGATGAAAGATGGAAGAAAAAGATGCAAAAAAGATCTTCCCTGTCTGCCATGTTGCTGCCTGATTACAGCAACCTCTTTGCGTTGAAACAACCCACTCGTCCTGGTGCCTTTCTGTATATGTTAGTCACTCCAAAAGCTCTCCACAACACTTGATTTATATATAGGAATGTTATGCTAATGTAAGAATGCTAATGCTTTTTTTTTTTGAGTAGGCTCTATGTGCATATGACACTGAGGTTGCTTTTCTTAATTCAACTCAGATTGCATTTTCTGACCCTTAATCCTGACAATGGTATTCGGAGGGAGGATTTCACATCCAGTTAAAATACATATATATTAATACGGGGTATGAATTTGTTTATTTCTGTCTAAATGCTAAAGGGGCTGACTCCTTTCATCACCAGTTGGACTCTTGGCAGGCGAAATCCCAACAAATTAGCCGGAATGACAACTCTGCCTGCAGCATTGGAGGAAGCTCGTTTGAGGCCACCATCTAGAGACTAATCTATTTATCACACTTGGCATTAACTTGACCAAACGGCTCAGACCAATGCATCAAAACATTTGTTGTTATGTATTGAATCACTGCGTTACACAAAGCTTTTTTACATTTTCATTTTTCCTCCCCCCGGTGATAGAAAGTCAGGCATGTTTATACATGAAATGCCCAGAGAATATTTGCTCTGAAGGGTTTCCTCCGTGAATCACAATAGCCTTCTTAGGGAGGAGGGGGAGAAGAGAGAGAGAGAGAGAAAGAGAAAGAGAGAGAGGAGAAGATGGACAAATCTGCTTACTTTGGAGCTTATTGAGCAGAATGAGTCATGCACAGAGATGAAACGTGACTGCAAAGCAAAAGGTAAGGAAAGCCTGACGAGAACAGAGGAACAAGGAGATGAGACAGAGAGCGAGGAGGGTATGGAGAGGTGAGACAGACAGACACATAGAAACAAAGGAGTGGGGGGGGGGTAGAAAGACAGAGACGGGAAGGCATAAATGTGTACACGTGTGAGTGTGGGTCATGTGGGATGGGTGAGTGGAAAAAAAAGGGAGGGACGGCAACATTAAAGGCCAGATGAAATTAGTTCCATCAGGCAACTCTGATTGTTCTTTTTATAGTGTGACCTGCCACCAGGGGAGCTGGTGCCTTCTGGGAGTGTCACAGGCAGGGTTGCTGACACACAGCACTTTCAATATCACTGACTGAATTGTTCAAGGTGTCACTATTGATAGTGACACAGCGCATTGAAAAGGAGCCAGCCTTCGCATTTTGTTTTTTTGCTCCCTCCATCTTTGCCTCTCCCGCCTTCTGCCGAGGTAATTGTATCCCCTTGGTTTTTTTTTTTATAGCTGTAAAGTCGAGCAATGAGGAGGTGGCGTCCTCTCTTTAGCTTTTTATGAGTGAACAGTGTCAATGTGGCAGCAAATCATCCCTACCTTTTCCCCCCTATCTTCCTGTCAATGTCATGACCCTACTGTGGCAAACCTCAAGCCTGCATTGGATTTCCTCTCATTCAGAAGGAACAATGCTGAGGGGTTTCCAGGCTACTTGAACATTAATGACTCAGGGGCCTTTAATTGTCAATGGGGACCAAGTCTCAGGCACAATAGACCTGGGACAGGGAGCTTTTTTTAATGCTATCGATTATTTATCCTGACCTTCAGCCATGAAAAGAAGAGAAGGCAACAGTGAAAGGGAATGTTTCCCGAGCAACTGAACACCTCTGTCTCTGTTTCTCCATCTTGCATCCACTGCTACAACCCCCCCCCACACACACACACACTCCCTGATTTATCCTGTCCTTAAGCCCAGCTCCCTTTCCCCTTCCCACTGTAGTCTTTAAAGCTCATCCAAAAGAGTAATCCCCATAACTAAACCAAAAAAAAAAGTGAAATTCTAAAAGGATGAGATAGCCAAAGCACTGGCTTGATAGCAAACAACAACCCTTCTTTTTTCAGGACTGCTGTGTGGGATTATTATTCTCATGGAAACATGGAACATGACTTAATATTTCCTGAATAGAAACTTCAAAAGTGCCGCTGAACTGTTAAGTTAGACAAATGTAAATCACTGAGTTTAGATCAAGTTATTTTCATTAAATCTACACCGAAGTTGGACAAAGGCCAGGATTATCATGTAAAGAGCCGCCTGAATGATTGTGTTAACCATATGTTTAAGAAAATGGAAATCCACCAACCATCAGGGGAATTACAAAAGGCAGAGGCAAGTTTCAAAGCCGGCAGTTAAGCTTGTTGACACATTTTAATCTAGAAAAGCCAGACGTTCGCTCCCAACCCCATGACTTTGTGAGAAGATGTAAAGGCTGGAGTGTGCTTGAAACAGATGTCAGGCTCTTTTTTTCCCTCCGTCCCTCTGAGTGTGATATGGATGCCATCAACATCAGGGGCTGCATTCATAACAGCATTATTGTACCTGGGCCCGGCTCAATTGGAATTCACGGCCACACCACGCTGTTAAGGCTCTATCTTAAAACATGCACCTGGCTACGTATGGAAAATAAGCTCGTTACTTGCTGGAGGGAGATGAGGAACCCCGCTGGCTCTCTGCAAACTCACCTTGAGGGTCGAACGCCTTCTTTGGAAACAAAGTCTCTACATTTTCTGAAAAACAAGGGATATGCTATTGATCTTTAATTTGCATAATCCATTTGTGATTATACGGCTAATTTTCACCTGAGGTTTATCGTAACTCTGGCAAACTTTGATATGACCAAACATGAGCATATAAATATTTATCAAACTAAGAAAAGTCCAACTTCAAAATGGGCATGTTCATTGCAGTACACTGCCTGTAAAAAAACAGAACACTAGTAACACTGGTGAGTGACAAGATACAAAGAGAAACAATGCTGCCTAAAGAAAATCACACAAATAGCCCCACCGAAAAAATATCAGAAGATCTAAGTGGGCCAGTGGGTGGCTCAAAGTGTGACACTACATGAGTCTACATCAAACCCGGCCATCTTTGTTCCTCTGAATTAGTCGTAGTCCCTCAAATCCCTCAAATGACTGCTGTGAACCAACCTCAAATCCACTGCTAAATTAGCATCCTGTCAATTAACAGGAAAGTGATCAAAGTTGATTTTTCTAACAGTCTGCATGAGTAGGACACTTCCTGCCTAATTGCCATGGTGGCTGCTGGGACTGAGCATTCCATTATGTAACAACTACAATGACTAACAGTGAAATTACTGTTGGGAGGAAAAACAAAACAATATAAACCAATAGAGATCAGCACAGCACGTCCATAGAAGTAGATCACACAGGCAAACACCAGTCAGTAAAACAGAAGCTGAAGTGAAATCCTGCTAAACTTATAGCTCAGGTGACCTGAACTGCCCCTTAGTTATGCTGCTATAGGCCTGCAGCTCAATGCACTAATCACCTCGCCTCTATTATTTACCTGTCACAAGAACAAGTTATTAACTTGATCGTCTGTCTCCTGTATTTTGTGCTTTCTTCCCCTCTGTGTCTATTTTTCTTAGGTATCTCTGGCTCCAGCATGTTTCTGATTTGCAGTTAGTTGTCTGCACAATAACAGCAAGACAACAAGCACCCTCAGTCTGGTCCAGCTGTGGGGTTTTCTCCTGTTAAAGGTGATCCTGTCCTGACATTTACATGCACGGTTATTCACAAATAGCATTTTTTGTTTGTATACTTTGCAAGAAGACTTCTTCCGAATAACATTCTAATTAAGACACATGGGATACACGGATATTCCTTCTACGTCTGCTTGAGAAATCCTGCAACATATGCATTTCCTTATCCATGTAAACACCACAATAACTAGAATATTTTGAGCATGTAGACATAGTCACTGAATCTATAATCTCTATAAACAGATATGTGTATGGTATGAGTAAAATCATTTGGCAAAGGACATGACTTCAACACCAGAACATTTGGTGTTAGGTTGGGTGTTGCCAAGCTAGCCAATACATGACGTTTAGTTTTTAAGTTAAGTTTGTGTCCAGTCATAGTCTCTCAGTGTCAGCTCCAGCTTCTAGCTTCTAAAGATTCTTGTCAGAGAAACAAACAGAACAGACACTCTTGGCCCTGATATTGGTTATCGGTTAGCTGAACTGGCCAGCTGCAGGCCAAAGTTTTTGGCATCAAAAAAATTAAAAGACCCATAGAGTCCAGCCTGAAACATTATGGATCTCCATTTCTTTATTTATGATATATAAAACTTATGAGCTTTTTCTCTCCCATGCCAATGAAGTAAAACAGTATCGGTCTAGTACAAAAGCTGTTAAACTTCAGTCAAGTCTTCTCTGAGAGCTTCTCCCACTTTGCACCACAATCAAAAACGTATTCAGAAAGTGTCACACAGGCAGCTTATGCAGCGCACATCAGCGTACTGCTTAAGTTATACATAAACATTGCTGCCATAGAACCAGATAAGCAATAAGCATGCCTGAGGGAGATAGCAGAGGTCAGTCCCCTTGTCCATTCAAATTCTCCTCTCCTGTTCTCTCCCCCGCTGGCCTTTCATGCTAATTATAAGATTTAGCTATAATCCTGCACAAAGCCACAATCTGCCATATAGGAAATATTTATACTCCTGCTTATAGGGAGCCACTCTCATTCATATTGTACATTCCCTATACTTAATGGTTGGTGGAATCTCTTCTCACCTCTGCTTGGCAGGGGTCGCACACTTACACGGTTACACGGACTTATGCAAATATGGTCAGCACACCTGCAGTGTTTGTGTGTGAGGCGACGCGTGTAGTGTGGAATCACAGGCATAGCAGGGGGAGGCGAGGAATCACAGTGGAGGTTTAACTCCCAGCAGGACAGGTTAACAGACTAACACAGCCTGAAGGTCAATTATTCTAACTCATTTGTTTGTTTAGGGCTGAATGGTGCTGCTTTGTCAAGGCTAGCCTTGATATACTCGGCTATTTGCCCTCTTAACGGCCCATGCAAGGCAGTTTTCTCTCAACAATTGATTGAACACACATCTGCACTTACTGAGTACATGCTGATTAGTCAAAAACAGTGTTCATAGATAGATGTCAGCTGTGGACAATTCATTGTAGGGGGTCCATTGTCTTTCGCACAAAGAAGGATCGCCAGTTGCTGCCAGCCAAGGTCTGGGTCTACTAGTTAATGGCACGGTGTTCCAATTAGAGGTGACAGAGAGGAAGGTCCTGACCCCCATAAACCTTGTCAGTGTAGAGGTGTCAATCAGAGCATAGCAAAGGGGAGGACCCATCACCTGGCAGTTACTGGCATGATGGGCGAAACTAGGTCCGTTGTGATGAGCTCGACATTGACCTGCGTGCTTATCTCCAATCAAACATCTGCTGCCAATACAGGAGAGAGGAAGGAGGTGCTGGGGCGGAGTTGAATGAAAGCTGCATCAGTTCTGGGTTAAGAACACGATGACAGGGATGAATGAATGGCTGCTCAATTAGAGGTCACCTGGACAGTTCTCTTTGTCATGCACATGTGAGATCCAATTTCCAGATTACCTGAACGTGTCCTCTCACCTCCCAATAGCATTATCAACACACCACCATGCAACTGTAACAGAGTCATCTAAGAAAGGAGCGCTATAGTGCTGTAAAGTTGTGTGATCCTGCACCTGCCACGCTCTGAAAGTTTTTCATGCTACATAGCATGAAATACTCAGGAAGAAGGTATTACATCAGACTGTGAAGGAGTTATTTATTCAAACCACAATTTTAAAATGCATGAGATGCAGCAACAAACAGCAAATCTAAATGGAGATGATTGTTGTGCTCTGAGATGTTTTGACAGCAATAAGGCAATTTCACATATAACATGACACATTCAGGAAAACATTCAGCGCTATGCTGTACGATTAAACTGTTTCTTAAGAGAAATAAATCAAGGTGAAAACTATAGCAAAGAAGTCACAAAAGGCTGTTGAGTCTCAAAGTAGTTCTACACTCAGCCTGCCTGAGGGCTGTGACGTTTAAGCTGTAGCATTTTAAATTCCCAAAACTTTATGTTTAAGACAGCTAGGGAGCGTTCACAGCTGTTTTTCCCTGATCCGTTTTGCCACAAAAGGATTGACTGAAACATACTGTACCTGTCCCCAAGCCATTCCATTCAGAGCTAGGATCGTTTTATGCTCACTCAGAACTACTTTAGACTCTTGAATTGTTATAAAAACATAACTAAATGTGACAGAGCTGTATTTCTGCTCTAAATGATGCTCCAGTAAACATTTATTTGAACTATGTGTGTTAAATTAAATGTGCATTTTTAACATTTTTAGTGTATCTTAATGTCACGTATCTGAAAAAAACAAAAGTGTAACTGATCTTTGAAAAGCAGCACCTCATGTACTCAACCTGTGTGCAACTCAAAAAACACAATTTCATAGACAGCCTTCACAAATCTTTCATCTTGTGCCAGCATAGGGGTATGTAGGCAAAAGCTATGCAGTAAACAGTCACTTTTGCAACACAGTCACAAAAGCAGAGAAACGGTGCCAGTAAAACAAATGCACTTCAGGCTCTCCCTGCCCGCTAACCTGCATTTGCTTCTTTTCCCAATGCACCTGGATTCTGGAGGACTCTGCTTTTTGAAGGCTGAATTTGGGGGGCTTTTAAATGCTAAAAATAAATACTGGATGATATTTCTAAAAGGAAATGTGCCTGTAAAACATAATTTAAATGTAGAAAATAAATTATACAATGTAAAATTCTGGATACGGAAATAATGATGATAATTACTTTAAAGGTACAATTTCTAAGATTGTTGGTTTATAAATAGAAAAACAGTTCCAAATATCAAAACTGAAATTAAAATTTAATTAACTAAAATGTAAAGAAACAACAGCTATGATATGAATAAGTCAGCATGCTAACCTAGTCAGTACAATCATGTAAAGACAAAGAAGAAGGTTGGCAGGTTGAATGTAGATAGCAATAGTCAACACAAAGATTTCAATGTGCCATCAGGCTAAGGAACGGTAAGGTACAACGATAACCCCCTGTGGAAAATGTGTTTCATATGTTTTTTTGCTTATGTTATCTTTACTTTATAAATAGTATGCTAATGTAATTCATATTTATAGTATTATGGTCTCTGCCAATGGACGCCACTACCGTCTATTACCTTACAGTAGAGGTACAGCACAGAAGAAAAAGGGACAGTGTGGCAAAGAGACAGTACTCTCTTCTCTTCTTATTAGACTGACACAGTGCTTCTTGAGGTTACCAAGAAAGAACTCACACTCATTTCAGGCATAAGATCACATTGATTATCCTCCCACGTGGGCTGTGTTGTGACTTTGTGCACTTGCAATATTGTTCAGTCTCACATCCTGGGATAACTCAGACAAGGTATTGTCACTGACAACACAAACTATCCTCTCCACATTCTCTACGGCAGACATGCGGAGATTCCATGACACTGACAACCATGTGGCAGCGCTATGACAACCTGTTAGCAAGGTAATGTGTGTGTGTGTGCGTGTATGTGTCTGAGGTGTTTGATAGAAAGATGATTGAGGGGACAGAACATGGCAAAAGACATGCAGCTCTAGTCGCTGTCATTTTGAGAGGTGTGTGATGAAGTTGGTGTTCCTGCAAGCCACTTGTTTTTCTTTCCGTCTTTAACTCCTAACCGAGCACGCCCTCCCGTCCTTTCCCTGCCCCGCTTCTCCTCCTCCTCACCTCGCCTTGTCCCAAAGCCCAGCACAATACATCAACGGGTGTCCAGACCGCCGCTCTGTAATAACTCTGCAATCTCTAGAGGAAATACTCTGTCACAATGCATGAGACAACATCTTTTTTTAATCAATTGAGCGAAACAAACAATGCACACTGACAAAAGCTGCCAACAACCACCAAAAAACACCCTGAATGAAGAGTGATACACAAATGGAAAACTAAATTACCATCACCATCTATCAGAGTAAAGATTCTGTATTGGGAAAGAATGAAGGGAGAGAAAGATGACAGTGGTGGATAGAAAAAGAGAAAGAAAAAAGAAATGAACACTTAATCATTAAATTATGCCATTCTAATTTTGTTCCCTTCCATCACTTCCAATTATTAAACACCGCCTTTAAAAATGAGTTACTTTATAACTACAGAAGGACCAATAGTCCCGAAAGCTGCATGTTACATTAGTAGGCTATGTGGAGAGCAAACGACTTTCATTTAGCTTTACAGCTGACTCGCTTTTATGTCCCTCTGAAAACTATCCTCAGAGCCAAATGGTCACGTGGAAGAGAATGAAAGTGGGGGGAGGAAGTAGGGATAAAGATAGATGTGAGGAGGGAGTATATCAGTCCACAAGCACAATGGATATAATTAATCATCAGCTGTGTTATTTCTTATCAGGAGATTATTTAGGGGAGGAGGGGTGGAGAGATGAAAAAGGTAAAAAGGGATTGTTCTGCATGGGGATATGTGAGCATGGGAAGTGGTATGAGCGTTGTCAGGTGTGGCGCCACTGCAGGAGCTGGAGTTTACTACACTGTCAACTGTGTCGCGCAATAAGTGATCCAGGGATCAGTGAATGCAATTAGAATACTGCAAAGGAGGAAGAAGGCATTTTCTTGTCTCCTTTTCTGTTAGCAGCTGATTATAGTTTGGGTGGTTCAACAAGTTAAACTTTCAGGGTTTCATAGCAACAAGACCTAACAACACCACGGCAAAAATCCAGCAATAGAATGCAACAACAGCCCTAACTGTAATGTTGAAGCAGTAATGCCCTCCATTTAAAAAAAGAAGATTAATGATCAATATAGCTTAAAGACAACAAAAAAAATCTATGATTTTTGATATACACATTGATACAGATTTTTTCTAATAGTGAAAAACAACACCTTTCCTATATGGAAATAGATAGATTATTTAGATATATATAAAACATAGTAATATAGGTATATACAGCTGTATATAGAAAACTATCACATCACTATCATATAAATATTAACACATTTTTTGTGGGATTTTTTGTGGTATACTGTGCCCAAAACAAAAAACACAGGGTGATATTAAAAAAAAAATCATCCAAAGACAAAAAAAGTAAGAAACACAGGTTTAAGGAGGGGAGAAAGTAGAAAAAATAGGTGTTATTTATATGCACATCTAATTGAAAATATTCCACAAAATATTTGCAACAAAAAAACAATCAAGTCTTGTGCAGTCTTAAAACCTCTGGGTTTATGTTTGCACTGAAAAAAAGTAAAATCAATACAAAGCATTCCAAAGACCCTGGGAGCTGCTGATGAGTGACTGTCACCTTTAACTGACCTTTAAGCAGCTTTAATTTGTTACTTCTATCAAGAGCAGCATTTGCAAAGGGATGTATCAAACACCTAAGACGGTGTAATGATTGCAGTGCTATAATCCTGTGGTGGACACACTGAAAATCCACATAAATATGAGAATTCTTCCCAGAGAAGCTAAGATATTTGGTATTTTCAGAGTAGGTATCCGCTACGATGGTTTGCCATTAAATATCTCATAGCTGAAGATCAGACACGAAAAAAGGAGAAGGTTAGGCAGGACAGAGGTGGTGCCAATGCCTCGGTATCTTTTGGCTAGGTGGCGACTGTTTCATCATCAATATGGGATCAAGCACCCTCTCTAATGACTCTAATATCAATGCCCTGCACTTACAGAGGCACAGAGCCTCGAAAATGTCAACAGCGGCATTTTATGTGCTAATGCCATATGGGTGCAGTGGGCTGGTAAAAAGCTTTTCCTCCTGCACGCTACGCTCAAATGCTAATACCTCTGCACTCTCTGGTCTGCTTCATTTTCAGTCCCCGTTATGCTAGATTAGCGGCTGACGTCTCACAGTAAGCGGCCAGCTTGCGTTGATACAGAGGAAGTAGTTCGTGGGTGGCCATTCTGACTCAACACCAACAGATTGCTCTGCCGTACAAAGTGAGTACATTCAGTGCCCTGCCCAGTTCGCTTTCTGCGTGGCAGTGAGGTATAGGACTTGGGTGCAACCTGTGCAGCATGTTCCACAGAAACAAAAAAAAATATGTAAAAGCCATATTTTGCACCCAGAAATAGCAACGTGGGCCTGGCACAGTGTTGGGGAGCCATGCATGACAGCACCTGAGAAGTGTGACAAAACAAAAGCTGCAGGAGACATCACTCAACTCCAAGCTTTGGCATCTTCCTCTTCAAATTTTTCTCTCATTTTCCCTGTTCATTTTGTTAAAAAGATTTTGCATACAAAATAACATTGCTGAAAAATATTTTTTCCACAGGTTGCAACTTTAAAAAAAAAAAAACAGCCTGGTTGTTATTACATTATTTAATGTAGATGGTGTAAAAGATAAGTCATCTATTTGTCACAAGATCTAAAAATCCAGGTCCAGTGGTGAAGATAGGTAGAGTGAGACTTGGTCTAATAGCTTTGGTCTTTGACAGGCGTGCAGTCTCTTTGTTCCTCATCACACTCCATAACCCAACTGACGGCCATGACTCATTTTGTCACTCATCTCCCACACAAAGGCTGTCCTTGCCTTTTTGCCCTGTCAACTGACTCGCTCTAAATCTTTCTGTAAAGATGGGAATAGCGCACAGGCTTTCCTCACAGAATGGATTTGAAATTAGGTAGATAACCCCAGGAGCGCTTACTCTTTCTGCCATGCCTTGCACACTTGTCACGACCTGCAGGTGTGCCAACGCCTCCTCAGCCCTGCTTACCCCCACCCCCATCACTTGTACCCCCGTTCGGCTTGTGATGTGACAGGAACAGAGCATACTGGTTCTCTGCAAATTGCAGAATGTAAAAAAATGCTGAGGCCCAGAGAATGGCGGTGTTTATCTGCTCTGAGATCTGCAGATGAGCTGACTGATCTAAAGCAAGCAGGGCTTGGGGCAAAATGAGATTTCTAATCCTAAACAAATTCTGAAGCAGAGCTCCCTTATTTACATAGGTTGGTATCACAAACACAAAGCGACAGGGAGGTGGTCCAGGCACGCAAAATGTCATCCTTGTTTGAGTGACCTCATAATGCAGATTAACACTGACATAACCTGCCATTTAGACAGGATCGAGTGATCCTGCAGGTTAAGATTATTTGAATATGAATAGCTTGTAGGCCCATTCACAGATTCATTAGAGTGACCAAGCCTTTACACGAGTGACAATTCATTTTGTGATGCCTGAGAGCAGTGCTAAAATGTCAGTGTAGCTGTCGCTGAGATTTGATCAGTTTCAGGCTGACAGCTTGCTGAATACAGTACTAACACAATACAAAAGCCCCCTAGAGCCCCCTGTTTTTCAAATACTGCTTCTTAGTAATCTGCAGGACCAGCCTCACTCCTGTTTTCCATCTAGATTAGCTAACATAGTTTAATAGTGTTCATTTACAGTGATTGTACATCTGCCATTAAATGGCAACACCCACACTTAAACTCATTGAGAGTATCCAAGCATATCCATCCACTGTGAACAATTTAAAAACATTGTCATTTTAATTTTAGAGCTGCATTAATTACAAAAAAAGAATCTGATCTATACTACATTAATTAGGCCTGGATGAGTGAATATAGTGAATACTGGGGGAGCACTAGGTAATCAAAGATGCTCTTAAATCATCAGTTGTTCTACATTACCCCTACAGCAAGCCCAATGGTAGACTATTGGAAATTTAAAAATGACCATCATTTATTGGTCATTGCTTGAAGCCAGCTGCCAGAGAAGAAGCCTGGTGGCTGTTTGAGCCCCCACAGTCTCACCAACATTAAGAGCTCAGGCATTCCTTATTCCTTACAAGTTTATTGGGGGAATACCATGGAGTTAAGGCAAAAAAACTGGAGCTGAAAGCTAGGACCTGTATTTTGTATTCTGATGATTTCAGAATTATTACTAAAAAAACATTATACTTTTTTGACACACACTTCACATGTGTAACACTATCAATGTTTCAACAAAGTGTCCACACCTGTACTATGTCATCTTTTCTCTCCGCCCTGAGCTCTTTTTGCTCCAAAACCACAATCTATAGTGGCACCACTTTTGGAGGGTGTTCATTGTTACAGAAACTATAAATAAGGAGGCTGCTGAATTAAAATGTAGAAGAGGAAAACTGGAAGATGAGGGCTAGTCACTATCACCACATATTGACATGACACAATCATGCCAAATCAATAAACCATCATGGAATCACTCAATTTTCCCTCATCCAAATTTTTTGGCAGCTAGTCCAAATAGCTCTACATTTTAATAGCGTTAAACTAAAATGAGGCATATGTATGCCACACATGACCTGATGTTTAGGAAAACGGCTTTCTTTGCAGAGATCAACTGTCCGGTTCAGCTGACTCAACCTTGTGACCCAGCCAAAAAAGAAAAAAACTCCCTTTTCATTTACATGGAGGGGACTCAGCTGGCAGCGTCTCCACACCATGAGACCTTGGCACAGGCTTACGGAGATTCATGCTTATGCTGGAGCTGGCATCTGTTCCATTCCAAACCTATGTAAGGGTCCATGACGCAAGGCAAGAGTATTTTTGGGATGAAATGCGTGGGTTCCCAGAGAGTGACTGGATGAACATGATTCCTTCCTATTCCAGCATTCCAGTGGAGAAGTTATTTCGGGGTGATGCTTTACAAGGTTTCAGGCACAGCGGAGAGAAATACCACACAGTTGGAAGAAACGGGTGCATGACACATCTGACACTGTATGAGGTCCTGCAGCCAGAAATAGGTGCTAAAACGACTATATCCTACAAATAGTCTTAGCCCTGCTTTTGGCTGGAGGACAAGTCTAATTTTGTGGGGTAATATTTCCCCTGCTTCTAAAAATGATCAGCTTCTGACATGTGCAAGCCTTCAGAACCCTTTATCTGATTATATTACAGACCTTTAATGTGATAATGAGGAGACAACGATGCATATCTGTTTTATTTATACTGATGAATTCGATTATACCTGTGTTTTTTGCAAATGAATGCAGAGATAAATCAATGTGAACAGAACAAATAGCAGATTCTGTTGGCTGAGGAACACACCTCACTCTGCAAATATAGAAAGACACTTTTTTTTCATTCTCTAATTCATATCTTCTCCTGCACAGAGAGACTCATTACATTATCAACGCCTTCCTGGGCGCAGTGCCATGTCCTAGATTTACACAGCACACCTTGCACACTTCACTCATGTACTGAGAGCAAAGAAAAAGAAAAGAAGGCCATCATTCCTATAAAAAGGAGCAAACAGACTTTTATCTGTGGTTCACGAGCTACCAGGTTCCGGGTTTCCTGTTGCAATGCTTTGTGCGGACATTGCATTTTCTCCGTTCCTGGGTTTCGTGTAAATTGATCCTGGCACACTATTGTTCCGGACCATCTCAAGTGATCCATTACTCAGCCATGCCAACTGCACCCTTTTAAGTCGTCCAGCTTTGGCAGCTTGTAGAACAGGCACACAATCAGAAATTTCATCCCCGGGTGCCTTTTGCAGCACATGTTTCTATTGCAAGTCAGTGATTTTCTTCTTTTCAAGTGTCCACAAGTCTGTTTAGGTTCTGCATGGAAAAACCCTGAAGTTTAAGTCTCCATCTGAGACTGAAAACATTTTGAGGCACTGTTCAAGGCTGCAAAAGTGGCCACTGCATATCACTCACTGCAAACAGGTAATTTCACCATGTGGATAAATTCAAATGTATTTAGCCCTAGGCTTTTCAGAACTCAGCCAATGGAGTCCATTCATTGGAGTCCATTCATTGAAGCTCATGCAATAATTAGCTCCCACCAGGCCCAAGAAAGGTTGCGGAGAAGCTAAAATAAAGAAACTTAGAAAGTGAGGGCCAAATGTGTAGAACACATTACACACTGGTACATTCACAACTGCATGTAGTCGAATAGTCTATGGTGAGATGTCTGTTAGGCGACATGAGGGGATGAGTAGTAGGAGTAGGGCTAACCTAACTTTTTCTGTGCGTGCGTGTGTGTGTCAGCTGTGTGTGTACGAGAGAGAGAGTGCGGTTAGGCCCGGTGCTCCACAGCTCGTTCTCCTAATCGTGCGGAAACTCAGACTACTTACAGGAGCAATGAGGGAGGTAATGAGAAAGTAATTTTTACTAATTTCAGCTAGCTCCACTTCCATTCTGTATGATTGTGTGTGCCGTCTGCATCATTACGGGTAACATCTGCAACAACTTGCCATGCGTGCGCCACCAAGAAGGGGGGGGGGGAGTAGAGGAAAAAGACTTACAAGCTGGCGAGTGAGTTTTGATGTGGCTTGAAAAAAAAAGAACAAAGCCTGCCAATCCTCCATGCTCATACTGCCTCCTGTTGTCAAGATTCTTACTCATCAAGGTGCTTGTGGTCTGAGACAATGAAACCCTCTGCCGAGGTGTTGTTTTTTTTCCTCCCAGCAAGACTGTCGCCAAGCAGCTGCCGCTAATCTCTGTTAGCAGAGCCCCACTAAACAGCTGACTACAGCCTTTAATCTGGTCCCACCACAATCATTACCTTCGGAGCCAGGAGGGGGATGGCTAACACAATTGCAGAAGAGTAAACAAATGAAACCCGATTTGTGTCCATTTGTCTGTCATTCCTCTGGCTTTCATGTAATCTCATTTGAATATTTGTTGAGGAGCCAATGTCGCTATCGTTTCATCAGGCTGTTGCATACACGACCAGAGCCTGTATTTGCCCAGTCTGCTGGGCAAATACTGTCGTCATCAAGTTACAGCATTCTTTGTTAGTTTGGAAATAGCTGGGAAACTTTTAAATTCATGTTCTTCGTTCCATCCTAAACTTTTAAGGGGGCTTGAGCATAAAAGTTAATTCTCAAGTTAGCTAAATTAAACATGGAGATTACAAATAAATTTGTGTATAATATTTTATATACTTTAAATTACTTCAACATTATCTTACATTATTACTGCATATAACACCTGAAGACCCACACAATTGTGGTAACTACAGTAGACTGAAGTTAAGTGTGATTCTTTCTATTTTAATAATATTTTGTAACTTTTCTGTAAATCTATGTACATTTCTATGTATTTTAATTTTGTATAGAACTTTGAAATGCCCATTGTATAAACTGTGTAGTACAAATAAATGTCTTTCCTTGCCTTTACAGTCGACCGCCATACAGTGTCTGAAGATACACCTTCGGTGAACTTTGTGCTATGTGTTTTAACTAGACCTGCTTAACATGTTAGCTGCTATGCTGACAATTTGACAGGCTAATCTGCATTCATCTTATAATTCAGCTAAGAGGGTAGTTCACTACGTACCAGGATGAGCAGCAAATGTTCAAGTAAACCTTTAAATTTCTGTGGATAATAAATAATGTGGAAATGTACTATAATTAGCACTGTAGCTAAAAAGTATTCTAAACAGGCTACATGACATATCCTGTTCAATAACCCATCTGCAGCCCCCATCCTGCTGCCCAAGTCCACATGGACTTTCTTTATCTTTTACATGCTATGCCTGCACATCAAACTAACGCTGCGGTGGCCACTTCAGATGACAAACATCAGCACAAGTTTTTCCTCTGTGAAACATTGCCTTTCATGTCAGAATCAGACAAGCTCATCATATAGCCTGGTCCCGCGGTGACGGCATTTCTTTTTTTCTTCTTGAATCACAAGTCTCTGGGTCGGTCCCAGTTCTTATATGAAAGTCTGTGATTCGACTCCTTTGCCTTGAGCACATGAGGGAACAGGTGCCTGTGAAATTAAAGTCGGGGGGGTTTCAGAAGTGTGGAAGGAAATGCAGAGAAGCCCCTGTGCTGCAGACTGCAGATTACCTCTATATGGCATGAGGGCCAGCAGAGAGCTGAGGCAGCCCCCTGTGAGGAGCCCACAGGGAATACCGTTACCAGCAACTTGACAATGACATCTAGACATTTTGTTCTTTGCTTCTCTGAGGGGGAAAAACTGGACTTGTTTGGTGATCACAGGGGTTTTGATGCTTGCTGTGTTATCAGAAGATGCAGTGCTTTGCCATTATTGTGCCCCCGCGCTTATTATAGATTCCATTAAGATGGCAGTTAAATTGGATGTCCCCATCAGCTCTGGAGCATGTTGTTTGTTTTAGAGAACGAGATGCTGAGTCACAGAAGTATTATTAAGTCTTTCAGAAGATAACAGATGAATTAAAGCAGCACAAGAGGCTGCTGTTTTTTTCCCCTACAAGTTTTATTATGAAAATGAGAAATCATAACACTGTTAAACTACAATCTATATTTAAGATAAATTATATTTTCAGTTTAGTGAAAATGTCTTTAGTGTAAAACATCAATGACTTACCTAAATGGAGATACTGACAGACAATGGAGATACTGACAGAATGGACACTGACCATGGCTTAGACATCTTAAGATGTTTTACTTTCCAAAATGGAAAATGTTGCTAGCAATTTTATGTGTATTCCATAAATGCAAAGAAAACAGAGTATGACATGTAATGTTAATGCAGTGGGGACAGTAGGCTGAAGTTCTCAAAGAATATGCGTACAAATTTCCAAAGTCTTCAGAAGATCTACTTCTGTACTGCCTGGTAATACTCATATTCATATCTGCACCCCAAATCAAACACAATATAACCCTTATGAAACCCCTTCCCTGTAAAATCATGTAAATAATCATCAGCGCTGTGCAATTCGAGTCAGCAAATATTACAGTCCAGTAATGGCTATATTCAAACACGCACAGTTTCTCATACACACGCTACAAGTTGCTGCTAGCAGCAGATAATTTCATGACCTACCACCTCCTCTGATGATTATGAGATATAATAACGTACTTCCACATATTTCACCGTACTTTGAAACTGTTACCAAACAAAAACTTTAAAAGCAATCTTGCACAATCCTCTAAGGTGACAGTTCGAATAATGAGTAGCAAAAATTACTTCTTATGTAATCGTCTTTAACACATTGGGTATTTCTTTCTGTGAAGCCCCACAACAACTCCGCAGCACAGTAATCTAGTGGAACTCCCATGCAACCAATCTGATTTTTTTTTTTTTCTCCATCGCAGCCACTTCGGGCTTTTAAGACATTTTCCTTGCATGGCTGAGGACGGAGCACATTGTAAATGAAAGATTAGTGTGATTGTGTTACATTATTGTGAGGTTCCCCTCTCAGCTCGGGCTGATTTGTGAGCCTGTTCAGCAATGTTTCCGGCACACTCCCTTTGTAATAGATGTACTGGGCCTTGAATTGTTGTGCAGTAGAAGCAGTTCAATTAATACAGCACCACCATAAAATAACTATTGAAATGACAAAGGGGTAAATGAATAAGCATTTGCCTCTGCAGGCGCAGGGTGGGAGTGCGTGTCTGCTGAAATTTATGCTGGCAAATCAAGCGCTTTTGGGGACGATGATGCCGTCAACTAAATATATCCTGCTGTCGCACACAAGAAGGGGCAGGTAAAAGATGGACCCGTTATCTCTCTCACCATCGACGGATGATGGCTCATTTGAATATTTACAGCTGCATCTAAAGGCAGGCAGAATGATCTCCTATCATTAGGCCACAGCCCTTCAGTGTAGCATAAAGATGCATTAGAGATAGTATAGGGAAAGGAAAAAAATGCATTGTGTTCAACTATTTCACACACAGAGAGGGACAGAAAAGCCCTAAGGTTGACTGTGTGGTGAGATGGAGAACGCCCTCTCACTCGTGTCAATATTCATTTCCAGCAGCATTGACAAAAGCTGCAAGGATAAATATGCAAGAAGGCTAAAGGGGGGGGGAGTCGGAACTACTGATTTTAGTCAACAAACCTGCAGTGTTGGCTGCATGTTGATTAAACACTCAAGTACAAGATGACTAAGTCATGTCTGACAAGTGCGGGGTGAATAAGACTTTTTAATTTACACTCTGCCACATCCAGGAGGTTGTCTAGTCTTAGTCATGGCTGCTGTTTTTACTCGCTCTAATTAGACTAAGACGTTTTTGACTATCCAAAGCTGGTTATTTTTGGTGTAGCATGTCACTGCTGCTTCTTAGCATATTATTTGGCTGTGGTTGTCTTCTGACATTTCCCAGCTAGACTTAATTTTGACATAATGGGCATCATGCGCAGGGCTGGGCACTGAAAAAAAAGGTAAGATGTAAATTCAATGAGAAATGCTGTGGTCCAAGGTGGGTCAATCTTGGCATTGCTTTAAAAAATTAAATGAAATTGAGTACACGATTTCCCTTTCATGAGTGTCTTACAAGAAAATGGATGGTGTCCAGAGTGTAGTTCACATGGGTTTCAATTAGCAGTGTCTAAATGAATTAAGAGGTTTAAAGCCATTGCTGTTCTAGTGGTGGTATTAACCTGGTGCTTCTCATTAGCCACCCCTGGCTGATAAAGAGAGTAAGGGGAGCGGCGGTGCAGACAGACACCTCTTGCTGACAACGGGTGACAGAGTGGATCACACTACCTCATGAATAGTAATGGCCGCCAACATGTCCCACTCTCCCCCATGTGAGAAGTGACGGATTCCTGTGTCAACAGGGCCCATGGCTAGGGAAAAAGGACTGACAACTGACTGAGATATTCAAGAGAGAGGAAGAATGGAGAGAAAGAGAGAGAGAGAGAGAAGGGGGGGGATCCAGTTCTGACATGAAGGCTGCATCATAAGATTGTTTGTCAGTCACAGCCGCATTCATTGTCTCTCAGAGTGAGTAAATAAACACTGTTTGCAGGAAAAGGAAGTGAGACTGGATTGTTACCCTGTGCCTTTGGGGTTCACAGAGAGGTGCTCCCATGTCTCAATAAATCAGACTGAGCAGCCACTCTTAATGCACTGCCCGAACTATCGATAAGGAAAAGAGGAGAGGCAAACACTGCTTTTCTGAGGAGTGATGTCACTGATAACCTGGTGGGCACACACTCTTCCTGACTGACCAGGTCTCAGCCAATCAATAGCAGCACAATCCCTCGCTTGGCAAATGCACAGGTGAGCAGAATGTCAAATAAGCAGCAAGAAACCAATGTGAACAAAGACTAACTTTCTAATGGAGGCAGAAGTGGCAGCACTAGCTGTGATGTCCTGTGCTTTAGACAGGAACCACCAAAAGCTTTTGTGAGCAGAGCAGCTGGACATCCCACTTTAAGTGCATAGTCTTGAAACAGGGATGCAGTGGAATGGCACCTCAGCTCCCAGTTGTCTGGATGAAGCTTTGATCCAAATCTCTCATTTTTTTGTCATTTCCCACCAGGGAAAGGAGCAGCGAGCTGGTGACTGAAATCGGAGCACAGCTGGGTCCATTGTTAAGTTGTTCATTGTGAACTCCTCAGCTCTGGATGTAGTTTAGAAGCAGTTGTTACAAAAAAGAAAGGTTGCAGGTTACACAGGCAGTTACTAATCGAATCCGTCCATTGAGGCCAATTATGGAAGAATCATGTGCAAGATGTCTTGTCCTTTTTAACGCAACACAACGCGGCAGTTTTAGAAAGTCACTTCCTCCAACTTCAGTCCTTCATCTCATTTTAAACTAAGCTCTCCTTCCCACACGGCTGCCATGTGTATTTCTCATATCCAAGACAAAATTATCCCTCAGCATTTTCTCTGCCACATAAGGAAACCATGTCCAAATAATCCAATAAAGATTAAAAATTACATTGCTACACCACGTACTGCCGTTACCTGAATGCCAAATACCAAACTCGCCTTGTGGCAGAGTCACCAGCTTTTGTCCACTCACTATGGTAATATTCTAGTGTACATGTATCTTTATTTAAATATTTCCAGTAATCACTGCAAAGATTTCATGAGTTTGAACTTCATGGGGCTAGCTTGTAACTCACTTAGAACTTCTGATTAGCATTTAACCTAAAATATTTTTTTTTTCTTTAATACACATATTTTGTGAGTCTAAAGGAGTCTATTTAGGCATTGTCCTGGGCTAAATATTGCACATCCTGTTGATACGTCACATCCAAAAAGATCTCTTTGGTGAGAGACTGCTGTTGTTAATATTGGATCTCCCTCCCTCTAGATTTTTCTTATCACACACAAAATGTGCAGCAAGCCCAGCATGTCATGGTGCTGTTTGTCAGACAGCCCTCAGATGGAATATTTTTCCCCCCCGATCAAAATGAAATGAACTATATTTTCAGGCTATTTGTTGTCACAAATTCAACCATTCTTCACATGGATGCGATATGTGCCTTGTCCCAGCTGTCAAAGCCTTACTGGTGGCAGAATGTTTTCACATCTTAAATGAATGATAAAGTACACAGCAACAGCCCGAAACTGATGCTATTTGGAAAATAAAATGGTTTCAATAGTTAAGTAACTGTGGCCACTGAGCAATGCTCCTATAAAGCTTGTGACAAACTGCACTGACACACGCTCCATTAGATAATCTTTGACTCAATTTGTTTCTATATTTATGTTTTTAGTCATTTCACTGAGCTGAAAGGAAAGAAAATGTTCCTCTGAATTTGATTTTCTTCCAGCAAAAAAATTAAAGGGATGCTCATCTGAAATCGTAAAGACCATATTAAAAGCAAAGCCAAGACATTTGCTCAGCAGTGTAATCCATCATGTACCATTAATGTTTTTTTATTATTATTATTTCCACATTAATGCGATCTCTGCACCCAAGTAAGTCACAGCTGCTGATTGTAGGTGTCTGTACATGAATGGAATATTCCAGTGAATGAATGCACAGTTGGGTTGCTCATGTTATGAGGACATAAGCCAGGGGAAACAGAAGCACTGTGGGGACCAGCAACAAAAAATCTATATAACATACCATTACATTATAGTGAGAGGCCATGGTTTGAGATTAGATTAAGGTTATGCCTAAAGTATGTAAGGAATAGATATATGTCCTCGGAACAATGGAAACACAAACATGGTGTGCGCATGCTTGGGCGAGTCTGTGTGTGTGTATTAGGGTAAAGGATGCGGGGCGGGGGGTTGTAAGGGGGGCAGATCATTACGAATTCTGAAAAGCTGAGCACGATTTCCGGCATCAATTATTCAAGTGTACAGGCTGTTTTTGTAATCGCTCTCCTATTGTCCGCTAAACGTCCCAAATCATCACACAGTCGACATGACAGAAGAAGGAGTGCATGCTCAGCAGGAAACGATGGACTGTGGCACCATTCCTGGCCCATTTTTTTTAAAGACTGCCTAATTTAGCTTTCTGAATCCCTTCACTCGGATCATCTGTTTCTAATAAAATTAGGTAAGTATTTTGAATCAATTTTCAGATGAGACATGCAAATGTGCTTGAAATGTTTAACAAGCCCAAATGGAACTACTGTACCACCAAAAAATGCTGCTGTTCAGATTTCAGAGGCTGCAGTGATAAGAGCAGCTACAGCTGATGTTAAATATGCTCACCGTGACATTTGAAAATTATCATCAAAAAAGTAGAGCTTATACTGATGGGAAAGCCATCAGTAACCACAAAAAGAGCAAGATGTCAATGTGATTGAACCAGGGAAAGGAAGAAAAAAAGAAAAAGAAAATTTAACCCACTCAAGGTACCTAACAAGGTATGATTGCTGTCAGTGGATGACTCCAAGAAATCTACATCATTTCTTGGCTGCAGTAATGCAGAATTGTTTGTCTGGAACCCAGGACCACAAAGCTCTGGTTAATCTAGAGCTAAGCAGTTACACTTTATTGGGATAATTTATCTGTAAGGAGTCCGCATAAAAAAAACAAGCAACAGGCAGGGGAAATCCAGGTCATTCTGTCAATACCAAGAATCTCCAGGGGACACAAAGTACAGCCAGGAGAATCATCACATGCAAATTTCTGGGAGTTAGACGCATTTTGTGAGCCTGGTGGTTGTGCTGTTGGTTGGGCTTATGAGGAACCTGCACAACCCAGTGTCCAAATCAAATGTGATCTAAGTGAAGGTCCTAATGAGAGGCACAACCCTCAAAGGTTTCCAGTTTGGTAACCAGTTTGTGAAATGACTGATGGGGCCTCCATTTGCTAAAAAGCACCACTCTAACTCTGGAATAAATCACAGTATAACACACCCTCAGCTAAGATGCTCATACAGTACTTTACAATAAATGTGTACACTGTTTTTTGGGTACAACGATCATAATGCCAGAATCATTTGTCACACAGATTTAACAGCATCAATCCTCAGTTGTTTCATTTAATCACATTTAATCAATCACTTCTGCGATCACTTTTAATCTTGTTTTTCTGTCACCCACTTTATTTTGCAGTTGGATTTTGTCCACTGACAGTCAACAGTCGTGTCATTTATTGTCTGGCTTACAGCAAACACAGAGGTTGATGTTCTTTTCAGGGGGGTTTACTCTTCTCTGGGAGCTGGACGGCTCCTGGTTAAGGAATCAATTTGACTGGACAGCCTTACAAATTGCATAAAGAGACAAAGTTGTCCTTGGAGTGCGCCACAATTGATTGATGGCTCAACACACTTGCACCGTAAATCCTCCCGACAGAACGGAGACAAATCAGTCGCCTGCTCCTGCTACCCGCCCCTCGTGCACTATTTACCTACCTCCCATATCTTTCCTCGCACTGTCTCTCCTCACACAAAAACGCCACATGATTCAAATTTATTCAAAACAAAGTCAAATTTCTTCCAAGCCTTTATGTTTTGACACAAATTGTGCGAAGTGCATTGGCAACACACAAATATGCTTATCAGACACTTTATATGTAAATTTGCTGTGAGAATTGAATGACAGTGAGTTTATGTTGTGAAGCTCATACTCAAATTAAAAAGCCATCCTATGTGCAGACTAGAAGGCAACAAGTCTTTTTAAATCAGCTGTCGCCATCTTGCACGATATCATCATCTTGAGATGTGAAAAAAACAAGGCACACATTTTAAAGTTAACAGCACTTTGAAGATAACACAACTCTTCTCGAGGGCTGTGCTGTGCTAAGAAAATGGCAGTCTTCCCTGGGGAGGCCACACCACTGTTTGTTTAACCAAAAAACACTACAGGCATCTTTTTTAAAGCACCCCCTGCTAATCAGAAGTGATCCGTTCACATGTGCTATCCACAACGCCCTCAGGATGGACTGGAAAACAAAAAAAAGTGGGCTAGTCAGAGAGCAGTGTTAGAAATAAACACCCAGAGAGAAAAAAATTGGGTTAACTCGTATAAAGAGTGGGTGCTAAACTTGTGCAAAAACAACTTTCTGCAAACATGCTAGTGCAGAATTTCACACCATTACTGGAATGTAAAAGATGGCCTGAAGTAGAAATGAAATCAAACAGTTTCAAAATAATCCAGCAGCTCAACTCAAGGAAAAAAAAAAAAACATTTCTATGCACACAAGAGGGCAGAGTGGCAAACACTCTCCCCACCTAATGAACACACGACAACTGGATGGTGCCTAGGGCTTGTGTGAGTAGGTGGGTGGGTAGGAGAGGGAGCATATACTGTAGCGCTGAATCTCTTTTTTTTGGTGTATAGGTGCAAGCAGGTAAAACACAAAATAAGTCATCAATTCAGGATTCAATTAAATGCTGTGATTCCCCCACTGCTGTTACTAAACAGAGCGAGGGATTAGAAGAGAGTTAAAGTCTAGACGCACAAGGAGGGAATATTAGATTCCTTCTGTTGTATGCATGTTAGTGTCCTCCCAATTTTCATACCATAATGGATAGGTATAAATAATTAAGCAGCCTGTTGCCCTGAATAGCCGGAGAGCAAGAGAGAAGAGGGAGGACAGAAAAAAATTAGCAGCAATCAGCCCCACTTGCAGCATTTTTAAAGTACCACAACATTGTCATAATTAGGTCCACTCTCCAGGAATTTCTTCTAGTAGGACAAAAGCCTTCATTCTGCAGTCGCTGCTGCTAAAACTAGAATGCACCAAATCCTCCGTCACTTTAATGAGAGTGATAAATGCTATGCTAGCTTTGGCTATTTATAAATTTTATGGCACAAACTGTGGCATAAAGGGCACATGTCGGATGAATGACAGACGAAGGACAGCTGCAGCATCATCCCTCCATTAAACGCCGCAAATGGCCAACTGTGGCCCAAGCAGTTAATTAGCCAGAGAGCGCCTAATCACAGTTTTGGAGCTGTGGTCCTCCCCAGGTAACACACTAATAGAAGAAGCTTGTGGAGAAGTGGAAACAAGCTAACTGTTTGGCTTTGGGGTTTTTTAGAAGAGAGGTTTGACTGTTTTGACCTGCGTGTATACAAAGACAACTTGTGAATATGCTCAGGATTTAAGTATTGTTAATGAAGTTGCAGGACTTATACTTTAAGTTTAAAGACAAATCAGAGGGGGCCTACGCATTGCTCAGTAGCACTGAGGAGTACAGTGTGACCATTTAAAGCAGAAGGCCTGATGGGAATCAGTGCACGACAAGAACAGTGATGCAGTTGCATCTTGGAGTCAACAGAGGAGAGAAGCGAGCACATGTCCTCTGTTAGTTTAGTGCAAGTGCTCACGCTGAGGCAAACATTCACTGAGATAAGACACACAAATGCCTTAAGCAAGCTGAAGTTAACCAGAGAAGCTTCTGTATGCATATAAACTAGGTTCCCCAAAATAAAACCCAGCCAGTTCCTGTTGCGTAATCTACCAAACAATCAGCCAGCCAGCACATCCCGCAGAGGAAGACAGACAGAAGAGAGGAAAAAGTAGAAAATAAATGAAAGTCAGCTTGTCCTGGCTCATGATTTGATGCTGTAAACAGGGGAGAGTTTTTTCTAACAATTAAAGAGTCGGGGAATATTGATTTCCAATGGTGCTCTCGAGTGACTTGCTGGCTGTCACAATGAGGCCCGGGGTAAGGTGACCATGTCTCTGCTCAACGTGATAAACCTTGCATGTCATCAGGTATGGAGGACGCGCTGTTCCCCTTCCTAACCCCACCTTGGCTGTATAGCACACTGCAGCTACAGCATTTATCCATGGTGGGATGTGGAATTATGGGTTGCTTCATTTAGTAATGAAGTCGCCAAGGAGTAGGTGAGTGCAGCCAACACATACTAACACAGCTGCAGGCGATTCAAAAATAAGAACACACACTAAGATCAGATTCCCATCATAGATGTTGTCATGCAACTTCATGTTTTATAGGTATCATGGGAAGTGGCTGCAGCCTAGATGAGAGGTCAACTCCAGTCTTACTCCAGTGATAAACAACCATAAATCAGAAGACTACCTGTCACTCGAGTAGATCCATCATGGGCCAATCCACGGCGCCAAACACATGCAACACACACACAGACACACAAATGATTGTAGCACAACAAGGAAAACAGAAAAAAAGGCCCATTCAGATAGATTGGCTCTTTTAAATGAGTGGCAGTGGGGTTATGTTGATCGATTACATGGATAATTGACTGATTCTCATGTTGTTAGAAGTGGACTAACGACTACATGTCAACGCTGTGATGTGACAGCCTGCGGGTATCTGAAGTTAGGGACAGGATGTTGATAATCTGCAAAAGAAATTGTCTATCATCTAATAGCCTTGGACTGCTACGAAACAAATATTTTAGTTACCGTAGCCTAAAAAAACTCAACTAAACAAACAGCCACACTAAAATGAGCCAATTTGAGCTGAATTAAGTATCGAGCTATGGCCAAAATACACATTATTATATAAACATCCTTTTTAAATGTCACTTGTAGTAAAAGTTGATTGAAATTTTTATGGTTGAGAATTCAGCCAAATGAATGTGATTCTCATCTAATATTCCAACACACCTCCTCCAGCAAGTCACCATGCTCTTAAGTCTAGACCAATCAATGAATGAACTCGTTTCTGAGGCACTAAAGGCAAAGCCGTAGAAGAGTAGCAGTCCATATCTGGAAACCTTCCCACTGTGCGACACAGCAATTCACAGCTGTTCAAAAGTGTCCGTCCTCGCAGGGACAAGATTAAGATCTGATTAAAAAGAATAAGGAAAAAGAATTCAAATTCGAGTTTTCTATCAAGGATTCATGAGATGATATGTGATATTATAAAGTCGAAAATATACCACATCACTGAGTCAAGGACCCCTCCTATATTGTAAGATTCAGCCAGCTTTATTATGCCAAGAGGTGACCAGCGAGTAGAGAAAAGAACATTGATGCAAAGAATGCAAAATGACTTTTAATTATTCTTGGGAAAAGAGCACAAGCCCTTGGCTTGTTTACCACTTTACCGGAAACCGCTTTTGATTGCTTTGTAATTATCTCCTTGATAATGTAAAATCTACCCCCCACCCCTTTTCCGTCCACTCCTCTCCATAGAAGACCATGCAGAAGTGATGGAGCATTCATCATTTAGCCCAAATGTTTTAACTTTTACTTGGGAGAGGCGGAGGGAGGGCTAATAGATTATGGGTAATGAAGCAGCTCGAGCAGTAACACAAATAGGACTTGTTGTGAAAGACACAGGCTACGGCACGCCTGTGCTGTGATAATCAGTCTCTCTTTTGTCTCGTGATAAGCTGAGAGCCTAACCTTCACCCAAAGAGCACATCATTTCCCCTCTGTGAGACTTAATGAGACATTAGCCATACTAACAAATGGTGGACGAGAAAGTGAAAGTGACTTTCCAGGTAGAGGCCGTTTGCCTGACCATAATCAGTCCCCAAGTGCAGCTAAAGGATGGAAACAACTCTGAGTCTCTGTCTCAACAGCTTGCTGTGGCTTTTATGACAGGCCTCCCAGGGCCCATCGAATGGCATGTAATGTCTTAATATCCCTCAAATAGAACAGGTAATCTGCTTTTGTTGTCAACTAGTCTGCTGCGACACAGACAATGCAGTTTGTCCATTTCAGCTTGTAACCTGCACAGTGTAAGGTAACACAGCGCTGAAGAAAACAACTGCCTGTATGTGAAATAATTCAAACTCAATTTCTGCTATCGTTCACAACAGCACGCAGACACTGTACTGTGCTCAAAACATGTATCAATATGCATCTGGCATTAATTAATCATTCTTTTTGTGTAGCAAAACAAGATATGGGACTACAGACGCAGTGGTGGATGGATAAAGAAAGGAAGTGACGAGCTGGTGTGAGAAGGGGCCCTGTTCCCCTGCCGGGCCTCCCAGTTCAATTAGCTTAGCTCATCCCCACTTTCTGCTGATGGGGAAAAAACAAAAACGCAACACCACACTGTACCATACTGTCCAGGGGGTCCAGCCTGTTAGTGAGTGAATGAGTGCGTCAGTGTGCACATTCTGTGTCAGTTCATGCCTCACATGCAAATTTTGCATTTGTGCATCCAAAAGTGTGTGTGGGCTGTCTCATCTAGGACTGGAGCCCCAGTCACCTGAACCAATTAGACTACACTCACAAAAAAAGGAAGAAAGAAGCCACTTACTGTAAAGTCATAAACAGTCATGCAAAACTTACAAGAGAAGTTATATGGATTCAGTTATTGAGATGAACTGGAAGGAGACCAACTCCAAAATTATGGATTATAAAATATCCCGTCAGAGACACGAAAGGTTACACACTAAGACTTTTCTGCCAACATCTCTAGGCAAGAGAAGACATTTTTATGTCTAAATTTTTACCTGTCAGTCAGCTCTAAAATCTCAGCAAAAATCAAGAGAAAAAACAACAGATTAAAACTTTTTCCTTTACTTCTGTGGCCCTCAGAACAGTTCAGCACAATGTTGTCCAAACTGTAAAGGTATTGTAGGTGGTCTGCATGTGGGATGTAGTGCATAAATCATTGAGATGGCCTGTGGATGTGCTTTCAGGAAGTCCTAAAGGGGGTAAAAAAACAGGCCAAGGTCTGAAGGAGGCAGTTCATTGCTATATGACAGCATTTGGAGGCAGGGGCAGAGACGTGATGCACATGCATGTCTCAAAGGCAAAGTGAGATGGAGAAGAGCACTCAGTGTTGAGAGGGGGTAAAAAAGCGTGACTGAAATTGCTTGGCCAGCACAACTCAAGGCCAAAATCTATTTAATCATGGAATAAGGACAGTTTGGAAAAAAAAAAAAAAAAGATGTAATTTTCCTGAATAAAAACGGCCCCCTCCTCTCCCTCACTTGACACTTTATGACACACAATACATTTACCGGACGACGCAAACTCATCTGATCCACTGCTATTGCTCTCCCTAAAAATTAATACACTTCTCACACATGCTGAAAATCTCACTGAAAATGCTGCACTGCGCCAAGTTAACTAGCTAAACAAACAAAGTAAATACACCGATAATAACGGTGATAACATCCAAGGCGGAATGAAAGGATGAAGGTCAGTAATTGGGAGAAGGTGGGGAGGTAGACGCATGGTGTGGTTTGTTTTTCTCCTGGCAGGGGTCCATCTGGGCGCGTGCAGCAGGCTCTGGGGCGGTGTAGGAGCACGTCTGTGCAGAGGTTAAGAAAAGCAATTAATCGGCAGCAGAGATAATCAAAGGAACCTCCCCCTCCAGACACCTTGGTGGGGGAGCAGAAGGGAGAGAGAGAGAGAGGAGAGAGACAGACAGAGAGGAAGATGGGGAAATTCTTGTTTACAGGCACTGCTTGGTGCGATCAAAAGCATGGGGGTTCAGCTCTGCCACCGGGGCCCTCCGTTTCAGGTGGAATTGATAACACTTCAGATGTACAATTCAATGTTTGTGAGAGTACTTTTACCTCCCGGTGAGAAGGCAAGGATTTTTCACAGTCTAAGCTGCATTTCCTTTCATCTCAGATTTTGCAAGGTATCAACAGATTGTCAATGGTGAGGAAGACATTTTCCCACACATATTCAAAGAATGTAGTCTGGTGGTCCTGTACACCTGCTGCTAAGAATCAGACAGCACAGTGCGAGTGGGCTAGAACACAAGATGGATATCTCTGGAAAGTAATATTGTGATTACATTAATTTTGGTGTGAAACCAGCACCTCGCAGGGACTTGAAATGGCACTATAGAGCATCAAGTTGCTCTTTTTTCCTTTTTTTTGTATCAGCATAGTAAGAGGGCGTCTTCTGCTGCAAATAATTAGATATTCTGCATGACAGATTTAACAGTTCCACAAGGAATCAAAGCTTGTTGCTCCCTCTGGTGGTTCATGAGTCCCTTTGGAATTGAAATTGAGTGTACTTAGGGCAGTTTTGTGCTTAATAAGTGGCCACTAAACCTGCTTTAGTCTGCACATCTTAAAAAAATGACCATGAAGACTGAGCAGCACAACCCCAGAACAGGACCTTACATATCATATTAGGATGTGAATATCTAAAAGTACAAAATACAGAGATTAAAGATTAGATACAGAGCAGAGTGGGATTATAATGAACCTCTAAATATGCCTTATAATTATAATCATTGTCAGTCATTACATTCTAAAACCAAAGCTTCATTATCTATTTAAAAACTTTAAAAGAATACTAACACTAGTGCAAGAGCCGAAATGTGTCTATATGATCACTCTATGCTATGTCAACATCTTGCAGCAGAAAGTCTGGCAGACGGTTAGCAGGTCAGCAGTGGGTAAGTGGCGCCACTTTCACAAAGTCTTGATTAGATAATTATCCATCCATATCTTGGCAATATGTTTCAAGGGAACAACGCGCTTCTCATTACACCGCTGACAGGCCCTGCATCTGTGGGTTGCTATCAAAAGAACAGTGTTCAGCAGGCACACACTTGTTGATTAAAAAAAGGGAGCGAGACAGCAATGTGCCAATGTGGAAATTAGATACTCCTTTGGGGGGGGGTTGTAAGAGGTGGGGGTAGTTTAAGGAACACAGAGCAGATCATGGACTAAAGTGAGTTCCTTCAACCCGGATTAGGTATTAAGGCTTTCAAAAATATCTGCTGTTTTTAACCATTTTATGTTTGGAAGCTGTATCGGCAAAACACCTGGATGATCCACCACTACTGACAACAACAACAACAGTGATTTCCTGATTAATAGTCATAAATTCCAACCACAGTTTCAATGTAGTCCATGGTAATGACATTAAATGTCTATCTAAATATATTTTGTTCACATTGGGATAAAACAAAGAAAAGCCACAAAGCGTCACATTACAGAAGCAATAATCTAGAGTTTTTGCTTAATAAACAATCAATCAATCAATATCAAAGCAGCTGTCAATTGGCTGGCATTTTGAAAAAAAAATGAGAGGGAGCTGGTAAGCAGTAAAGTCTCTCATATCCCTATGAATACTCAAAATATGAAATCTAACTTTTTCCCCTGTCAATGAACATGGAGCACATTATTTAAAACTCAAACAAAAATAAGTACGCAATCTCACTCTCTACTGAGTCTGTGAGCTCTGACAAAAAAAAAACAACTGCATTCAGTGTTCTTATCCCTTTCTTGCTGTCAAGTGTGCTTCCACTAAAACCATTCAGGCTACTGACTCATTACCCAGAAGAAGTAGTGACTCGCATGGATCAAAAACTGTACATAAGAGCGCACACAAAGGGGCTTTCATTTAACCAAGCCACTGAGTGAGTAGTAACGTAACTTGAGCCTTGCTGTGATGAAACCTGCTGCAGGCAGGAGCAGGCACATGAAAAAACACATTACTTCTTACTGCTTCTGAGAGCACGCTGCGTTACCTGCAGCTTTTTCTTGAAACGTCTTGAATGATAAACTTCACCCTTTTGAGCTGGACTGCCAAGTGCTGGCACACTTTTTGTCAAGACAAACTGAATACATTGCTTTTGATGGGTGACGAAGCCTGGGCAAGGGATTGGAGCCTGGAACTCCAAAAAGACAAGCACAAAATGTGTGATGAAACTTTCAGCACCACGGACAGCAGCCCTCAAAAAAGCCTGGCGAGAAGCGAGCGGGGAGGGAGTGTGTGAGACATGCAGAGAGTGGAAAAGCCATGGAGTCGAGGGACAGGCAATAAGTTCATTTGATAATTAAGCAAAGACGGCGTCATACCCAACCCGTGCATTTCAGCTATCCCCCAATGTAGACTCTTTTAAAAGTGAATGCTCTCACCCCAAATCGCGCACACACACACACTCCTGCGGCAAACACCCAGCATTTCCACAATTTTTCCCTGTGTCTGTGTCTTAGGCTGAATAATGCAGGGCCTTTACTCAGTGCTCAAGCATGAGTGGATAATCTGGCCACAAGGACAGGCTGTGTCAACATTTCCCTTTACTTGCTTATTTATTTATTTACCCACCCCGCCGTAGGACTCAGGGAGGGCGAGAGGGGTTAGGTGCATGGCTAACAGCACGCTTGCCCAAACACATGACCTGCGTCCAGAAGGATATCTGAGGGTAAATGAGCGACGTGTACCTCACTCAATTTGGGAAAAATCACATGCAAACTGAGCGACACCACAACACATAAATATGGGATTAGCTGCAACCGTAATCATAATTCAAATATGTTCTTTCACATTGCAGATTTCATGATGTTGAAGAGCAGGTTTACATTGAGTTCAGTTTAGATTGGCTGTTTTGTGAGAGTAACAGGACACACCGCAAAGATGCATGAAGATTTTAATCAAGAAAATCTGCAAATCTGCCGAAATGGTTATAAAAGTTGTTTACAATCAGCTAATCAACTATCCAACAAATAGTATTGTAAAAATAGAAAACTGTTTTTTTTTTTTTATTCCATCTGTGTTAATGTTAAAAACTTGAAAAAGTTTTACTTTTATCTTTGCTAACCAGAAGACGGAAGTGAACGCAGCTTACACTCTACAACACAACAAGTCTTCAGTGTGGATTTAAGTGTCCTAAATGTGCGGCTGATGGGCTGAAATCCATTTTGCAGCAGCAAGCTTAATTGTTGGGCATTCAAAATGCCACTCAAGAGTGACTTTGCAATTCTGAGTCATGTTTGGGGTGGCTTTTGTTTCCTTGCGCCTAAATAACTGTTACAATACGACTCTCAGCGCGGCCAATCAGGAACGCAAGCTTTAAGAGCCTAATCCTCTTTAATTTGTGATTACTTGTAATTCAAAATGGTAGCCCACTACACCACAGGAGATTGATTGTTTAAATGTGCTCCTCCGCTGTATTGCAACCTGGATCCTGATAACACAGAAATAAATATCCTGTATATATATCCTGAGCTCTCACGGTGGCATTCAAGTAAATTACCATAAAAATCACTGTACAAATATTTTGGCATCAATCGTTGAGCATAAATTGCTAAATAGCTGGGAGCCCTCTTAGCATTCACAGGGAAGGATTTCATTGGCATTCTTGTGGCAGATGACTTCAGCCACGCACGTTTCTCACACAAATTAGAATGTGAGAATTAAGAGGGATTTCATAAGGCACGATAAGTGTATTTTAAAGGCAGAACTGATTAAGCTTGAGGGAAAGAGGGAGGAATTAGGTAATTATCTCCAAACAGACACCAGTGCTGCTCTGCTGTGTGAGAACAGGCCCGACACTCCAGGATCAAAGTCTATTCTCAACAGCAGACAACCTAAGTTTGCATTACCTGATTTTAACATCCTACCTGGCAACCCAGAGGTCTCTGTGTGTAAAGCATCTCTCAGGGCACATAATGGGCTATTTAAAGATGGTCCACTTCAAATGGAGTCTGTTTTTTCCTGTTATTTAGTGGCTTTACATTATTTATTCTGTCTGCTCGGTTAATTCATTATTGATTTTAAAGGGGAGGAAGCTACTTTCCAAGCATACAAAGTTTGTGAAGTTGCACCTGTTCTGACAAACTTTAAATTTCAATATTTTAACCCCGGCATGTCACATTTAAGCTAGGCTACACACTGCCTTCCTTTAATTAAGTACTGTTACATGGAGGAAGAGAGTCCTACCTGCTCGTAGCACGTCTCCCAGGTGAGGTTCAGGAGGCAGGAGGAGAACAGCTCATCTTCGGTCCTGCCATAACCGTCCATGGTGAGCCAGCCGTGTCTGGGTGGAGGAGTCAGCGGAGTTCTCGTGTTGCGAACGGAGATTTTTTGTTTGTTTTCCCTCGTCGAGTCTTCTCCTCCTCTCCGTCTTTCCGCTCCTTCTCCGTGTCCCGCTTGCTTCTCCGTCCGGCGCCCGGTGGAAAGCTATCAAACGAGCAGCGGCGGTGTGCTGGCTGCTGCCTCCCCGGTCACGTGGCCGTCTTCTCCCAAAAAAAAAAAAAAAAAAAAAAACAGCGGCGGCGGAGTGTTAATGGTTCCCAAAGTGTGGTCCGCGGACCGCCTTCAGGTGTTGCTGTTAGAGGTAAAAGTGGCAAACACTTTATGACACATGTCATTTGACTGCGTCATGTCTGTTAGCCTGGTTTGCTGATAGTCTCATTAAGTTCACCTGTTTGAATTAAAGTTTAACCTAGGATAACATTATACAGTTACTTTTCTGCAGTATTACATGGTTTAAAAACTTTTAAATTAGTTTGCATCTAATTATGGAAGAAAATTGAGCAGCAATGCACTCTGGGATAGCTAGCAAAAAGTTCCCATGTCAGGCCGAGTTTACCTTTATTATATTCTTTAGCCTTTTACCTGGAATCATTTTTAAACATTAAAATAAAAAAACTTGGTTAATATAAAAAGGTTCAGGCCCACCTAAATTGTTTGTTACATTTTTAAATATCTATATTGACTATATTTTGGCAGCTCATGCACCTTAGTGACATCCTTTAATCGACTTGAGTGTACTTTAAAGGTTCCATTTAACCAATGTTAAATAAATACCTAAATAGATGGTTTAGTTTGTATCCTTAGCACAAACAGGATGTTTCAGTCTGTCGTTTCAAATGCCAGCTGCTGCAGGCCACGTCCCTTTCTGAGACCAAGCGATATGGCTACCTTAGGTAACAAAAATACAGGAATTCAATGTCCCCTTATGATGTCACAAAGGGGCTGATTGAAGGACTGTTTTTGGAGCCATATTCAAGAGGCAATTATGGCGACCTAGGATAATTATGTTCAAGAACAATAAAACTTGTAATGTTGTGAATCAAGCTCATTGATTGATCATAATTATATTATACTCATGATTGAATATCATGAAAAATTAAAATTGTTTTTCATACAATTTTATACAAAGACTATAATATTATAAGCACTGCACATCAACCATCAAAATAATACAGAATAGTCACACAGTGCAGCCATGCTGGACTAATTTGGAGAGCTGTTTTTAGGCACACTTTTTATGGTGATATGAGACTATTGTGTATCAGCCTTCTCTGCCTTTGTTTGATCAGATGCATTTGCCACACATGATTTGCACCCGTGTGAAGTGTGGTCAACTGGCACGGTGCCGTATATTCTTGTCAAGAATACACTGTGGCAGGGAGCATAAGAAAGGCGGAGAGTGTTTCCCATAGTGACCGCTCTACACAGCTCATTGTCGTGATGATTGGTAGCAGTGTCAACACTTTAAATTATGATAAAATACATTTCTAAGCCACAAAATAGAAGATTTAGCTGAGCATTCAAGTTGCGGTGATTATTGTATGTCAGATTCTAATGAAATGCTCTTTTGGAGGATGGAAGGGGGGTGGGGGGGAAGAAGGCATCTGTGCAGGTGAAGAAAAAGAATGATGCAAGCAAAATGAGGAGTGGTTTGTTCTTTAAGTCTTATCTGTCACCATCAACCATAATCTGCCCTGTGCTGTAGATTCATTTAAAGATTATGGAGCGCTATACATTTGCAGGCGAGTGCCTCAGCACGGGAGAAATTACAAATAGGCTCCTTTAAAAAAATATATATATACAGCACAGCTCAGCTTGTTTCCTATACTTATGTCTGTGTCCTTTCTCTTCTACTCAGCAACACAAAGCTTTTCACTGCATCAAATCAACAGCCTGAGATAATTCAGTGTGACAACGTAACAATTGTGTTGGTGTGATCTTATGTGGGGATACTTCTATCATTCGCACATGTCTCATGAAGGCCTGCGCCAGTGAAATTGGGTGAAAGTTCAAGACAATCCTGCAAAAGGAAATAAATTAGGTCAAATCAAATATTGTCCCCACTCATTCCCCCCCCCCCCCCCCCCCCCCCCCCCTTCCTCCTCCTCTCCGCCCACAGGTAGCGGCTGTACATTTCTGCACAGGTGCCCTCAGTGTAGTCGCGTGATTCATTTCAAACTGGCAGCCCATTTTAAACATGCAGTCTACATGCCACATCTCTCCTACATAACCAATCTATCAAGCCTAACCCGGCGGTACGTGCATATACTCCCATATCACAGAAAAGGCTGGAAAGCAACTGTCATAGATGGCATGATTGAATTGTTCAGTTGCACTGTCACCAGAGGGGCTATTACTTCAAATTAGCATACAAATTCAAACCAGGACAGATGGATTTGTCACATTCCAGTCGCCATCTTCCTGGAAGATTGGCTGTGCTTGTGCTGTGCGATGGAGATAAGACACCTGTCTTGGTGCTGGGTGGTAGTGGTTGTGGATTGGGAGGTGGGGGGGGGGGACTGGCGTGGGATAGAAGGAGGACTGGGTGGGCGGATGGATTTCCTGAAATGCTGAGGTGTTCTGCAATAAACCTCCCTACCCACGACCTCAAATGATGATGAGGCACCATCCAGGACTCCGTGGGTGGTGGAAGATTGAGCTGCAGCAAGCTGGTGATTCACTCTGTTTGGAAACACGCCGAACAATACCTGTCTGTTTTTTGTTTGCTACTTTTAGTGAGTTACTGTCAAAAAAAGCAGCATAAAATGTCCCCTAACATCAGCACAATATGGATGTGTAACAGCTGTGAGGTGGAAAATACAGTATAACCTTGTGTAGCTCATCTCTGACCTCAAACTTTTAATAGGTAAAACAAAGGGGAATTAGGAATTCCAACAAGGATGAACATCTAGCCATATACAGACATGATTAAACACAAGAAGTGAGACCACATGCTCTCATTGTGCAGCCTCACATCAGACACTAACAAAATACAACTTGGAGACATAATGATTTTCATTTGTAATTATGGCAGCATGAATCAATGGGAAGTATTGAGCATGAAAAACTGTTCTTACCTCAGGATCAATTCCATATAATTTCCAGATCAGCTCAAACTAATGGGTTTTCTATTGGCCACACTTTGCCGACAGAAACACTAATCTCTCTGGCACAATTCTGTGATCCTGTGTATATGTCCCAAGTTTAAAAAAAAAAAAAAAAGGCCATCCACTTAAAATCTTGTTTCCCAAGAGTCTGAAAATATTGAAGCACACATGCTAATTTCCTGAGTTAGCATATTACACAATCTGCAGGCTTAATTTAAAAGTCCCTTAGCAGGTCTAGTATCTCTGCCTGCCTACATCCAGACGCTATGGAGATTTCGAAAATGCTTACTGGTCCATTTTTTGCTTCTATCCTTAGTTCAGTGTTTATGTATACAGCTTTAGAATTGATGTTGAGATTTAGCGCAGAAGAAAGCAACAGAGGTGATGATAATACAATCGACTGTGCACCTGCAGGAGAAAAACACGGATTAGGAGCAGCGGTGTAATTTATGTACTCATATTACAGATGTCTGACTGAGCTCCAACAAATGGTGATTTTTTTTTCTTCTCACGTGGTTTCATTTCAATAAATATTTAAATGATCCAAAATTTCTGCGAAAATCACACATAAAACAGTTGAAACTAGACCCACCTACAACAGTAAGAGAAGCAGGACTTGTGATGGAATAGTTTGTTGGATTCATTCAAAAAGCACAAAATGCCAAATGTCACATTACCTGGAAACTGCTGATTATATGTGAAATGCACAGCTTTAAGAAGCATCCCTGTATAATTCTATGGTCAAAACAAACTGGGCACAGCAAGCATTTTCATTACATTAAAACTGAATGAACACTGAAGCTCTGCCACTGACTATAATGATTAGTTTGTAGGTTTGCTCTGGTGCTTCGAATTCATGCCTCTTCCAAACGTACGCGTTACCTTCCACATTAAAGAGGCACTGCCATAAAGCAGTACAGCCAGAACAGGCTCCAGCACAGCAGGGATTTCACACTGATCTTGTTCTGAAACATTTGTAATTAACATCCCCCCTCACTCCAACTGTTTCTGAAGCTATCAATATCCCAGTAAGAAGATTTAACTTCCCTGAAGAGCCAGGAAGCGAGCTGGATTTGGCAGGTCAAGATGGTGACGTTGTGAGCATGCAAGGGTTAAAGTGGGAAGTTTTGTGCAGATTAAGAGGAAAAATGTTTTATTACAAAGTCATTTTTATTTATGGTTGACAGGAAATGTGACCAGAGTGCCCGTTCTTGGTATCGCCACAAAAAGACAATATTGTTCCTGCATTGAAATACAGTATAAATTACATTTAACCAAAAAGCTCTTGTCATAGACTAACACTGTTTTAGCAGAACAAGCAAAAACAAAAACAGCAGTGTGCATTTGTAATTAAGAGGAAAGCTAACTTACATAAAATATCATGCTTCAGTCAGAAACGTTTTATAATGACCAGTCATTTCTCGTAGTGCTTGCCTTAATAATTAATCAATGTGAAAATGCATCAGACACACAGACGAGTTCAAAATGAGCTCATTGGTGGAAATAATAATAAAAAAAAAACAGAACACTCAAATGAGTTCGGTTACGCCTTTGTACAGACTGATGCAGACCTTCTTAGTACTGCGTGTATTCCTTGGACGAGAGCTTTGCAATGATACGCTCCAACTGTCTCTTTGCTTCACACTGGGGGAAGTTACTCATCTCATAGTACTGCGGGGCAATTTTCACCAGCCTAGGAAAGAAAGTGAGTAAACATTAGTCACCAAAATTGTCTTCAGTGTTTACTTGTGGGAGAAAGCTGTTCTTCCTTATTCACAAGGCGACAAACAGCACAAGCTCACAATACATTATGATGCGTGATTACATGAGGTCACAAAGGGGGGAGAGAAACACAGGTAGAAGGTTTGTTATGGAGAAAAAAACTATTATATAGTAGCAGGATTTGAATTTAAATAAACTTAGTTTGTGTTGTAACAACACTTCACACTCACCACTCTGGTTTGATGTCTGTGCAAGTCCGGATGTAATTCTTGGTGGTGAGTACAAACTCATTGTAGAGCACCCACTCGGGTTTGTGGTCCAGCACAGTGGAGGGGTGCAGCTGTACGACTTGGTTGTCCTTCACTGTCAGATAATGGCCTGTGCGTTCCAGGTGAGCAACCTGTTCAAAATAACATCCAGACAAAGAAAGAAAGAAAAAAAAAAATCAGACATAGTCTTTATTGGGGTCAGTGGTCCTTATTTTAATAACGCAAGGACATCAAAATTCCATTTGATTATTAAAAAAAATAGCTAGAGACACAAGACAAATTTTTCACAGGCTAGTAAGTCATTTTTCCCCCTCCTTTTACTTTGTCGTCACTTGGTCGAGCTGCAGTGGCGGCCGTGATTAACCAAGGCAATCAGTCTCAATAAAGGCCTTTCCAAACAAAGACATGATCTGAAACACTGTGAACGCTTGAACATGAGCTGCAAATTTGTCTCCAAGATAAAGGTTAATGTTGACAAATATTTAAATATTAACACCATAATTCAACTTGTCAGGTTGCTTGTTTCAGGTAGCCCTGAAAATGGCTTTTTCGCAAAGCTGCCATTTGTTTCCTTGAGCGAGAAACAAATTGATTTGATTGTGTGTGTGTTTAAAACAAATCAGTGCGCACTGTGTGTGTGTGTGTTTACTTTAAAGGCAGCTCCTAGCAATGTTTTCATTTAGTACAAATGTTTTGCACAAAAATGCTTCATTTTCAAATGATCAAACTCAACAAGGGCAGACTTCAATAAGCATCAGGTAAGTGGTGGAGCTGCATATACAGGCTGTTTACTCAAATATGAAATGAGGCCAAAAAAATAACAAGAGGAAAGATAATAATGGTTGACAGTGAAAACAATTTTACGTAGGGCCTTTTAACCACCAATGCTGCCATGAAGAAATAGATGTGATTCCACCGACCTGCATGAAAAAGCCAGTGACCAGCGCTCGGCGGATGTTGATGTAGTAGTCTCTGCTGGTGAATTCAGTGCTCCTTCGCGGCAGGTTGAAGCGGTCCATGATCCTAGACAGCTGCTGCCGTACGTTGTCTGCTGACATCAGTGAGCGGTAGTTCACAAAGTTGTCATAGCACCACTGAGTGGACTCGTGGTCTGTGTGACACAATGGAAACTTGATGTTAAATAGTGAAAACAAACCCTTTTGTAAAAAAAGACCTGCATAAATTGCCTGCTCACTTTGTTTAAACGCGTGGTAGACATTGAGAAGAGACAGGTGGTCACCGTCTATGTGGGCGAAGCGCATCTTGGACTCATCAGCCGCCTTCTTGGCCTCCGTCGGTCGGACGAAACACTGTGGGACTAAACAAGGTTGGTATAGGCCCCAACACAGCCGCCCATAGGGATAAGTTAAGCAAATCCCACAGAGAGGAACAAGGCCTCAGCTCAAGTGAGGCACAGAGCACTACACAGGGCACACTGTAATGCCAAGGTGTTTATTGTGGGAAAGGAACAGAGGGTCAAAGAGAAGGGAAACAGGATGTGTTTCTCTGTCCTGATCCTCTACAGTTGGGGTTTATACAACAACGGCACTGTCCACACAGCACGCACTCCAACAGACCTGACACAGCGATGCTGAATTCACCCACTCTCTGCTTTTGCCCTCTCCCGTCTGTGAACTTGCTCTGAATTGCTTAATGTCAAACCTGCTTGATTGTGGCTTTAATGGATAAAAGCTGTGTTTATTGAGCCTCATGGTTGGTTGCTGTGGCGGCACCGTTCTCAGGTGTACTCGCGCTGCTTACTCTAATGAACTCAGCAAAAACCTGCCATCCTGAAACACCTGCTTTAAGTGCACACCACGTCCAACTGAGCTAGTTAAATCCATTTCCCCGGCTCTCAAAGACCCTCGCACTCCCTTCAAAGGCGTCAAGATTCATCTCAATGAGCAGCATTCTGCTTTGGCAAGCCTAAAGTGCAATTACTGCTGTAGCATGCTGGTGCTGCTCCAGCTACACCTATACATTTTGTACAGACATGTATTTCCCCCCTTCCTCAGAAATAATAGCTGACACCACTGACTTTATCCTCTATTTGCCTTGTAGTAAAGTTCAGTACATACACATTACACTCATTCCAAGTAACATCTAAGAGCAGGATAGTTCTGGAGATAATAGTAAGCTAAATATGATGAGGCAACACAACTAAAAGAAAAAAAAGAAGAAGCTGCTCTGTGTATTTCCTTCAACCTTACTGGTCAGTTCTGAGGTATGGCCCACGAGCACAGGAAATGGAAAGCAGCAGCTCAGACCCACACACAGTGGTCCCAGCCCTGAGCATTACCTGACAACATGGCAGTGATGGAGAGGACCTCGTTCGAACAGTTGAATTCGCAGCTGGCGATGACCATCTTGGCCAGCTGGGGGTCCAGGGGGAACTCTGCCATCATGGAGCCCAGCTCTGTCAGGTCACCATCGTCGTTGAGTGCTGCCAAATAGTTCAACAACTCAAGGGCTCGCATCAGGGTCTCTGGGGCTGCGGAAGACAGAACGGGAGAGATGGGCCATTAAAAACGTTCCAGGCCCATGGGCAAAAGACACACACAGATGGCAGATACAGACAATTTGCAAAACTGTCATTCTTTCATCGCAGTAACACTGGAGAGGAACACGTTGGAACCTTGTCACACACATGAATGTCAGAATTGATTAATTCTCTGGTAGTGCATGTTTACATTTAGAACTGAATCAATCAAAATTGACTATTTTGATCACATACATATTTTTTTTATTCAAGCTATTCAAATTTAAACCTGATGCTTCAAATTGTGGAAAATAAATATATGATTTCATTTCATGTGGTCCCAACGAGGCCAAGAAATAAAGCAGAGGGAAAAGAGTTCAATCACCTGCTGTACTCAGAGGTTTAATGGAAGACAAATGCGAGTTAAGAAAATACACAAACGCTCAAACAAAGGGAAGCTGTTAGTGGGTTTGGTGGCAGGGAGCATGAGGTGAATCAAAATGAGAAGGCTCTCAGTGTGTGATGGCCAGAGTTACGGTAGACAGCAACATAGCGGAGAAGCAATCATGGCAGAGCTCATTTTTCATCCTCCGCTCAGGCAATCCTAAACAACTAATGCAATTACAGGGGAACTTTCTACTTAATGCTTCAACACAAAAGGCTTCCACCGTTTGGTTAAAAGATTTTTCCTCCAGATGCAATTATTGACCTTTGGCTCCCGAGAGCTGAAGCCTAATGACCAGTTGCATGTTAACTGAAAATTAGCTTCAAGCACTGGCTGCAGCGCTCGCTTACTTTCATTTCTCGCAAGTGCTCCAAAAAAATTCAATTTCAAACAGCAGGGAGGCATTTTTTTATGATTAACAAATATTGATTTGGGGCATCAAAGCTACTTTTTTATTTATTTTTTTAATTTTTTTTTAACTTTTACAAAAAGTGAATGCTGGTTACATTGTTTACCACACAAATAGCTTGTGTGTGGCTGAGCAAAAGGTGAAACTCTGATTTCCAAGTACTGCTAGCATGATGAACCAGCGTGGAAATTCAATCTATACCCAACGCGACTCATCAGAAAGTAAATATTGACTGCCACAACACACAAGAATCCGATATATTTACTAAAGGGCCAAATCAATGAGGCGAAAGGTTAAAGGTACATTAAACCACATTGGTTTCAAAAAGGTACTTCTTTAGAAATGTCACAAGGAAAATAAGTCCCACCCGGCCAAGTCTTTGTGTAAATCATTACTGATTTCTTTCGGATTTTCCATTTGATTGTCGGGCTCATGCCGTCGTTCCTGTGTTTAGTAAGCGACCAGCAAGGTGAGCAAAGAGAGAAATAAACTTGATATTTGCGCTTTTCACAGCAAAAGATAAGAGACAGATTCTCTTATCTATCATAATGTGGGGCATTTCTTAAACTTAAATCTAAATCCAGAAATATGAACACAACAATTTAGATTAAGTCCACCTTAATCTTTTTCATCACAAATGTCGTCACAAAGGAGTTCAAAAAGCAAAAACTTAAATCTTAAAACTCGTGTAATGCTATTGTTTTGTCATCTATTCTTTGACTCTCCTGAGACACTTCTTTGACCTCTCCATTTTCTTTGAAGCAGGCCTTTGACACAGCATATCAAAACTGATCTACTGTAGATAGATGTTATAAAAACCCGCCAACGAACTGCTCTGACTTCATTTGTTGCACCCAACTAGCTCCAGCTCTCAGCCTGCTCAGGACCTTCTGCCAAATAAAAAAGGTAACCCTCCCCTTTTCCTTCACCCCACTATCCCCAGTTAGCCTGCGAAGACAAGGCCAATCGCGTGTGTTGACGTTTCACTGGAGGAATATAAAGGGAAGGCAATAGCCAAGGTGATAGCGCTGCTATTGATGTAACCAATTTCATTCTCAAAATGGCGTTTGCCACAGTGGACGGGGAGAGATGGGTTTAATCTCAGAGGTGAGATGAAAACTATATTATGGTGAGAAAAGAGGCGGGGAGAGAGGGGGAAGGATAGGGTGGTCTCCTCTGGCAGACGTAAGAACACACGCTATGCTGGAGAACACCATAAGTTTGGTGTCTCAATGAGAGGAGGTCTGTGTTTGGCTCAGATACAGCATCACTAAGATGTAATTCATGAAACAGAGACTGACTGATCAGCCAGAATACTAACTCCA